>NW_012106030.1:5283202-5353995 GCF_000951045.1 Mandrillus leucophaeus | reverse complement strand
AATACCATTCAGGACATAGGCATAGGCAAGGACTTCTTGTCTAAAACACCAAAAGCAATGGCAACAAAAGGCAAAATTGACAAATGGAATCTAATTAAACCAAAGAGCTTCTGCACAGCAAAAGAAACTACCATCAGAGTGAACAGACTACTTACAGAATGGGAAAAAATTTTTGCAATCTACTCATCTGACAAAGGGCTAATATCCATGATCTACAAAGACCTTGAACAAATTTACAAGAAAAAAACAAACAACCTCATCTAAAAGTGGGCAAAGGATATGAACAGACACTTCTCAAAAGAAGAGGTTTATGAAGCCAACAGACACATGAAAAAATGCTCATCATTACTGGCCATCAGAGAAACGCAAATCAAAACCACAATGAGATACCATCTCACACCAGTCAGAATGGCGATCATTAAAAAGTCAGGAAACAACAGGTGCTGGAGAGGATATGGAGAAATAGTAACACTTTTACACTGTTGGTGGGACTGTAAACTAGTTCAACGATTGTGGAAGACAGTATGGCTATTCCTCAAGGATCTAGAACTAGAAATACTATTTGACCCAGCCATCCCATTACTAGTATATACCCAAAGGATTATAAATCATGCTGCTATAAAGACAAATGCACGTTTATTGCGGTACTATTCACAATGGCAAAGACTTGGAACCAACCCAAATGTCCATCAATGATAGACTGGATTAAGAAAATGTGGCACATATACACCATGGAATACTATGCAGCCATAAAAAAGGGATGAGTTCATGTCCTTTGTAGGGACACGGATGAAGCTGGAAATCATCATTCTGAGCAAACTATTGCAAGGACAGAAAACCAAACAGCACATGTTCTCACTCATAAGTGGGAATTCAACAATGAGAACACTTGGACACAGGATGGGGAACATCACACACGGGGGCCTGTTGTGGGGTTTGGGGAGGGGGGAGGGATAGCATTAGGAGATACATCTAATGTAAATGATGAGTTAATGGGTGTAACACACCAACATGACACATGTATGCATATGTAACACGCCTACACATTGTGCACATGCACCCTAGAACTTAAAGTATAATTTTAAAAAAAAGCATTAGTAAATAGAATACTTTACAAATAAAGCATTAGGTTGATATGTGTAAATGCCCATTTATAAGCAGTATAATTTACAGAAGATAAGTAATTGTTAACTAAAGCTACTTTGTTATAGATTGTTATACGTGTTCCTGAATTCTTTTTTTTTTTTTTTTTTTTTTGAGATGGGGTCTGTCCCCCAGACTGGGGGCTGGAGGTGCAGTCTCTGCTCACTGCAACCTACACTTCCCAGGTTCAAGCAATTCTCCTGCCTCAGCCTCCTGAATAGCTGGGATTACAGATGCATGCCACCAAGCCTGGCTAATTTTTGTATTTTTAGTGGAGACAAGGTTTTGCCATGTTGGCCAGGCTGGTCTCAAACTCCTGACCTCCAGTGATCTTCCTGCCTTGGCCTCCCAAAGTGCTGGGATTACAGGCGTGAGCCACTGTGCCCGGGCAGTGTTCCCGAATTCTTGCAAACAAGGTTAATGGTTATGTTATTACATAGAAAACACAATGACATTTATGTTCCTCCCATTTGGTAAATCCATTGTCAGCTTTTTATCCTCTTCAGAAAATTACTATTCTGACCAAAACTGTGAAGTCTATTTCCAAAGTAGGGGTAGAATACAGATGCAATAGGTCAGAAAAAGACAAATAAATAAATAAGCACAGAACCTTGAGGTAGGAGTTGAAAATTTGCAGTATGAAGCAGAAACATGGAAATTTTCCTCTGGCATTAAGCAAAGCAGGCAGCCAACAAATTACAGACCATTCTGGAGGAAAAGCAAACTTTCTGAGAAATGCCATGATGATGTATAAACTTTGAATGTACTCATTAACAAAGATTGAGAATTTTATGTAAATAGAATAACTGTGACCTGGAAAATTGTAGACTCTCAGGACAAGAACAAACTTGCATAGAATAGTCCTGGTTTTGGGGCCCCCAAATGATTAAATATCATTGACCGTTGCTTTAACAAACGTAATTTATTCTCAATGCGCCACTCGTTAAAATTGAGCTGCTAAATCTTTACAACTTTTTAAAAGCAAATTTGTTATGGCAAGATTATTCATGGATATATATGCGTATAAATTTAATCACTTCCAAAAATCTTTCCAATAAAGAATTTATTGAACACCTATGAGTACACATCTCATAAGCAGGTTTAAGAGAGCCAATTACAGTACCCAAAGGAGCAACTCCATTGCTAATATCTTACAAATAGCTACTAAATTCATTGAGGTTAACAGCTACCAGAAGTGTATAGATATTAATTCACCATATTTCTTTGCTTAAGACAAATTACTCCAAAGCACTTATATTTTTGACTGTCTAATTCTACCATATTCTAAACATTTTCATTTTCTAGCACCTATAGGAAACTGAAGATCTGTAAGGCACACTCTATTATGCCAAGAAGCAGTGCAGTTACGCTGATGGGCTCTAGAAACGAACCTACTTTTACTCCTGCTCCAGCTCCTTTTAGTAGCTGAACCTATTCACTCCATCTCCCACCCTAGCCTTCTCCAAGTATCTGTGGTCTTCCTGTGGGAGTATCACAGAGGTCTTTGTTTATAAATCATTGGGTGTCATTTACTTAAATATTTAGATCTGCTTAAACTTGGGGAAAAATCTCCAAGGACCCTGACTCCCTACTAAACATTTAACATAATTTAAAAACTATTCTCAATAATTACTTGTTAGAATTCAGCAAAATCTACTGGAATTCTCTAGCTGGTGTCCTATACAGCTTCCTTAACCTCCACAGTGTATGACCATCTGAAAGATAATTCATGGGTTTCTGTTTCCTCATTTGAAACTTAAAAATAATTTTACTACCTATCTTATAAGGCTGCTGTGAAGTTCAAAGAAATTAACTCATTAAACAATTCAGACCATCACCAGTTGTGTAATAAGTGCTCAACAAGGATTGGTAATGTGGTCATATTATTTATCTTGCAAACAGAGATAACTCTGGGAATAGAAGGGTATTACCAATATTACACAAAGACAAAAGGTATGAACTGGAACTGCCTAGAGCAAATGAAGATGTATGGCTAACTAATAGCTATTATTAGCTAAGAATTCATCCTACAATGTAGTGCTTATGATTTGGCACTTCTGATTCAACTTAGATAGATCTCATCCCCTAATACCTGTTTTCTTTTCCAGTATGGACACATATAAATGGCAATCATTTTGACTTGCTTGCCAATGAACCTATAGTCCATGGCATAATGCAAAATACTATTATTACTTGGAACCATTAAGGTCACAATAAGAATCTCGAGAATATTCCACTTGAAACCCCCATTTTTATAGATTCTTGTCCCTCCTAACATTTCTTCTATGTCTAGCTGTACACAATCTCATCCTACCCCACACACCCATATGTGAACCTACCGCCATAGTAAGTGACTGAGTATTCAACACCCATTGATATCATGGCTAATTCCAACAGACAGTGAAATAAAAGAGGTAGGAGCCAGAATAACTTCTTCTGATTACAACACTTTGGGCATAGTCTACAATACATTAAACTCTGAAAACTCAAATGTATTCCTCTTCTTCCAACCTCCTCTTCGAACTCCAGCACAATGCAGATGCCTCAAACTCTTCCCTGGTCACAAATCTATGGTTTTCTTACTACAACATCTATACTAACTCTTTTCCCACATTTTTAACAGTGCCTATTTTTACATATTTTAAGCTGGCTATTCCTTCAACTCCACCATCTTGCATTGTCTAAACTGAGAATGCCTTATCCTAGACCCCAACCCTAAAGAATACCAGAACTGTTTCTCTGGTGGGAAACTTCAGACAAGCGATCACTGAGGCTTGGAGTAGTTATAGAGGTATCTAAGGCTGGGCAAACTTTGAACTTGTTGAGGTAAAAGAGAGTGCATTTCTAGGCAAACTATGTCTAGCAGTTCTGATAATAGCACACAGTGTACCCAGTGGAGAATAGACTGAGAGGAATAAAGTTTATCTGGGGCTGGGCACAGTGGCTCACGCCTATAATCCCAGTACTTTGGGAGGCCGAGGCAGGCAGATTATGAGGTCAGGAGTTTGAGATCAGCCTGGCCAGCATGGTGAAACCCTGTCTCCACTAAAAATACAAAAAATTAGCTGGGTGTGGTGGTATGCACCTGTAATCCCAGCTACTCAGGAGGCTGAGGCAGGAGAATCACTTGAACCCAGGAGGCAGAGGTTGCAGTGAGCTGAGATCATGCCATTGCACTCCAGCCTGGGCAACAACAGCAAAATTCCATCTTGGGGGAAAAAAAAAAAAAAGGTTTATCTGGGTAAGGTGGAGACTCAGTATAAAGGGACTTAATAATGAAAGAGAAAAGTCAGAATTTAGTGTAACTAGATGCATAAAGTTTAGGACTATTTATCTGGACAGCAACATTAAGACTGTTAGAAGAAAGTTACAGCATTCTGCAAGTAGACAGTGACTTAACAAAAAAAAGTCTGTTTCTTATTAGGCAATTTGCTATCTCAAATCTTGAATTGAGAGCATTTAAAATAATTATTCATTTGTGCATTTTCTCATAATCTACTTCCTATTTGCTTTAGGCCAATTATTTTCAGGCTATCCTTAGTGCTTATTTTCATGTGTCCTATAAACGTATATAACATGCACTCTGTCCTTAGTATTCTCAGCACTGAGCATTCATGTCAGGGAGGAATGCTAGAAAACAAAGATGTTAATTTTGTAAGTTAAATGTAGCTATTTCTTCAATATTCAATTTAGAGAGAGAATTTTATACAAAAGCACTGATTGAATATCCATCTGGTAAGTCTTTAGCATTGATATCTAATTTCTTTCCACGGCATGTGTAGCTGCTGAGACACCTCAGGGACTGTTTGTATAACATCGTTGCTGCAGGCCATGGAAAATTCTGTGCACTGCTTTCCATACATGTTTGGTTACAGCTGGATCTGGTTTGTGTGTTTTGGGGCTTTCCAATGCAATTACCGCCTCCTTCATGTATACCAAATGGATCTGCCTCTTTCCGTTTCAACTGAAGGCTTTTCACCCGGGCTTGGAAATGTGAATACGCTGATTAAAAAATTAAAAAGGCCAGACAGACTGAGGGAAATGCAGAAAGACCCAGAGAAAATCTCAGTATAATGTTTTCCTAAGCAAGAACTACCAGAAGAATTAAGAAGAGAAAAAAAATAAAAATAAAAAGAAGAAAAAAATGGTATTTCTATGCCATGTTCAAGGTTCTATTAGAATCCATTGTGAGTGTGTGTATCTTTGTTTCAAGTGTTTCATTGGAGGGACTCATTATTTCCCTTTTCTGTGGAAAGAATTCTCTCACCAGGAGCAGGATGCATTCTGCCCGGCCCTGACAGATCCATCCTATTTCTACCAGATCAATGTGGGCCTAGTCTTGCAGTCGCTGTGGCTTTTGTTCGATCTCAGTAATTCTCAGATTGACTCCCCACAAATGCAGTGAGGAGGAGCCAATTATCTCACACAGCCACTGACTTGTTATTGCCATACACAATTATTGAAGAGGTGTGCAGTGTAAACCCCAGGAATGGCATCCAGAAGGAATGGCTTTTTCCATCATTACAGTCTCAGTAAAGTCAGCTATTGCTCTATCAACTGGCTTTTTAAATGAAAGTTTGCATCATTTTACTGAAAATATGAACCAAATGCATGGGCACTAACAGAGAAAGGCTGTGCCTTCCATGTATGCCAAAAAGACAATTCATATTTTAACTCTAGTTTCCTTTATGCTGCTGATATTGCTAACAGCAAGTGAAATAATACTCAAATGCATTGACCCTTTCAATGCTGTTGAAATAACACCTGCAAACATGATGATGGATTTGTGCTTGGGACTCCTTTGGCGCTGTTTTCTCACATGCATGCATTTAACACAAGAGAATGCTAAATAGTTATGCATTAACAATATTGTTAATATCTCAGTGATATCCTATCTTTCAGTTAATAATATGATAACTATGTAACAGGCGTTTAACTCACTTATGGATTCTTAATTACATATACCAATTGAACATAAAAATAGAAAAAAAAATTCTTTGAACTGAAAGAAGAAAAATCCATTGCCAAGAATTGTAAAGCATTTCTTCTGGATCCATTTATTCAAAACAAAGTTGAATTGAGGTATGGGCTGTGACTCTTCTCATAGGAAGGCCTTGTGTACCAGGGAAGCAAAGAAAGGGAAATCTGGCATATCAGGGCAACCTGCCCCCAATAATTCAACGTGGGTCCTTTTCTATTTCCCTAGTGTTGACCAGTCTGAGAAATAAAGGGAAAGAGTACAAAAGAGAGAAATTTTAAAGCTGGGTATCCTGGGGAGACATCACATGTTGGCAAGTTCTGTGATGCTCCCAAAGCCGCAAAACCAGCAAGTTTTTATTATTGATTTTCAAAGGGGAGGGAGCGTACGAATAGGGTGTGGGTCACAGAGATCCCATGCTTCACAAGGTAATAAAATATCACAAGGCAAATGGAGGCAGGGTGAGATCACAGGACCAGGGGTGGGGGGGGGAATTAAAATTGCTAATGAAGTTTCAGGCATGCATTTTGTTGATAACATCTAATCAGGAGACAGAGTTTGAGAGCAGACAACTGGTCTGACCAAAATTTATTAGGAAATTTTCTTGTCCTAATAGGCCTGGGAGCATTATGGAAGACCGGGGCTTATTTCATCCCTTATCTGCAAACATAAAAGACAGACATCCCCAGAGCAGCCATTTTAGAGGCTTCCCCCAAGGAACGCATTCTCTTTCTCAGGGATATTCCTTGCTGAGAAAAAGAATTCAGTGATATTTCTCCTATTTGCTTTTGAAAGAAGAGAAATATGGCTCTGTTCCACCCAGCTCTCGGGAAGCCATACATAATGGTTATCTCCCTTGTTCCCTGAACATTGCTGTTAGCCTGTTCTTTTTCAAGGTTCCCAGATTTCTTATTGTTTAAACAATTTGTGCAGTTAACACAATCATCACCAGGTCCTGAGGTGACATACATCCTCAGCTTACGAAGATGACGGGATTAAGAGGTTAAAGACAGGCATAGGAAATTATAAGATCATTGATTGGGGAAGTGATAAATGTCCATGAAATCTTCACAACTTGTGTTCTTCTGCCATGGCTTCAGCCAGTCCCTCCATTCGGGGTCCCTGACTTCCCACAACACTAGCAGAAGGCAACAAGTATTTCTGAACAATGATATTTGAAGGATTGAGGGGGGTGTGTGTGCCTGTGTGAATGATGTTCGGGGAAGCATGAGGGTTGGGGAACATAAGGAAGTAAGAATTCTGGAGGACATCTGAATTCCACTAGGGACTCGGGAAAGTAATTCTGGTTCTAGATACATCAAGTCTGGAGGTCACAGAGGCACTTATCGCCTGTGTACACCTGGTTTGGCTCTTTATTATGGGCAAACAGAGGCTCTATCAGGGCTGGCTATAGATGAAGAAAGTCATGCCAGGCCAAAAAATAAAAATAAAAATAAAAAAGAAAGACACTGTGCCAGTACAGAAATGTTTTAATACAAGAAAAAAAACAAAAGCAAAAATGTATCACTACATTTGCCTCTCACGAGGCTCTCTCTCATCCCTCCCTACTTCTCTAACTTGCTCGATCGCTGACCAAGTAAAGGAAATGCTGTGTTAATTCTAAACTTCACACTTCTTACATCATCTGGGCCTGATTTAAGAAATGACTCCCACTAGCCTTATGCAAAACCTGGCTCAAAACATAGTAAGAAAATGAAATAATTGTTTTAAATTGACTAAATACCTAATTCTACATGGCAAAGAGCTTCTGCAATTAACAAATATTTACGTATCTAGTGGAATCCACTAATACTTTTTAGAATCTTAAAGTTACATATCATTTACATACTTTCTCAAAAAATAAATTTCAGATAGGTTGAGACATTAAATATAGAAAAAGAAACAAAAAAGCAGAGAGAAAATGTAGATTAATATTTAATTTGAGGAAGAAAACAATTCTTTGTAAATATATAATTGAAGAGATAGACCGATTGAAAAATATTGATAGATATAACTATTTAATTAAAAATGCCAAAAAGTGTCACAATATCTTTCTTCAAACTGGGGAATATTAACAACATTTCTAATTAAAAACAAATTGATTCCCTCAATATATAAAGAGCATGCCCAAGCTCAAAAACAGAAAACACATGAAAAAAAAAATACAAATGGCCTGTACCCCCTACCACACACACATTTCTTCTAACCTTTACTTAAAGAGACAAAAATTAGAAGAAAAATCCAATATGTCATCCTTCACAGCAGCAAAGATATTTCACAAAGTACAACAGAGTTGGGCAGAGTGGCAAAGGAGCACCTGTGACAGTTGCCTTTGGTGCCAACTTTATGGGGAGCAACTTGGTCATATCATGGAGGGCATTAAAAGTGTGTACGTCTAATCAGACATGAGCACCAAGAGTTCGGTACCTGGATGTTATCAAGCCTTTGTTGATAATAAGAAAAATTAGACCAAATGGTAGAGGCTAGAAAATTGTTTAAAATGGTCAAAAATCCATACACAGTATTGTGCAATTATGAAGATCATTTAAAAAATAATTTTTAATTGAAATTATGATCATAATAAAATAAGAAATGGGAAAATCAGAATAAAAGCATCATATGCTGTTTAGCCCCATTTTTTTAAAAGAGAAAGAATGTCAGCATTAGCACTGCATGAACCTTGGACAGAAATAGAGTGGTAGCATATATGAACAATGATGTCCTTGAGGATTATTCCTTTGATAATAGAAATACTTGCTGACCTGCTCCCTCCTTATCTTTATACAAACCTGATTTTATTTTTTCACAGGTGCTTACAGCCTTTATAACTCTGCTGCCCAGTGCACCAGTATGGTAGCCACTAGCCACAGGTGGCTACTGAGCATTTGAAATGTGGCCATTGGAAATGAGATGTGCTATAACTATACGCCAATTTCAAAGACATAGTATAAAAATTCAAAGTATCTCTCTAATAATTTTTAATATTGACTATATTAAAATAACATTTCACATAATGGGTAAAATAAAATGTATTATTAAAATTAAACTTCACCTATTTCTCTTTTTTCTTTTTTTCAATGTGGCTACTAGAAAATTTAAAAATACTTATGTGGCTTACATTGTATTACAGCAGTATTATAGAGTGCCTTTTGCTAACATTTGCCCTCTGTCCTGTACCACCCCCAAAACTTCGGCATTCTTTATTACAGTAGCTTTTGTTTCAGGGTTGGTTCTACAGCACAGAAGATGGACAGAGAGAGCTGAGCAGGCAGGAATTTTAAAATTAAAATCACTTTTGAGGAGTTGTTATCCCTGACCTTACTAATAGGAAATGTTGCTTCATGAGGTTGCTCAAGAGTATGCCAAATAGAAAATTCTGGAACAGAGGAATAGTACTACTCACACCTCAATTGGAATAATCTCTGCTAGGTTATTTTATTAGGTTTTACTCTTTAATATATAACTTGTCCGAGGCTAAGCAAGTAATAATGTCTCTGGGATTCAGTTATTTTTCAACTCTAGGAGGAGTAAAAAATTCCTCATCTGTAAAACAAAACAATAAAGTTTTAAAATGATAAAGTTGTGAAAACAAAATGAGTAAATAATGTAAATGTTTAAAGAATAACAAGTACATAGTTAAAAAGTTAATATATGCCACCTGTGAAACTTTGTTAAATATACAAATACATGCAGGGAAAAAAGTGAAAAGATTAAAGAATCCGATAGAAGTTTAAGAATATGTTTATCTTATTAGAGAGGTAGCTTAAAAGAGTAGTTAGCACTGTAGGCCAGGGAGTAGGACTCGCTGGCTCCAAAACTTACTCTGGCTTTCAGTAGCTTTCATCTTGGACAAGTCACATGAAGTCTCTGTGTGTAGCTTCCTCTTCTGTACCATGGAGCAATGTAACTCACAAGGGAGTCAGAAAAATGAAGTGAATAAAAGCTTTTAAAATGCTAAGACACTGTGCTCTGCACAGTTAAATGGTTTAATCATTGTTACCTATTATTCTTACCATGATGGGGAAAGTTGTCAACACATTTCCACACCTTAAACAAACATAAATCAGAAAACATTTGCAAATATCATATACTGTATTCCATAAGTGAAATTCTTCGTGTAGGTTAAAGATCCTCATGGTATTTCTGAAGGCAGGAGGATCAGTAGCCTAGAGCAGTGCCTCTCATGCTTTACAATGTGCAGATACATGACCTCAGACCTTATTAAGATGCAGACTCTGATTCAATAGGTCTGTGGTGGGGTTTGATTGAGATTCTACATATTTAATAAGCTCCCAATTGATGCCAGTGCTGCTGGGTCTCCCACCACAGACAGAGTACCAAGGGCTAAGGCAATATAGTCTACTTTGACAGCAGGAGTAATTAAGGTGCAAGATATAGAACAAGTATCAGCACAAGTGTGCAAAACAGCAATCCTTTCTGTTTCTTGCATTGACTACTCGCATAAGGATAGATTAGCTTCTTTCTCCTTTAATTGAATACATCTCATTAAGTTAGACAGGGGTCAGACAACATCCCATTATAAAGATTATGATTCTGTAGCACAGACAATTTATGACATTGGCTCCGAGATTCATGACAAATGCTTTGTCAAGAATAAACACGCTTTTCAAAATGTAGTTTTCTAGAATAAACAATTGTTTTAACACTATACTTTGAATGGTCCCTTTTTCACTGAGGATTTTGTGGACATCAGTTATTCAGTTAAGAAAATGCCCTTTTAATGTTAGTGTGCAAAGAATTCTAATGATGAAAGAGTGTTGAATTATATCAGATGCTTTTCCTGCATCTGTGGGTTTTCTCCTTTAATCTTTTAATATGAAGGCTTGCCATATTGATAGGTTTTCTAATGCTAAGTCCTTGCATTCTTTGGGAAAATTAAACTTGGTCATAATATTATGTACCACTGGATTCAGCTTACCAGTGTTTTGCTTGGCCTGCAATGTACTTTTTCTGGTTTTTATATCAAGATTACTAAATCCTTGCAAAATTATGTGAATGTATTCCCACTATTATTTCCATTCCCTGGAGGAGTTTGTACAGGAGTACTTTTCCCAACACAGGGATTTCTTCAATGCTTTAGAATAGTCTGAAGTTCAAAAGTTCACAGATTTTTTTTTTTTTTTTTTTTTTTTTTAAGACAGAGTCTCACTTTTTGCCCAGGCTGGAGTGCAGTGGCGTGATCTTGACTCACCTGCAACCTCCACCTCCTGGGTTCAAGCGATTGTCCTGCCTCAGCCTCCCAAGTAGCTGGGATTACAGGCATGTGCCACCATGCTGGGCGAACTTTTTGTATTTTTAGTAGAGACAGAGTTTCGCCTTGTTGCCCGGGCTGGTGTCAAACTCCTGACCTCAAGTGATCCACCCACCTCAGCCTCCCAAAGTGCTGTGATTACATGGCCACCAAGCCTGGCCATGAGGTTCGCGGATTTTTGCACATTTTTCCACTTTTACAAAATTTGCGTTTCTAATAAATTTCAGCTGCTACTATCTGTCAGGTACAATGAAACTTTATGCCAGGGTTATGCATTCTCTCATGAACAGTGAGCACATCATGAATGACTATTTAAATAAATATGCAGTTTGTATCATTTATACTAAATTATAATCATATAGACTTTTAGTTCACAGTTTTGCACTCATTTACTATTTGAAAATACATGAATCTTTGACCTGTGCCCTGGGGATGTTAAATGTCCACTTTCTGTCTCAATCGTACGATAGAAACCATAACAGATGCAGAATCTTTGCATCCAACAGATCAGGAAGTCAGTTGCTGGAGGGAGAAATATCCCACGTTCTTTGGGCCTTCAAGTAATTTGCCATTACTTGTTAACTTGGCCGTGTTACACAGACTTTATGCTTTTTAATTGTCTCATTTCATCCTCACAATAAGAAAGAAAGTATTTTTATTCCCGTTTCATGTAAAATTGAGCTTCAGAAGGGTAATGTCCTAGAGTCAGAGAGATTGAATGAAGAAGGCAGGCTTCCAACTCAGGTGGCTGACTCCAAATCCAGACACTTTTTATTCTAGTGGCCTCTCTCTTATAATTTTAGTTCCCAAAGCAGTGTAGGCAGTCTCCCATGATTCTCCAGAAAGCCCCATCTTTTTATTTTGTCCCAGATTCTGGGCAAAAAGGTCATGAAATGGAAATTTTTATCAAGCCTCCCTCTTCATTCCTCATTCTCCATTTTCATTGCTCAGCTTCATTGTTCGTCTTATAATTATTGTTTCTAAATCACTATATATACCCAAACAAATAGATGAATAGATTATTTATAATCAGGACTGTCAGTTTGCTTTTCATTGATTCAAGCACTTGGTTGTTCACTTAACATTTTTAACAGACAAATTCTCCAAGCTTAAATCCTAAAGTCCTTCCTCATTTTTTATAATACTTAAAATGTTGAAAGCTGAAAAATACATTTCTATGAAACGAATAAAACTGCATCTAAAATGACAGAAGGAGTAGCATTAACAAACTAAAATAATTTCAAGTATATAAAACTCATTTAGTACATAAGCTTGATCAAAACGAACAAAGGTATTGGGTGTACCAAGAAAAATGGCTTTGTACACCACAAATATTTAACCTGCCTCCTCAGTAATGTGTTTTCTCATTTCAAACGCCATTGCATTTGTATTCCAGCCAATTTCCATACTATAAATGTCAGTCAACACAGGCTGATTATTCCTAAGAATGATTGAAAAAGAACCTTAACAACAGTAAAAGTCATGTCCGCATTTTCATTATGCATCTGAGCCTTTGGATTGTAAATATTCCCTCTGAGCTAATATTTTAGAATTCAAGGTCATATACAGGGGATTCTTTCCTTGCTAATTAGAAAATAGATTACTCCACTTGAAATTATGTAGGTGGAAATTCTTCCCTAAGGAATCTCTCTCTTTCAGATGTGTTTGATCATGTTCAATATTTTTTTAAGTATATTATATTTGCTTTTCCCCTCTTACCTACCAAATATGATGCACAGAATGCTTAAGGACTTGAATTATTATTCTGACATTAGTAATAAAGTTATATTAAAAATAATGTACTAGAAGTGTTTCACCTGCATACAGTTTTCCTTATTAGATTTGCTTGTTATTTTACTTGTAAAATTTCACATCTAATGTTTCCTCTGTATATTTATAAAAAAATACTTTCTTGCACATGAGTGTAATCACTATGTAAATTGGGTAATTATTTGGTGAATATTAACATTCTTTCTCATAGAAAATAATACATATATTTTGAATCTTCTTTCCTTGCTTTTGGGGGGAATATAGCAATTAAAATAGTTATTGAACCCTTATTTGCATGCAAATGAGGCAAGTGAAGTAGCATCTCAGGATATGCAAAAGTACATTTAATTTTCAATTTCAAATGTATTTCTTATTAGTTAGACTACATTGTTTTCAATGCAATTTTCTTTTAGTATGTTAGATTCATGTATTACAGACAGCTTTTCTGTTAACTACTTGCTTGTAGGCAAGGGCTTTTAGTTTTTCTGAGTTCTTTTATATCACGACAAAATAAATCTTTTTAAAGAGAGAAAAAATTAACATGATGATATGAATAATAAATAGTGAGCATAAAGTAGGTACTTAACATCGTATTGAATGGATGGTTTGAAAAGGTAAGAGAATTATGAGAAGATATGTTGATCATAAAAATACGAACGTACAACTGTATCTGAAAGAAAATAATAGATATGCCTCTGGGTAAATTATGAGAACATAAAACAAAAACCTTTCTTGTAAAGAAGAAAACTTCTGTTATTGATATTTCTATAAACATGAATGATGTAAAGACAGTAAACAAGGCCAGGCACGGTGGCTCACGCCTGTAATCCCAGCACTTTGGGAGGCCGAGGCGGGTGGATCACAAGGTCAGGAGATCGAGACCATCCTGGCTAACACGGTGAAACCCCGTATCTACTAAAAATACACAAAAATTAGCTGGGCGTGATGGTGAGCACCTGTAGTCAAAGCCACTCGGGAGGCTGAGGCAGGAGGATGGCGTGAACTCTGGAGGTGGAGTTTGCAGTGAGCTGAGATCGCACCACTGCACTCCAGCCTGGGTGACAAAGCAAGACTCCATCTCGGGAAAA
This sequence comes from Mandrillus leucophaeus, assembly GCF_000951045.1. Taxonomy (NCBI): domain Eukaryota; kingdom Metazoa; phylum Chordata; class Mammalia; order Primates; family Cercopithecidae; genus Mandrillus; species Mandrillus leucophaeus. The sequence continues at coordinate 5,339,744 of NW_012106030.1, read as the reverse complement.
AAAAAAAAAAAAGACGGTAAACAAATATTTAGATTTCAAGTGTTGTAACCTCAGAGGAACAAGGGTATCTCTTGACATTTAAAGAAAATAGTTCTAAAAGAAACAAAAATACTACAATGTTAAGTGAGTGATGAATTGAGGAATCCTAAAGTATAATGAATATAAACATGTTTAACATGGGTGTGATCTTTAGATCTGGCTTTCAGCGATGAGCTACTAAGGGCAAGTTCAGGTGTGTCTGTCACTCTGTAAGGTTGATGGGATCGTGTTTATAGTCACACACACATTCTGTAGTTTTGATATCAGACATCAACACTGGCTATGAAGCCTATTGGCTGGACTTAGTGAGATATGTTTCAGATGTTTTTAGTTTGAGACAAAAGAATACTTCTTAACAAAAAATTAAAATATGTTTCAAACCAGAAATAGTTTTTTGGAAATTGGATGCGTGTTATTAATATGATTAACTATCATTGTAATGGCACTTACTAAAGAGGATTAGAAATTATTTCCAATAACTGTAAGTCATAGTTATAGCCTCTCTTATCTCTATCTGCCTCTAACCACCTTTTTCTTTTTCCTTGTTGTACCATTCTCTGACCTTCCTCAGTGAATCACATACTCTTCTCTGATTTAACTACCATGGCTCTCTGTATACCCTAAATTCTGATTCCTCCCTTGATTTCTGTGGTACCTGTGTTGATGTGGGAAATTCTCTCAGCCAATCACAGCCTTGGTGAGAACCCCTGCTAATATTAAGTGTGCTTACCTTCCCACTAAGAATGAAGGCCAATTTGGACCTACGCTCTGTCTGAGGTTTTTGGAGCTTTATCTGAAATATATATTTATGGTAAAAACTGAAGCTCCCTGTCTTGTTTTTGTACATTTTTGTTTGTCTTTAATCCAAGGTAATTGAAAAGAATGAGACTGGCATATTACTTAGTTTATAGATTAGTCAGCACAACAAACAGGTTAATTGAATGATTAGTCAAATGCCCAAATAAGAGCTGGCCTATTTATTTGAAACATACAGGATTTTGAAGTCTCTAACCTCTCTAAAGAAAGTCAGGTTCTCTATTACTGGTCATTATGACCACCTCCAAGCAGAATTTCTCAGGGTTGCAATTTTACAGTCTATTTGTAATTGCCATATTCGGATCTGTATGTACCTGTAGCCTGATTTGTCCCAAAGACAGAGATGGTGACTTTTTTTGCTCACCACTGTCTTACCAGAGTCCAGCATGCAGTCAATCTGGAGTAAATCAATTGATAAATTGAGGTTCAGAAACAACTAGGTTTAAGCTCAGTTCAGCCACTTAATAGCCACATGATCCTAGACAGGTCCGTCCTATAACTACCCATGTCTGTGTCTCACTTTGCAAAATTATTATGTGCAGCAATAAAAAGTGCATGACTGAAAGCAATATACAGATGTTAGTCATCATTGTAATGACAGTGTAATAATGAACGATGTACAGGCTGCCAGGAAAGTAGTCACATGCAACTTAGCTAGTTTTGGTTTATCTGTATATTACATATCTTCCTTCCTTCGTCACAATGAATTTTAAGCAGAACCAACATTCACTGAACACATAGCATGCATGGAAGTCCTGAATTGACCTCCAGAATGTTAGAAGGAAAGGTCAAGTCAGTGACAATGCAACCACATTTATTTCGTTGCTATTTCATGATAAGACACTGTTTTAAAGAAAGATAGCACATTGATAGAACTAGTGTGGTTGGTGCAGATAAAGTTTCATTTCCTACATGGAATATTGCCCCAGACTCCACTCTGTAAATCTACAATTGATGATATCCAATTATTGTGGAAGGACCATGGGCATGTTGTGGCAGGTGCTTGTTAGAAATGGCCGAGGTAACAGTCTCTGCCTGGAAGCAGAATTCCAAAACTGAGATCCTGGGGAGAGGGTGTTTGATGCAGGAAAATAAGGTCTATGAAAATGGAAGGTAATGAATATCTTTTGAGACTGCTGTCGGGCCTTTCCCCAAAACTTCAGAGATTACCAGTATAATAAATATGTGTGGAAAGTTCAGGTATAAGAAATAAAGGGCTAAACATGGGCAAACAGAGAAGGGGAATGAAATGAGAATGTTTCCTGAAACAATAAATGAGATCATAACAAATATGATCAGAAATGTTTTGGACTGAATTATGTCCCTTCAAAATGTATATGTTGAAACACTATCCACAATACTTCATACGTGACTGTATTTGTAGATGGACCTTAGGTGCAGTAATTAAGATGAAATGAGGTCTTAGGGGTGGAGCCCTGACCTGGTGGGATTGGTGTGTATAGGAGAAAAAAAAAAGGCGTGGTCTTTCTCTCTCCACACATGCACAGAGAAGAAACCATATGTGCAAGAAGACACCAAAAAAAGCAGCCCTGATGGCACCTTGATCTTGCACTTCTAGCCTGCAGAACTGTGAAAAAATAAATTTCTATTGTTGAAGTCGGTCAGGCTGTAATATTTTGTTATGTCTGCCTGTGGTGTTATGATATATGTATATGTATTCGTTTTCATCCACGGTTCCTGGTTCATAACTCGCATAGCCCTTGTTAGTCTTTTGTTATAATCTTGGGTCCTTTAGGCTTCACGAGCAGGTCTGAGAAAACAGAATCTTTCTGCTCTTTTCCTGCCGTCCTTTCATCTGTGCCAAGGCAGGACTTTATCTTCCCCTGCCTTTCTGATTATGGGTCTTAAAACCGTCCCCAGAGAGGGTCCTGCTCTTTACCCCGGGGGAAGGAATGCTGACATCCTGAAGTTTCCATAAAAACCCAAGAGGGGCCGGGTGCAGTGGCTCACGCCTGTAATCTCAGCAATTTGGGAGGCCAAGGCGGGCGGATCACGAGGTCAGGAGCTTGAGACCATCCTGGCCAACACTGTGAAACCCCGTCTCTACTAAAAATACAAAAGTTAGCCGGGCGTGGTGGTGGGCGCCCATAGTCCCAGCTACTCAGGAGGCTGAGACAGGAGAATGGCGTGAACCTGGGAGATGGAGCTTGCAGTGAGCGGAGATCGGGCCACTCCACTGTAGCCTGGGTGACAGAGTCAGATTCTGTCTCAAAAAAAAACCAAAAAAAAAACAAAAAAAAAACCTAGAGGACTACCCAAGAGGACTGGGTTCAAGGAGCTTCCTGATAGCCGAACACGTGGAGGTTCCAGTAGGGTGGTGCACCCCGGGAGGGCATGGAAGCGCCAGGTCCCTTCTCCCATACCTCACCCTATTCATCTCTTTATCTGTATCCTTTGCAATATCCCTTATAATAAACCAGTGAATGTAACTAAGTGATCCCCTGAGTTCTGTGAGCCCCTCCGGCAAATTAATTGATCCCAAAAAGGGGATCGTGGGATCCACCACTTGAAACCAGTTGTTCAGAAGTCCCAGAGGCTCAGACTTGTCACTGGTGTGCATGGGAGAGGGCAGTCTTGGGGACTGAGCCCTCAGCCTGTGGGATCTGACACTCTCTCTACGTAGATGGCGTTGGACTTGAATTGGGGGATACCCGGCTGGTATCACGCTGCTTGGTGGTGGAGAGAAGAGAAACTCCTACATATTTGGTCACAGAAGTCTTCTGTGTCAATTGTTGTGGTGTGAGAACAGGGGAGAAACAGGATTTGAGAGTTTTTCCTGAAACACGCCCTTGGCTGACTAACATAGGAAAGTACAATTTAATTTTTCCAAGTTTAAAGAAGAAAAACTCAGGTTTCTGGATAAGTCACTAAGCACCGACGGTCTCTGACTTACTATGCTTCCACTCAGAAGATTTCAACTTTACAATGGTGCAAAAGCAATACACATTTAGTAGAAAATGCAGTCCAATTTTTGAATTCTGATTGTTTTCCTGGGCTAGTGATATGCCACAGATATCTTCTCCAGATGCTGGGCAGTGGCAGTAAGTAGCAGCTCCCGATTAGCCACAGGATCATGAGGGTCAACACCCCTTACCCTACAATCTACTGTGATGCCACATGATTTTACCCAACCGTAAGCTAAAGTGTCTGAGTACATTTAAGGTGGGCTAAGCTAAGCTATGATATTCAGTAGGTTGGGTATTTAATAATCCATGTTTGACTTAGAATATTTTCAATTTATGACGGGTTTACTGGGAAGTCACTCCATCATAATTTAAGGAGCGTCTATGACTAGATGAAGGTAGGTATATGAGGTATTATTTTTCAAATCATTTTAACAGTGAAAAGAAATACAATATTAAATGAGATTTTAAAAAATATTGAGCAAGACAGTTTCCTCTGTTTTCCTGTGCTTTTCCCTGATCTTACATACAGCTCGACTTTTTCACAAAGGTCCTAGTGTAAATCCCCAGATGTACCGAATTGGTAGCCCACAGATCACAGTTGTAGTTTAGGCTGTGACACAATCTTAAAGATCATCGTCATATCATTTACCTTTCTGAATTTCAGTTTCCTCCTGAGAGTAGTTCAGTTTCCTCCTTCTGAGAGTAGTTGGATTAGACTAATATGACTGATGTGTGAATGAATTTTATGCCAACTATAACAACAGAAGTCCATGGTGAAATATATTACAAATATTGCAGTACTTCTTCTCAGAGCATTTTAAATGTTAAACCTGTAAGAAGAGGACCCAGTATTTCTCAAGTGTGCCATTACCATACATCCCTGAAAAGAGACTGCCACTCATTGTCATTCACTTGGGGTCCCAAATTGTAAGATCCTTTATCCATGATATATTAGGGTCACATGAAGAGCTCTCCTCATGGTCCTTTGGCTGTTCATCCACAAAAGAAGAGGGATAACAGAATCTTTGAGGAGATTTATACCACAGAAAATATATTTTAAGGAAACACAATTATGCTATAGATCCTAAGGAAAGTGTTTTTTAACATGTATTTTAACATGGAATTCTCTAACTCTATATACTGCTCTTTCACTCAGTAAAATTTTCCATTAGCCTCTAGAACAATCCCTATTTCAATTAATTGGTTTCACTCTTCTTTTATAAACATAGGTGTGTCTCAGTCCTATTGGCCTACTTTAACAAAACACTATAGACTGGGTGGCTTATAAGCAAAAGAAATTTCTTTCTCACTGTTGTGGAGGCAGGGAAGTTCAAAATCAAGGTGCCATCATATCTGGTGTCTGATGAGAGCCTGTTGCTCTCTAATTCACAGATTCCACTTTCTCGCTGTGTACTCACATGGAGGAAAAAGGAAAGCAAGCTCTGGAATCCCTTTTATAATGGCACTAATTTCTACTCATGAGGGGTTTACCCTTATAACCTAACCACCTCCTAAAGTCCTCACCTCTTAATACTGTCACTTTATGGGTTAAGTATCAACATTAATTTGGGGGAGATACAAATATTCAGACGACAACAATATGCTTTTTGTTTGGGGGTTTTGTGTTTGCTTTTTAGCATAGAATATATGCATGCAAACAGTGAAATGGAAGGAAATGCAGGCAACAGTGGGCAAGTTGTTATTTATAAATCAGAATTTGTCAGAATTATCGTAAGAGACAATTGTGGCACAGCCCCAATACCCAAGCACCACGAACTGGATTCTGTTGAGGGAATAATTACTGACTTGCATCATCATTCTCATCGTGGAAATACAGAACGTAACAGTTCCTTGCTTATGATTGGTGCTGTGTGGTATAAAACAGCTTCCTTTCTTTAATCTGCCTTAAATGGTGCATAATTTACCAGGTTTTCTTATACTTTGTTTTCCTAACCTTAGTAGAAACTGCTTCAGGTGGACTCATTGACCATCAATCATAAATCAGCCCTTTATTGGTGAAGAGGTGAGATGGGTTAACAATGGATTTACTTGTAAATTGAGAAGAGATAAATCTTTTTTCCCTCAAGGGTAGCAGTGTATTTATAGGTTGGGAGGCAGTTATTACTTTTCAAAAAGCACTTTATAGGAAGGTAAAGTCTTCAAGACCTTGGTGTTTATGATCTCTGAAGCTCATGTATCTGCAGAATTGTTGTAAAATACACTAATAAAATAAAAGAGGATGTTGCTTTATATTTGCCTGTGTTACCACACGAAGTACTTATATAGGTAGAATAGAGGTTCTATAAAGTAAACTCATAACTAAAATTGAATTCTTTGGGGAAATCTGCCACTTTTTATTTACAGGTCTATAAGCCTAGCAGATAAAAGTAACTAAGAGAAAATATTGCAAAGATATTTCATATCACCTTACAATCAAGGTCCCTAAATGATCTGTAAGCATTTCCATCCCATAAACCTGTCTGGGAATCATTGTTGACTTGAGTATGTGGAATTAATCTCCTCATCAGCAATGACCTAAACCTACTTGCAGAATAACATAAACCTGGGATATAGACCTAGTCTTTAGCTGGGTTATGGTTATATTATGATACACCAAAATATTCTTGACTGCAAAATAACAGAATAATTACTTTAGAAATTTGCTATATTAAAAACAATTAAATTTGGCATTTAAAATTGTGAGAGAGATCTCAGAGCAATATTAAAATCTGAATTAGATTTTTTTTAAAGTATGGAAAGTTTCTTCTAACAAGAGTCAAGCAGTTTAAACATTTTGAAAGAAATGACTGAATCAGTTTTTGGATATTCTAAGCTATTTCCATTCCATCTAAGTCAGCTTTTTGGATAATCTATGCTATTTTCATTCCATCAGAAAGCATTCAAACAAATAAAAACAACTTTGCTAGGCTATCAAGAATTTGGAAATTAGAAAACTTGTATATATTATATATACTGCACAAATACGCTGTACTGTGTCATTTATTCACGTACTACTCAGATGAGGTGTTACATTAGGTGGGAGATGACCACATGATGCATGCTGCCAACTCCTCAAACTTAAATCCTCCAGAGCTGATCTGTTCTACACTCTTCATAAACCTGCCCCACCCACAGTCTTTCCAACTCAGTTGATGGCAGCTCCATCTTTCCAGTCGTTCAGGCCAATCATGTTGAAGTTATTCTTTGCTTCATTAGTTCCCTCACCCCATATATCCAATGTGTCAGCAAATTCTGCTTACCTTTAGAATAGAACCACAATATGCCACCACCTTATCTCTCCCCTGAAACATAATACAATAGCTTTTTCCCAGGCTTCTTGCCTTCCTCTTCCAACCCCCAGCAAAAGGTAGAAAACTTCTTTCCACACAATAGTGGGAGTGATCTTTTACAAAGCCTCTGTCAGATCATGTCTCTCCTCTGCTTAAATTCCTCTAGTGACTCCCCATCTCACTCAGAAGGAGAAGTCGATGAACTGGCCCCTCTTTATCTCTCTGATGCCATCACCTTCTCTCCACCAGGTCTATCCAGTCCACTGTGGTGTTCTTACTCTGTGTCATGTGCTCTCTGGGCTCAGGGCCGCTTCACCAGCTGCTTCCTTCCCCTCAGATATCCCATGGTTAAATCGTTCATCCTTGGTTCAACTGTTACCTTCTTCTTATAGTTGATGCTGAGAGACTTTTTTTTTTTTTTTTTTAAGACGGAGTCTCTTTCCTCACCCAGGCTGGAGAGCAGTGGCAAGATCTCAGCTCACTGCAAGCTCTGCCTCCCGGGTTTATGCCATTCTCCTGCCTCAGCCTCCCGAGTAGCTGGGACTACAGGCACCCGCCACCATGCCTAGCTAATTTTGTGTATTTTTAGTAGAAACCGGGTTTCACCGTGTTAGCCAAGATGGTCTCCATCTCCTGACCTCATGATCCGCCTGCCTCGGCCTCCCAAAGTGCTGGGATTACAGGTTGTGAGCCACCGCCCCAGCCCAGAGAGTCATTATTTTAAATACAATGTAACTCCTAATCCTCCTGCTTGGTCTCCCTTTCAGTGCTCTCCTTTTGAGATCTTCTTATCTTTTCAAGCACTTATCAGCTTCAAACATACTCTGTTTGTTTGTTGTATTTACTGATCATTATCTTTTTCTTCTCTCTGGAATGTAAGCCTCCTGAAGACACAGATTTTTAAAAAATTTTACTTATTCTAAGTGTTTAAAACTGTGTCATATACATAGTTTAAGTATTCAATAAACTCTTATTAAATGATGAAATGAATACTGAAAGTATATAAATCTAAGAACTGCTCAAAAAACAATTGATGTTGTTGACCATTATCTCACTGTAACCTGACTCGAAACAAAGAGACATCATATACTTATAGATCTGACTAGAAACTTGGAATTCTGAAGATGTTTTCCAATGTATTTTCTCAGTAGAGTGCATAAAAATATTATGAAGATGGCCAGATGCAGTGGCTCACACCTGTAATCCCAGCACTTTGGGAGGCTGTGGCGGGCAGATCACAAGATCAGGAGTTCAAGACCAACCTGGCCAATATGGTGAAACCCCATCTCTACTAAAAATACAAAAATTAGCTGGGCGTGGTGGGGACCGCCTGTAGTCCCAGCTACTCAGGAGGCTGAGGCAGGAGAATTGCTTGAACACGGGAGGCGGAGGTTGCAGTGAGCCGAGATCACACCACTGTGCTCCAGCCTAGGCAACAGAGCAAGATTCTGTCTCAGAGGAAAAAAAAAGAAAATTATGAAGACAATAAATTGATTCGGCCAGATAAAGACAATGAGGCCAATGAGGTTAACAAAAGTGTACACAGGTCAATGTACCTGCAGTCGTGCAACCGGGAGAAACTCCAGGTGTCCTGACTCCTCGTTCTTTTATGTTTTCACTGGAGAGGTAGTAACCAGAATGTGGTTATTTTGATCTGTACCTCAGATTTTTTTTTAGCACACGTCTGATCTTGAGGTAGGCTTCCAATGAACACATGATCATCTTTCTATGATAGGTGCCAGGCGAGGTGTCAGAGCCCCAGCATCGAGAAATAGTTGAGTCACAGGTTGGTAAGAATGTATTGATAACAGTATAGGATTGAAAAAGAAAAGTTTATTAGAAAGCAAGAATGCCACAAAAGTGCAGTGGGGAGCCTCAATGAGAGAGGACTGAGCTCATGGAGGTGGATTTTTTTCTTATTGGTATTTATGGACCTTAAAATGGAGCTGATGGATAATTTGCATAATAAATTATTACATTTGTAGACATTTCGGTGCTATAATGTCAGCAAGAATTGCAAAATGAGTTTTGGCATGGAAATCTGGAGGTGTTACTTATAAAAGCTGAAAGAGGCCTGGAACCAAGTGCCGACTTAAGATACTAGGGAAGTTTAATTACTTCTAAAGTCTCCATGATGGACTGTTTGGTTGTCAGCAGGTGGTCTTTGCTCCCTCTAAATTCTTCATATAAGGAGTTCAGGTGTCTCTGCAACCTGTTCAATGGTCACCAGGTTATTTTCCCTCTCCTCAACAGCTAGCATTATATTTCATCCAACTATTCAAGTTCAAAATCCAGCTACTCTTGTGTTCCTCTTTCATCCACATACTCTCTACCACTACCACTTACCCCCACCACACACACAAAAACGTTTAATCAGTACATAAAATGTACATAAAATTAAAGAAAATATACTTTCTTTTATACAAATTATATGTACATATAATTTTGGTACAATTTAGGTATATATATATATTTTATATATACAAATAAATGTATTTCATATGCATACACTTTTTATATATTATAGATAAATACAAAGTATTCCCATAGGAACAAACAAATGAAAAATGTAATTAAAGAAAAGATAGCTCTTTATAACAGCATCTTTGGCAGTTTGAATATTTGTCCCCCAAAATTCGTATGTTAAAATCTGATTGCCAAGTTGCTGATATAGGAGATGGGGCCTCTGGAGGTGACTTGGTCATGAGGGCTGTATCCTTACCAAGGGGATTACTGCCCTTATTAAGAGATTCTAGAAAACTAACTAGTCACGTCTACTATGTGAGGACACAGCAAGGAGGGGTTGTTTATGAGAAAGTGGGTCCTCACCACCTATCGAATCTTCCAGAACCTTAATCTTGTACTTCAGAGCCTTCAGAAGTGTGAGAAACAATTTTCTCTTGTTGTTAGGCCACCCAATGTATGGTCTTTTGTTATAGGATGCTGTCTATTCAAAGATAACAAGTATTTTGGAGTCTAACAAGAGATATAAAATACTTCTATAAATAATAAGTCATATTAAGGTATATTAAAAACATAAATGGTAGGGAAATATATTTAAGAATGAAGAAATTTGTTAAATAGGTTGGTTCATCTGAAAGTCAGGGAAATACAAATTAAGACCAAAATTCAATGCCACTTTATACCCATTGAATTGGTAAAAATTTAAAAGTGTAACAATACAAAGTGCTGGAGACATGTGCATTCACAGGATCTTTTAAACTTGCTGGTGGAAGTCTAATATTTTGTATACACTTTGGAAAGCAATTAATGTTGTGTCCTACATTTAATTACTTATGTAATCTATAATCAATTATGCTCTTAGGCTTAAATAGAAGAGAAAATCTTGCATATGTATGGTAGGAGATAGTAATAACATTTCTATAACAGTACTGCTCAAAATAGAAAGAAATGCCAAATGTCCATCAAAATGTAAATGAATTGACTAAAATACACTAAAACAATGTGGTATTATGCTCCACCTAGACATAACATTTCAATGACGTGGATAACCCTAGCAATATGAAATCACGTAAAAACTGAAAGCTTGAAAACATTACTTACAGGAGGATACCCTGTTTCAAGCTAAAAATAAAAGCTACTGACATGACACTGTATACTCATTAGGCATATGTAAAGAAGATTTAAAAAAGATAAAATCATATTAAAGGAAAGCAAGAAGCTTTTGGTCAAGATGAAAAAACAGACACTGAATGTACATTGTCTCCAAATATAACAGTAACAACTGCAAAACAAATGCACACAAAACATTATAGCGCTTCAAAGATAGTTAAAATACCAAGTCTCAGAGACAAGAAACGAATATGAACTCTACAATCATGCCGTGAGCTCTACCAGATGCTTTCAAGCCATGGTGTAGGAAGGAGAAGCTCAGATAGCACTAGGTCATCTCTCCGAGTTGAGGGAAGCAAGCTGGGACTCTAGTGAGGTCAAGATGGCTTGACTTCATGGAGCAGAGTATGGACAAGAAGGGAGGTACAAGAGAAAAAGTTTCAGAAATCTAAAAAGAGATCTTTTTTGAACATTCAGCTGAGATCTGATTATCAAACACTTGTGAGGAAACTACATGAACCCAGAAAAACACAAACTGAAAGGATTTGAGAGAACAGTGCCAAGCACTGCTACCATGGAAAACCTCATAATTCAGGGGGCATTGCTCAGAGAATACAGAAGGCTCTTGCCTCACTAGTGAGGGAACGTTAGCTTTAGGAAAATGCAACTCTGGTTTCACTTAGCAGCCCTTAAAAACAAGACCCAAAAGGATCAAATCGCTTAGAAATAACTTAAACATGTCCAAGAATAAAACTTGATGGTATGTGTAGGAATACAAAGCTAATACTCGCCCAACAGTGTAAGATCCAAAATGTCTGACATCCAATTAAAAACTACCAGACATATAAAAAAGAAGTAAAATAAAACCAAAATCATTCAATTGAAACAAACCCAGAAAAGACATTGATGGCAGAATTAGTAGACAAGGATGTGAAAACAATTGTTATGACTGTATTCCATATGCTCAGGAAGATAAAGGAAAGATTAAACATATTAAGATGAGAAGAGATAAGGAAAGATAAAAAGAAGGGCACTCATTAAACTTCAGGAAATAAAAATTGCAATGTCTAAGATGAAGAGTATGTTGAATGAGAATGTGTGCAAAAAAAACTTGCAGGTGAAAACATTACTGAATTTGAATGCCTAGCAAAAGGTATTTCCAAAGTGAAACATATAAAGAAAAAAAAGACTGAAAAAAATGAACAGAGCATCTGTGATCTGTGGGAAAAATTAATGCAACTGAATATATACGAATCCCAAAAGGGGGAATGGTAGTATTTGAAAACATAATGGTCAAAAATATTCCAAATTTGGTGAAAATTATAAACCAACTGTAGTAGTTCATTTTAACGTTGCTGATAAAGACATACCTGAGACTGGCTAATGTATAAAGTAAAAGAGGTTTAATGGACTCACAGTTCCACGTGGCTGGGGAGGCCTCACAATCATGGCAGAAGGTAAAAGGCACGTCTTACATGGTGACAGAGAAGAGGAAAATGAGAGCCAAGGGAAAGGGGAAACCCCTTATAAAACCGTCAGATCTCGTGAGACGTATTCACTACCGTGAGAACAGTACGGAGGAAAACCTCCCCGTGATTCAAGTATCTTTCACCGGGTCCCTCCCACAATACATGGAAATTATAGGAGCTACAATTCAAGATGAGATTTGGATGTGGACACAGCAAACCCATACCACCCTCAGATCCAAAAAGCTTATCTATCCCTAGTGTACCCTTTTCCCACCCCCACAAACACTAAATATGATGCAAATTCTATCAAGAACCAATATATTCAACTTGCTTAAAATCAGAGACAATGCAACATTTTTAAAGCACTCAGTGAAAAAGATATGCTAAACACAGAAAAATATTCATGAGACTGACAGCAGACATGCTTTGGAAATATTGCAAACTAGAATGAAAACAGTGAAGTAACAACTTAAAGTACTGAAGGAAGAACTATAAGCACAGAATTCTTTTTCATTTTTTATTTTATTTTAAGTTCTGGGATACATGTGCGGAATGTGCAGGTTTGTTACATAAGTATAACTGAAGCACAAAATTATTTACCAAATGAAAATATCTTTCAAAAATAAAAATCAAACACTGTTTTAGAAATTTAAAAAACAAAGAGAATCAGAATCAGATGTGAATGAGAAGAAATGTAAAGAAAGTTCTTCAAACAGAAGGATCAGAATATACCAATAATTACATTATATGTAAACAATCTAAATATACCAATAAAAAGATGGGTTAGGTGGATGTAACGAAAAACATGACTCAACTGCATACTGTCTAGAAAGGCGTCACTTAAAATATAACATAGGTGAGCTGAAAGTAGAAAGATGCAAAAAGATGTATCTTGCAAATGTTAATCAAATGAAACAGGGGTACTTATATTGATAGCAGATAAAGTGGAGTTTAGAGCATAAAAAATTGCTAGAGACAGAGGGGAACATTATATTATGATGAATGATCAAAATTAAATCAAGGATACATAGCCTTTTCAAAAGATAGTGCTATGGCAATTAGACATCCATGGGCAAAACATTACACTTAATGTAAGTCTCACGTTTCACAAAATTTACTTCAAAAGGATCATAGAAAAAAATATAAAATGTAAAACTATAAAACTTTAGGAAAAAACACAGATAATTTTTAGGATTCAATGTTAGGCAAGGAATTCTTGACACCAAAATCATATAAAAGTGAAAGAAATGACAAATTGAACATCAAAATTTACAGACTTTTGCCCTGGAAAACAGACTGTGAAGAAAATAAAAACACAAGAATCACACTGGGAGAAAATATTTACGAACTACATATATTACAAAAGCCTAGTAATATATAAATATCTCTCAAAACTCAACTGCAAAAAATGAACAATCCAATTAGAAAATTTGCAAAAGACATGAACAGACATCTCACCAAAGAGGTAAAATAGGTGGCAAATAAGCACAAGAAGATTGAACAAACACTTAGCCAAGAAGACATATGGATGACAAATAAGAACATCATTTGTCATAGGGGGAAGCAAATTAAAACCACAATGATATAGCATACACATCTATTAGAATAGCTAAAACAAAAAATTAGTGGCAACATCAAATGCGAGCAAAGATGCAAGAATCTGGATCACTAATGCATGGTCTGTGGAAGCTATTCTTTATTACTTGAAACAACACGAATGCCTTTCAATGAGTGAATGGTTAAACAAACTGCTGTACATCTGTAACATAGAATACCATTCATTATTTAAAAACTAGACTTTTGATATTCACAACAACCTGGATGAATCTCCAAATAATTATGTTGCATGAGAAAAATCAATCCCAAAAGATGATGTACAGTTTGATTTATATAACAATCTTGAAATAACAAAATTACAGAAAATAACAGATTAGTGATTGCCAGTGGTTAAGGAAGGAGTAGGTGCAAAAAGACGTTGTGACTACAGAAGATCAACATGAGGCTTACTTGTGCTGATGGAAATGTTCTGTATCTTGACTGTATTAGCATCTCTATCCTGGCTATAAATTTTACTATAATCTGGCAAGATGTTACCACTAGAAAAAACTGGGTGAAGGGTACAAAATACCTCTATTATATCTTATAAATATATATAAATCTACAACATTCTAAACATAAAGAGTTTAATAACAATGGTATTTAAATTACACAAAACATTAGTAAATAGTATAAATCTTCCAATTAAAATTACAATGGTATTTAAATCAAACAAAATGTAAGTAAATAGTATAAATCTTCCAATTAAAAGAAATAGATTGTCAGGTTAGATAATATAGTGAGACCCAACTACATAGTGGTCACAAGAAATACACTTTAAATATAAAAACATAAATGAATTAACATTTTAAAATGGAAAAATATATGTCATTCTAATCCTAATCAAAGAAAGCTGAAGGGGCTAATTAATATCAGACAAAGTATTTTTCAAAGCAAAGATTAAAGATGTTTATTATATAATGATCAAAGGGTCAGCTAATCAAGAAGACATAAAAATTCTGAGTTTTTATGTAACTAATTACAGACCTTCAGAATATATAAGGCAAAAGCTGATAGAAATGCAGGAAGAGATGGGGAAATTCGCAAATATTATCAAAGATTTCAATATACTTCTTTCAAGAGATTATTGAGCAAGTTGATAGAAAATGAACAAGAACATAGATTAGAGCAATAATCTGAATAAAATTACCTTAATATTTATAAAATACCCAATGACAGAAAAGTACACAGTGAATATAATATATACAAAAAATACTCTGGGTTATAAAACAAGTATTAATTTATTTAACATGATTTAGGTCATACAAGGTGTTTTCTAACCACAATGAAATCATATCAGAAATCAAAAACAGAAACATAGTGAAATATTCTCTAAATAATTAGAAACTAAAGAACGTAATGCTGAACAACTTGTGTCAACAAAGAAAGAAAAAGGGAAAATAGAACGTATTTTGAATTGAACAAGAATGGAGACACAGTATAGCAAAATATATGTTGGTTGACATTAAGAAAATATTTAAGGGAAGTTTTATATTACAAAATGCCTATATTGAAAAGAAGACAGAGAGGTGTCCAAACCATTACCTCTGTTTCCACCTTAAGCAAATAGAACAAAAAAGGGAACAAATTAGATCTAAAGTTCTTAAAAGTGATAATAAAATATTTATTACAGAAAAAAATCACTCAAATAGAAGCAGAAAAACAGAAAGTTTGTTAACAGAGAAGATGGAAAAAAAATGAGAAACTTCTAGTCAGACTGATCAGGGGAAAACAATTGAAGTTATCAGTATCAGGAATGAGAGAAGTGCCATCACTTAGATTCTGCAGATATTAAAAGATTAAGGGAATATTATGATCAATTTTATGCAAATAAACTTGAAAATATAAATGAAATGGACAAATTTCTTGAAAGATACAAACAACCAGGGCACATTTAAGATGAAACAACATGAAAAGTCCTTCATCTACTGCAGAAATTGCGTATGTAGCTAATAGTCTTCCCACAGGAAATTCCAGGCCCAATTAGACCCAATGTTGTATTTTAGCAAATGTTTAGAGAACAAATAACATTGGCAAAACCAGAGACATTACAAGAAAATTACAGTCTTGATTTTTGCAAATAAGTCACGGAGACACACACACACGCAGACAGAGTGAGAAGAGACAGAGACAGAGAGAGAGAGAGAAGGAGAGGGAGACAGAGAGTAATCAATCAAGTGGGGTTGACTGCAGCAATGCAAGGTTAACTGAATATTTGAAAATCAATAAAAAAAATTCATTATTATTAACAGACTCAAAAAGAAAATATATGTAATCATCTCAATTGAGGAAGAAAAAGCATTTCACAAAATCTAACATTAATTCCTGATAAAAACGCATGGCAAACTAGAAATAAAAGTGAATTTCTGCTTGATAAAGAACATTTATGAGAACCCTGTAACTAAAATATACTTAATGAAGAAATATTAAACATTTTCTCCCTAATATCAGGAATACCAATAACAACAACAAAAAACTTGAATTTTAAAAGCATTTAAAATAACATCAAAAATATGCAATATATAGGAATAAACTTAAAAAAGTGTGAGAGATATATATACTGAAAACTACAAAATATTGCTGAGAAATTAAATAATTAAATAGATGGAATACTGTGTTCATAGCTGGAAAAATTCAATACTGATAGGTTTTAAATTATCCTGAAAAGAGTTCCGTGTATTAAAATATTTGAAATCAAACTATCAGCAGGGTTCTCTTTGTAGAAAATAGCAAACTGATTATAAATTTCATATGGAAATTCAAAGAACCTAGAAGAATCAAAACAACTTTTAAAAGAAAAAACATCTTCGAAAGACTAATACCTGATTTCAAGTCTTAATCAAAAGTAATCAAGGAAGTGTAGTGTTGTCATCAAGATAGACAAGTAAATCAATAGAACAGAATAGAGAGTCCCAGAAGAGCTGGGCCCAGTTTATACTATAAATTGATTTCTGACAAAGGTGCAAATATAGTTCAGTGGAAAAGAACAGATTTTCAAAGAATAGTGCTGGAACAATTGGATATTCACTTGAAAAGTGAACTTTGATCTATACACCCCAGAAAAATAAATGGATCATAGACCTAAATGTTAAATTTAACCTATAAAACCTCTAGAAAAGATAAACAAAATAAAATCTTTGTGACTTTATTCAAAGATTTTTTAAACATATACCAAAAGCATTATCCATTAATGAAAAATTGACTAATTGAACTTCATAAATATTAAGAACTTATACTCTTTGAAAACACTGTCAAGAAAATGAAATGGCAATCAGAGCATTGGAGAAAACATTTGCAAATAACGTGATCTGACCAGAGATTTGTAAGCAGAACATATGAAGAACTCTCAAAACTCAAAAAGAAAATAAACAGTTCAATTTTTAAAACAAGCAAAGATTTAAACAGACATTTCACCAAAGAGGATATACGAATGGCAAATAGGTAGATAAAACATGTTCAACATCATTTACTTATTAAGGAAAAGCAAATTAAAACTGCATTGAAATAACATTAAACACCTATTAAAATTTGTAAATGTTAAAAAAACTTATAGCAAAGGCTGACTAGGAAGTGTATCAGCTGGAACATTCAAACACTAATGGGACTGTAAAATGATACACATGCTTCAGGAAAGAGCTGGGCGGTTTCTTTAAAAATTATACCTATCATACTATTTAGCCATTCTGCTCCTGGGAAAATTCCCAAGAGAAATGAAAGCCTGTAGCCATACAAAGACTTGTACACAAATGTTCATAGAAGCTTTCATTATATTAGCCAAAAATCTGAAGCAATTCAAATATCCACCCACAAGTGAATGGATAAATTGTGGCCTGTCCATATATTGGCATACTACTCAGTAACAAAAAGGAATGAACATTGATACACACAACAAAATGAATGAGTCCCCAAAGCATTATTCTCAGTGAAAGAAGCCAGAGGAAAAAATCCAATATATTTTGTTTGTTTACATTTATACTAAACTCTAGAAAATGTGAGCTAATCTATACTGACAGAAAGTAGATCAGTTATTGCCTGAGGATCAGGGAGTGGTCCAAAAAGGAACAGGAAAAAAGGATTATAAAATTACAGTGGGGCATGAGGAACTTCTGGGGATGATAGTTTGTGTTGATTATTGCACATATATTTGCATGTGTTTATATGTACACACATAAGTAAATGTCAGATTTCACTAAATTGTACACTTGAAACAAGTGCAGTTTATTGTATGTCAATTACATCTCAATAAAGCTGTTTAGAAAATGAAAGCAAGAAAAGAATAAATACACATTTTGGATGATGTTTATCCCACTACAGAGATTGAAGTATATGCCCTGCAGGAAGACCTAATGGCCAGCTGTATTTTATTGTTGAGATTTTAGCTTTTCTGTTGAGTGATGTGTTCATGGGTGTTGATTATATTATTAAAAATAAAATAAATAAAACCAGGGCAGAATAATCCAATAATGAGAATGTATTTTAAAGTAACGGTAATGTTTAATAATTCTATTTTCTATACCTCTCTTCCAAAAAGTGAATTATAATAACAATATTTTTATAGGGTCTACTCAAATGTTATTAAACATTCATGATAAATTACAGTAACAAGTTCTATAATATCTTGGAATTGAAGACTATTTCTAGTTCTAGCTCCAGTTTTGATCCAAATAAAAATAAAGATGTACCCAGTTTCCTCAAAGATATGCTTTTAAGCATTTTAGCTGTTCTACTTCAGGATGTTTTTGAATTTAATAACTCTAGTTCACAGAGAATGCCACATGAAAAATCGCTTGTTAAAATGGGTTGTAGGATGCTCTCTCTCACCTATCATTTAAGCCTTTTCATTGTGCATTTGGACATGAAACAACAATCTAGCCTGCCCAGGGTGGTTGTTACTGCCTTGACTTTGGAAAAGGTGGAAAGATGTTAGCCTTGTATTGCCTTATTTTATTTATTTGTGGTGAAGGGTGGAGTGATGTGTGGATATGATGTTTTTCCAAGGTTTCTGGCAACCATTACACCCTCTGACCATGATCTCAACTGGAGGACTTGAGCCAATTATTTCCCCACTGGTTTTTCTTCTCTAATATATGGGCTTGTAACAGGCCTTAAATCATGGTTTTGTAATGTATTTAAAGCTATGACTGTAATAGTCCTGAAAGGCTCAGCTTTTGCTAGAAAGATAATGAAATAAACTAGATAATAGCTACAGATTCTTCAAAACAGATGCTGGTGGAGGCTTTTCTCATTGCACAATTCCAGGCAGAAAACTCACATAGAATACAATCTGAAAGTTGCCCCTGGAGTTGTATAATTGTTCAGCCCTTGAAGGTGAGAAACAGATGAAGAGAACAATTTAAGATACATCAAAGTCAGTTTCTATTCTGTTGTATACGTTCTTAAGTTTTGTACTCTAGAAATAAAATCAGTTGTTGGTTATATAAGGGATCATTACATAAGGTTTTGATTTTATCAGATTATTTGATTCTTTTAGTAAAATCACTTCCTAACAACTTTTGAACACACACACTTACTGTTCATACTCAAAAATACTCAAAATCTTACATAAGAAATCACATAAATAAATTTCTATTTTGTATTCATCAGGGCTATCACTTTTTCTTCCCACAGTTGTGAAAATAACACATGACTAAACAAAGCAAAACAAAAATGAAACAAAACAAACAAAAACAGCAGTTGAGAACAGAGCTTTGAGGTGGGGCACAAGAGGTTTATAATACACTCCAACTCTGCCTTCTCCCTCATCATCTATGCATATCCAGTTCATTACAGAGTCTTCAGGATGATAGCATGCCTTGATCTCCACAAAAGTCACAATGGAAGAGTGTTGGGGGAGTAAAATACAGTTTCCTCTGCTACTGCCAGCCCTGTGTCATAATTAATATCATCATTTCTCTCCTGTGCCCCTCAGTCTTCTACTTTTTACCCACCTCCAATCAGTACTTTGGCTTTGGTTGATTTTGTGTTTGGAACATTCAGTTCAGTTTTACCTGTTAGCCTGTGGTTATTGCAAATACCAGTTTCCAGTTATTATCAGGCATGGAACCATCAAGAATCCCTTGGTCCCTTAATGTATCTCTTCCTACTAAGGGTTATCAGGGTGATCAGATAATCACTAATGTATAAAATTCCTTACTTGCCTGTTAGTATACCAGAAGAAGCAGCCCCAAATAAGTAGGTAGTTCCTAGTTTCCTCAATTTCACTAGTATTTTTATCTCATCCCCTTGCAGAAATTCCTCTTTCTTCTAACTTTTGCCTCAAGGAGAATCCCACTGGAATTCTGGAGGAGATCTTTCTCAAATGTAAAAGGGAAAGTAGGCCAAGTAACTGTTGTCTATGGAGATATGTCATCCAGATTCCCTTTCAGGAAAAACTTGACGCACAGCTATGAGAAGTGAGGTCAACAGGCAGCCTCAACTTTAGACAGGGTTGGCTGCAACTCCAGACAGCTGCTTCATTTAAGGCCATGCACTCTCCAGGACAGCCTACTTGTGGAGACCAAGCAAGATAAGGGTATAAAAGTCCAGCTATTTTGGTCTTAATGGGATCCCACATACTATTGCCTTAGACTAAGATGAATAAGGTGTGACAATGGGCACATGGCCAGAGCAATCATTGGTTCTGCCATATGCAACATCACCGGAGTAGCCAGTTAATAAGTTCTGGAAATGGATAACGGGGATGGTTGCACAACAACGTGAATGCACTTAATACCACAAAACTGTGCAGTTAAATTGGTTATAAAGGAAAGTTTTATGTTATGTATAGTTTACCACAATGTTACAAATCAAGGACTTATGTTGGTAAAAGTATGTAGGATCTTAAGTCTCTTTTAGAATATAAAATCGAATTCAAAATATAGATAGCCACTTAAAATTCAGCTATGGTGACAGGTAGGGGAAAACTTTTTGCAGAACTGGGGTAGTAAGTTCACATGCACAGTATGTGAAACTGAACTATTTGTGTAACTGGACCTTTATAGCAGTGTATCCCCAACAGCTAAAATACATGAGCCTGAGAACTCAGGAATTGAAATATGATTAACCTCGCTCACCATCACTCATATTGACTCATTTGTGTAATCTATGCTTCCCATTTGTGCAACTTATGGGAACCAAAAAATCTGATAAAATCAAAACCTTATGTAATAATCCCTTAAATAACCACCAACGACCAAGAAATCTTGCCTCTTGGTAGTGGAGTGGGAGTGGAAGAGAAAGAATTTCTGCAATGAATGGCAGTCCCCACTGCTATAGTTGGTTTCAGGGCCACAATTGACATTCATAATTTTCCATTTCCACTATCCATTCTAGATACTCCTTAATTGAAGTTACCATCTCTGTTGTCCTTGGAAAACTATCTGCTAGTATAATGCAGATCCACATCTGTGGGCAGCTTGAGTCCTTGGTTACCATCCCAAGCTAAGGTTGCTCCAACTGCCCTTTTAAAGCCACAGTTGGGCAAGAGAGCACCAAGATGTGTCCAAATGGATCACCTGGGTTCCAGTTCCATAAATATTACCCCCACCCCAGTTTGTAATACTGTCTTTGCTTCATCCTGTTGATCAGGGTCAATTATTCATACAAAATGACAACACTTATTCTTGCATCTTGATTCCTGTACACACAAAAGTAAAAATATGCCCAGATGGCAACCAAAGCTTGTCATTCAGTGGAGCTCTTGCTATGTCCCCTGCTGAAAGTACACTCCTTGATGACCAAGATCTCTAACCTATAGGTCCTAAAATTGTAAGAATGGGAAAAGTCAATTCTTCTCGTGGCTCTTGGTGAGTTGTAAATGTGTCCACCACTGCATTGACTTCCTGCTTTCCCAGACCCATGTAATCTTCATATTTGGGACATGGAGCTATGCAGAAGTTTTGGTTCAACATATGGATGCTGTCCTGTAGAATGGAACTGTTCCCTCCATGTTGACCCATCAGTTGCACCTTTATATTTATTTTATTTTTATTTTTTTGAGATGCAGTTTCACTCTTGTCACCCAGACAATAGTGCAATGGCATGATCTGAGCTCACTGCAACCTCCACCTCCCAAGTTCAAGCAATTCTCCTGCCTCAGCCTTCCAAATAGCTGGGATTACAGGCGCCCGCCACCACTCCCAGCAAATTTTTGTATTTTTAGAGACAAGGTTTCACCATGTTGACCAGGCTGGTCTCGAACTCCTGACTTCAGGTGATCAACCTGCCTCTACCTCCCAAAGTGCTGGGATTTCAGGTGTGAGCCACCGCACTTGGCCCAGTTACACCTTTAGCAGGCCATTTTCATTCTCTATTAAGCCAGCATTTGGGTGGCCAGTATGGAGCACAAAGAATGAATTTCTTGATTTGGGGCTCACTCTCACATTTCCTTTCATATATAGTGAGTTTCTTAATATAACATGATATTATGTGGAATTCCATGTTGAATACTGGTGCTGGAAAAGGAAACTGTACCTGAAAAAATGAATTCTAAGAATAAAATGCTGGCTCTCTCAAAATGGAGGAAACCAAATGTAGTCAGTTTCCATGAAGGAGTCAATTGATGTCTTAGAGGCACCATGCCACATTGTGGCCTCCATGCTAGTTTTTGCGGCTGAAAGGTTAGATAGTGAACGTGAGCAATTGTAGCTCAGCCTCGGTAATTGAGAGTTCATTCTGTTGGGCCCATGTGTAGTGCTTGTCTTGCTGTCATGGTCACTTCATGTGTTCATTATGCCCGCTCTGGGATGGCAGATCACAGAAGCTGGCTGATGTCAACTGGCTGCACCATATTTTATAGTTGGCTGTTTAGTCCCTTTTCTGTGGTGGATGTTGTCTGTGGGTGTTTACATGTCATACATAAATCTATAAATCTACACACTTGATGCTCATTACCATATATTTATCTATTTGCCTCAACTCGGACCTCATTGTCTATTATTTTTTCATCTTTTTCCTTCTAGGCCTTAGACTAATCACTCAGGCCATTTGCAACCATAAATGTACTAACTTCAGGTAACTTCTCTTTGCACATAAAATGGATGACCAGGTGCATTCCTATAGCTATGCCCATTGGGAAGATTTTTTTGTCACCATTATCTTTCAAGGCTATCTCTGAATCAGCCTACTGTATATTGCAGCTGTTACCTATTTGGGACTGGCTCTCACATAATAAGCTGACCAATGTATAAACCAAAATAGTATTTTTCCCACTCTTTAGTTAATTATTTAGAATCCCTATACAAACATAGACGTGAACTAAGAGAGAGGCAATGATGCAAGAGTGGAACACATGGGGTACTAGAATGAAATGAATGTGTTTTTGTGTCTCTCACAGGTCATTTTCAAGCTTAATTTTATGAACAATTTGAGGTTATGGGCATTGATTTCCTTCAAGTCCTTTAACTTAATTTAAATACTATGTCAAGTTTCTTCTAAAAGATATATTATTAAAATGCCAAAAGAAAAATAACCAAAGAATAAAATCTACCTAATGGTCTTTAGGCAGCAAAATTTTGAATTGTACCCAGGGAATCATATGCTAGATTAATACTGTGCACATAAGTTTAAGAGTAAGTAGGATAGTGAGAAAATTCTTGAGTGTATATAATACAAATACTTGCAATGCACTAAAAGGCAGGCTTGCCCATCTTGAGTACTGGTAGACATTTATAGTAGACACTTTTTAAGTACTGACAGGCATTTAGGATATAATAACCAGACTGACTTTTTTGTTTTTGTTTTTGTTTTGAGACGGAGTCTTGCTCTGTCCCCCAGGCTGGAGTGCAGTGGCGCGATCTCGGCTCACTGCAAGCTCCGCCTCCTGGGTTCACGCACCAGATTGACTTTTTAAAGATGATTGTTGCTCATTCTGCTACTCATATATTGGGTGCAATTGAACAAAATGCTAGCAGAAAAATATCATTAGGAGTTTCTATGTTGTTCATTTTTTTTCTTTTTACTTTTGCTTTAAACAAACTTTTTAATTCTCATAAATCATGGGAAGAAGTGCTAATGGGCTACTTTAAACATACAAAAAATTATTGAGAAGCAGGAAGAGCTAGAAGTGCTAGATTATGGTAGAAACTTGATTCACCCCTAAAAGAAACCTATGGGTTTATGCAGATAAATGGCCATGAAAATACACATTTTATTAAAATAAGTGGTTCACAAAACTTTATATTTTCTTTACCTTTTTCTATAAGGTATAATTCTATTTCTCCAAAGATGATATACAAATGGCCAACAAGCATATAAAAAATGTTTAACATCACTAACCATTAGGGAAATGCAAGTAAAAACACACATTGAGATACTATCTCATACCCATTAGGATGGTCACTATCAAAAATAAATAAATAAATAAATAAATAGATAGATAGATAAAGTAACAAGTGTTGGTGTGAATGTGGAGAAATTGGAATACTTGGAGACTCTTGGTGGGAAGTGAAATTGTTCAGACACTATGAAAAACAGTATGGCAGTTCCTCAAAAAACTTAAAAATAGAATTGTTATATTGTCCAGACAGTCCACTCTGGGTATATATCCAAAAGAATTAAAAGAAGGATCTCAGTGAGGTATCTGTACATTCATGCCCATAAGCAGCACTATTCAGTAGCACAATTCACAATAGCCAAGAGTGAAAGCAACCTCAGTGTCCATCAATGAACAAATAGATTTTAAAAAGCAGTGTATACACACAATAGAATATTATTCAGCCTAAAAGAGGAAATAAATTCTGACACATGCCATAACATAGATAAGCATTAAGTACATTATAGATGAAATAAGCCAGTTAGAAAAACATAAATACTATATAATTCCACTCATATGAGATATCTAGAGTAGTCAAATTCATAGAGACAAAAGGTAGAATGGTGGTTTCCAGGGGCTGAGAGGGAAACGGGAAGTTAATATTTTATGAATATAGAGTGTTAGTTTTACAAGATGCAAAAGTTCTGGAGATTGGTTGTACCACAATGGGTCCATACTTAACACTAATGAGCTGTACACTTGGAAATGATTAACATGGTACATTTTATGTTCTGCATTTTTACCATAATAAAATATTTTAAATATATAATTGTATTTCTTTGTGAATTGGATGACAATTATTATTCATTGATGTGTGGTCATAAAGCACATGCATTTGGAATAAAGATAGCTACTTACCCAAGAGGGACATTGGAAAACACTGGATCTTGATTTTCACCATTCATTGTTTACCCCCAAGTGCATGAATCTCCCTGAAGTTTCTCATCAAAATTTCTTTTGATAGAAATATTAACGTAAGTAAAAAAGGAACTTGCATCTTTAACTACAGTTCACCAAATTTTGAGGATAGAAAAAATTTGCTTTTTCAAATATATAAATTGTTTTTAAGGAAAAAAACCATGAATTTGTAAACTGCAAACACTTTATTTAACATTCATAGAATACAAACTCACTAAGTATGTGCTGAGCTTATGGATCAATGTTTTACAACTATAATCTAGACAGATTTTCTGTCACTGATCACTGTACTGGCCAATCCCAAATGATGTAGGGAAAAAGGTAAGAACAAGTTAAGACATTCTTGTGGCCTCTTCGAGCTGTTTATCAACTTCAACATAACACAAAGGAGAGTCTAAACAAAGCTACAATCACAATGTAGCTTAAAACTCGTGGTTGGGCACAGTGGCTCACGCCTGTAAGCCCAGCACTTTGGGAGGCCGAGGCGGGTGGATCACAAGGTCGGGAGATCGAGACCATGTTGGCTAACGCGGTGAAACCCCATCTCTACTAAAAATACAAAAAAAATTAGCTGGGCATGGTGGCAGGCGCCTGTAGTTCCAGCTACTCGGGAGGCTGAGTCAGGAGAATTGCTTGAACCCGGGAGGTGGAGGTTGCAGTGAGCCGAGATCAGGCCACTGCACTCCAGCCTGGGCGACAGAGTGAGACTCCGTCTCAAAACAAACAAACAAACAAACAAACTCGTTACTATATGCTACTAATAAGGATTAGCAGCACTTTTTGAGTGCTGAGTTTCAGGCACTGTGCTGAACTAACTGTACGTAACGTATTTCAGTCTTCATGACCAACTTCAGGTTAAAAATTATCAGTACTACTTTACAAAGAGAGTAGCTGAGATCAAGTGGTTGATTAAAATACTCGCAGTTACATTGAAGCTGGGACTCTAGATCAGATGTAAATAAATTTGAATCCCATATCACTGATGAATGCTACACAATAATTTCTTTAGTTACTGTGGTATAAAATAATTGCTAGTGAAAATAATAATTATAGCTCTTATTACCAAAAACTTACATTGTTCTGAGATTTTGTTCTGTGTCAATTTCATTTGAATTTCACAAGAAAACTATGGTTGATACTACCAGCATCTCCCTCTTATTGGTAAGTAAAATAAAGCCCAGGAATAAAGCCAGTCTGACAAGTTGACACAATCAGTAAGTAGCTGAACTGAAATTAGACTTCCAAACTTTTACTCTTGAACACTACTCAGAGTTTCCTAGTAGTAGGGGCTTAATATCAATAAATACTAACAATAAATGATCTGGGGTCATTTTAATGTTCGACTTAAAAAATAACTTTTGGAGCTTTCACATTCTGATTTATACTATGATGAACGTAGGACTTAAAAGTCATTCTCATCCACCTTCACCAACCAACCAACCAAAAAACTAAATAAACTGAAAATGAATGACTTAGATCCATCAGAATTCAGCTGGACAAACCACTAACCTTAAAAACCAACCTTAAATATTGGAGAAACAGGCAAATACAGAGAATATATTGGCTTCCTTGAAGATGAAGCCTCTGGAACCAGTAATTCATAATAACTTGGACAGTTCTTGGAGGCTTACTTCAGACTATTTGGCAGTGAGAAGATTTTAAGGGCCAATTCCCCGGGGCCCCACACTTTTGTGAATTTTGCTTTCAGGAGCCCCCCAAACTGCTCTAGGTAAAGATTTATAAATGGTTCAGCCAGTGGGATGAAAAACATAACCATTCTGAAATATCCTGAGGAAAAGTAACCATTTAAAATAATCCAGAGCATTCCCCACAACAGAAGCCCACCTAGCAAGGGAAATAACTTCACCAGAGCATTGACTTAGGGAAATAAATTACCCAAATCCAGCCCCCTCTAGCCTTGCTGCCTCTCATAAATGGAAAAGCAGGCAAGAAGTACTTGTGAAGGTCACAGCCAAGGAGCACAAATCCATTATAAGACTGAAAAGACTGAGACTTAATCATAAGGTTATACACTGCTTCACCTTTCCTACCCTTGTTCACCATAGAGCTCCAGTATAATAACAGCGTTTATGATTTTCAACATTTCCTTTTGATTCAAGCCTCAGACTCTATTTAAGAAGGAGATTCTAGGGAAATCCAAAAACAGCAAAGAGACAAAAACAAGCACAATAGAGGCTATTGAAGCCTATGACAACTACAGCTACAGAAAACAGTAAACACAGATGAGCTCTTAGGCAAATAAACATAAAATCTCACACTAAAGGCCTACATACCTTAGTTCCTATTACCCAATACATTATTTATAGTTTACAACAAAAAATTACAAGGCATGCTAAAAGGAAAGAAAAAATGAGCTAAAGAGACAAAGCAAACACCCAACCCAGTGAATATTTTAAAATTATCAGACTGTAAATGTAAAGTAACCCTGATGAATATGCTAAGGAATCAAATGGTGAAAGTAGAATATGTGAGTAATGTAAGCAGAGAAATAGAATCTCTAACAGAATCAAAAGGAAATATTGAAAATCATAAACACTGTCACAGAAATGAAGAATGCCTTTGATAGATCATCAGTAGGCTGGACACAGCCAATATGTTAACAGAAACTTAGCCAAATTAAAAAAAAAAAAAGAAAATTAAAAATGGGATAGAATATCCAAATACTGTAGGACAATTACAAAAGGTATAACATACATATAATGGAAATACTAGAAGGAGAAAAAAGAGAGAAATAAGCAAATACTTGAAATAATAATGATTGAGTATTTTCCAAAATTAAGGTCAGAAATAGAACCACAAATGCGGGAAGTTCAGAGAATGCCAAGCAGAAAAATTTTAAAAGATATACATTTTAGCATATCATATTCAAACTGTAGAAAGATCAAAGGCAAAGGGAAAATTGTGAAAGAAGCCAGAAGGAAAAACAAAAGAAAACAAGAACAACAGCAAACAACACCTTACCTATAGAGAAATAAAGAAAATTGTCATATTGGACTTATCTTCGGAAACATGCAAGCAAGAAAAAAAAAATGAAGAGAAATATTTAAAGTGTCCAAAGAAAATAAAAAGCAAAACACTGGCAAATTAGGATTCTGTACCCAATAAAATTATACTTTGAAGGTGAAGAAGAATAAAGAGTTTCTCAAACAAAAACTGAGTGTAATTGCAGCCATTAGATCAGTCTTGCCAAAAATGGCAAGAGAATTTCGTCAGAGAGAATAAAAATAATATAGGTCAGAAACTTGAATCTTCTTAAAGAAGGAAGTCCAGAGAAGAAATCATAAAAAGGTAAATACATGTTTTATTTTTCTTATTTCTATCTGATGTAACAGATATCTGTTCACAGTAATAACAATGTTATTTAAATATATGTATGTGTATATGTATTCACACACCCACAGCATATAGATAAGTAAAAAAAAAAAAATGGCAACAATGTTATAAGAATTGAGGGAAGAATTGAAAGTGTTCTGTTGATTTATATGTGCACTATCTTTGAAGCAGAGTAGTTTTTTTGAAAATAGACTTGCATAGTCTGTTCACAGAAGACATCATTGTTTATGTAGAAAATATCAATGAATTAGCCCTCCTCATAAAAATCCTATAACTAGTAGGTGATTTTAGCAAGACTGAAGGTACAAGGTCAGTATGCAAAAGTCAATTGCTTTCTTATATAGTAACAATGGACAACTAGAATTTAAAATTTTAAACACACCATTTGTATTAACACCAAAAAAGAGAGACACAGAATATACATAGAGAGGATACTATACCTATTAGAGAAAATCTACAAAACTCTGATTAATCAAAGAAGATCTTTAAAATTGAAAAGATATTCTATGTTCATGAGTAGACACAAAAAATGTTTAATATGCCAACTTTCCTCAAATTGATCTATAAATACAATATAAGCCCCATCCAAATCCCAGCAAGTTATTTTGTGGATGTCAACAAATTGATTTTCAAGTTTATAAGGAAAGAGAAAAGACCTAGTGTAATCAACACAATACTGAAGAACAAAGTCAGAAGGATAACACTATCTGACTTTAAGACTTATAAAGCTACAGTGTTCAAGATAGTATGGTATTGGTGAAGTAATAGACAAATTGATAAGTAGAGCAGAATAGAGAGCAACACAAATATTGCCAACTTATCTATTTCAAAAAAGCAAGGACAATTTAATGGAGAAAGAATAATCTTTTCAACAAATGGTGCTGGAACAATTTGATATCTATATGCAAAAATATGAATCTAGACATAGCCTTACACATTGCACAAAAATTAATACAAAATAAATCTAAGTGCAAAACACAAAGCTATAAAACTTTTAGAATATAGCATTGGAAAAAACCTAGATGACCTTGGGTTTGTCAATGAGCTTTTAGATATAACACTAACAGTGTGATTAAAGAAAAAAAAATGATAAATTCGACTTAATTAAAATTCAAAAGTATAAATGATGGTTCTGAAAAACTTAACAGTATTGGCTCATTAATTGTAAGAAATGTACCAAATAAATGCAAGATGTTAATTATAGGAAAATCTGTGTGTCTGGGATGGGTGTGGGATATACTAAATTGCATGTACTTTCTGCTAAATTTTTCTGTAAATATATAAGAATTGAAAAATAAATTTTATTTAAATAAAATAAAAATAAATTGTATGGAAAAATAAATTTTATTAAATATGTTTAAAATTTATTCATTTCATTTCCTCACGCAAAAGCAATATGTTAATTTTAGGACACTCACAAAAAAACATAAACAATAGAAGAAAATATTTATAAACACGTGTTATATATGCATAGTTTTATTATTTTTAATGATATTTTACAAAATGAATTCATAGGGTATATACTAATTTTTATTAGCCTTTTTAATTTAATATCATTTTTGCAATCATTTCATGGGTTGTTAAATATTTTTCCAAAACAGTATAATTTTGGACATTTATATTGTTTTTGTATTTTACTCATAATGAACAACAACATACTGAATGTCTATGTATTTTAAATTATTACCTTGAGTTAAGTAAGAAAATGCATGTTACTAGAGGTATAATTACTATATCTTAAAAAATTTACAACTGTAATGATTTTAGCTTTATATTGTCTAATTTCCTGCCAGTTAAACTAACTTCTATTTCATTAATAGTAAATGAGAGATCAGCCACATTCAGCTCTAACCAACATGGAAATTTTCATTTCTTTTGAAACCTCTCTCTGATTTAGATATTATAATAAAATAAAACCCAGATAATTAAGTTATTAGGTAGCTTGGTCATGAGTCTTTCTACTACAGCTTTCAGGAAAACCTCTTCAATTAACTAGCTTTTGAATATGAAGCTCAGTATTTAAACATTAAAAGCATAATAGAAAAATTTACCCAGAGTGTTCCAGCACTCATCACACATTCTTATTCTCTGGAGGATCAACGATTCAGCACCTTTCTCTTTTCAACTTGGTTTCTCCTATTCTTTAACTTGATGACTTCTACTTTCCTTAAGAAATAACTTTCAGTATTGACCCAAACTGCATGAGTGAATATGCATTATTTATGGGAAGTCTGATAACTAACTAACGTGCACTCCACCTACCGAACTGAGAGCAATATACAGTGCCCCACAGTGATGAAACTCATTAGAAAATGCAGAGAAACTGGTATTAAAATCGAGAAAGTCTAATAAAAATTTACATTGGATTACATAATAAAAATGAAAATGATATTCAGTGAGAAACTAAACCTTAGTCTAAGCTTTTCAGTAGGATTGATAAATTAGAATGAAAATAGGAAAGAAGCTGTCAGGCCTCTGAGCCCAAGCCAAGCCATCGCATCCCGCATCCCCTGTGACTTGCACGTATACGTCCAGATGGCCTGAAGTAACTGAAGAATCACAAAAGACGTGAAAATGTCCTGCCCCCGCCTTAACTGATGACATTCCACCCCAAAAGAAGTGAAAACGGCCGGTCCTTGCCTTAAGTGACGATATTACCTTGTGAAAGTCCTTTTCCCAGCTCATCCTGTCTCAAAAACTCCCCCACTGAGCACCTTGTGACCCCCACTTCTGCCTACCAGAGAACAACCCCCCTTTGACTGTAATTTTCCTTTACCTACCCAAATCCTATAAAACGACCCCACCCTTATCTCCCTTCCTTGACTTTCTTTTCGGACTTAGCCCACCTGCATCCAGGTGATTAAAAAGCTTTATTGCTCACACAAAGCCTGTTTGGTGGTCTCTTCACATGGACATGCATGACGGAAGTGACAAGAAAAACATGTTAGATCCTCTTTGTACTGGCAGTTTCTTTTTTAATTTTTATTTCTTTTCTTTTCTTTTTTTTTTTTTATTTGAGACGGAGTCTCGCTCTGTTGCCAGGCTGGAGTGCAGGGGCGCGATCTCTGCTCACTGCAACCTCTGCCTCCCAGGTTCAAGTGATTATCCTGCCTCAGCCTCCCGAGCAGCAGGGACTACAGGCATGCACCACCACGCCCAGCTAATTTTTGTATTTTTAGTAGAGACAGGGTTTCACCATGTTAGCCAGGATGGTCTTGATCTCTTGACCTCGTGATCCACCCGCCTCGGCCTCCCAAAGTGCTGGGATTACAGGCGTGAGCCACTGCGCCCAGCCCAGTTTCTTTTCTTAAACTTTTACTTTAAGTTCTGGGGTACATGTGTAGGTTTCCTTTGTAGGTACACTCACGTCACAGTGGTTGTACAGATTATTTCTTCACCCAGGTATTAAGCCTAGTACCCTTTAGTAATTTTTCCTGCTCCTCTCCCTCTTCCCAGCCTCTATCTTCAGGTCAGCCACAGTGTCTGTTGTTGTCCTCTATGTGTCCATGTGTTCTCATCATTTGGCTCCCACTTAAAAGTGAGAGCAAGTTGTATTTGGCTCTTTGGTTTGCTGTTCCTGTGTTAGTTTGCTAAGGATAACGGCCTCCACCTCCATCTATCTTCCTGCAAAGGACACGATCTTGTTCTTTTTATGGCTGCATTCTACTGGAAGTCTTGCTATAAAAATACTCTATTCAATACATTTGCACATGCATACACACACACACACACACACACACCCCCTCGAAATCCCAAATAACTGTCTCTATCAATTTTGTATCCATTGTTTAACAAAAACTATTTATGTCTTTCCTTGATCAAATTTTAAGTCTTAGATAAGTACATGATAGCAGTTTTAGATCAAGATGGCTTAAAGATTTACATAACTCCATAATCATTTATTCTCCCATTATTTAATAAAATTTTATTTTTTGAATTAATTTCTTTTTCCTCAGTTACTCTTTTTTAGTGACTCTATGTTCAGTCTCTAGTTTTCAGAATGTATTCTATGAATTCTATTTTCAATGAAATCGCTAAGATGCCATGGATGATTGACTCAGAGTATCACTGCCATCAGAAAACATGACTCTCATTACCTTCTTTATTGAGAATTCATTCAAAAGACTGCACCATGTCTTGTATCATACAGAACCTTGCAATATTTACAGAACTATGTTGGTGGATGAAAGAGAGGAAATTTAATTCAGAAAGGCCCTTAAATAGACAAATACCCCCACTTCTTTGCTTGTGTTTCTGAGGTTTAATTATTGAAATTAAAACTAGAATGTGCATTGCAACTTCCATGGTTTCTTGGATATTTACATGTGGCTGCAGCATTCTTACTGCCCCAAAAGAACTTTCTTTCTCGGGCTCCATTTACTGATAGACATTTAGGAAAATGATAATTGGGCAACTCATAATCATTTATAGAACTAGGTAACCAGCACAATAAGCTTGAATAGTCTTACATGTTTGAAGCTTCATGTGCTTCAAGAGAAAATGATCGAATGGAGGATCATCATGGCAGATGGGAGGCAGGGCTAGATTGCAGCTCTAGACAGAGCGGTGTGCAGAGGCTCGCATTGTGAACTTTAGCTCCAGATCGACTGCAAGAACAAACCAGCAATCCTGAGAGGACCCACAGACCCTCTGAAGGAAGCGGGCTGCTCCTGCAGGACCCAGGGGACACCCCAAATTCTGTGAGTGCCCCAACTGTGGAAGTGGGAAAGAGGACCCTCCTCTCCCGAGCACACACCCCCACTGGAGAAACTGAAGGGTGTTTGCGGGAGAAATGTCCAAGTTTACCTGGAGCTGAGTCAATTTAGAGAGCCAAGCAAAATATACGGGTAGAGGAAGCAGCAGAGAGGCCCTGGGAGCTCGCTGGGTCCCCAAGCAGGCCATTCCTGCCTGGCACCACAGGGATCCATCAGGAGGGTGGCCAGAGGAGCAGAAGGTAAAACTCTACAGGGAGAAGGAACTCTCTAGCTGAACTTTGTAAACAGGGCGAGAAGCCTGCTGGCCAGAATTCAGAGGAAGAGGCAAGATGTGTATGCAGGTGGGAGGCGGGGGTAGCTTGGGGCAAATTTTCAAATCCCTCTCACCCATCACCTGGAAACAGACTCAGGGCTGTTGTAGGGGGTACGGTAGGAGTGAGACCGTCCCTTCAGTTTGTGTGAGAGCTGGGTGAGGCCTGTAACTGCTGGCTTTCTTCCACTTCCTTGACAACCAGCATGACTCAGCAGAAGCAGCCATAATCAGTAGGTATACAACTTTAGTGACCTGGGAGTCTCACCCCCATTCCACACAGCAGCCACAGCACGACCTGCCCAAGGAGAGCCTGAGCTCAGACATGCCTAACCATACCCTGATGGTCCTTCTCTATTCACCCTGACAGTGGAAGACAAACGGCATATAATAATGGGAGTTCTAGCGCCCTGCCCATGGCTGGTCCCTCTGCATACTACTACAGCTGACGGTCTCTGGAAAGTACCACCTCCTGGCAAGAGGTCAATCAGCACTAAAACAGAGCACTAAACCACCAAAGCTAAGAGCCCTCATGGAGTCCATTGCAACCCCGCTCCCCACCCCCACACTGCCCCCACAACCATCTCCACCAGAACAAGTGCTGGTACCCACAGCTGAGAGACCCACAGATGGTTCACATCACAGAACTCTGTGCAGACAACTCCCAGTACCAGCCCAGAGTCGGGTAGACTTGCTGGGTGGCTAGACCCAAAAGAGAGACAACAACCACTGCAGTTAAGTTCACAGGAAGCCATATCCCTAGGAAAAGGGGGGAAATTACTACATCAAGGGAACACCCCGTAGGACAAAAGTATCTGAACAACAACCTTCAGCCCTAGACCTTTCCTCTGACAGAGCCTACCCAAATGAGAAGGAACCAGAAAACCAACCCTGGTAATATGACAAAACAAGGCTCTTTAACATTCCCCAAAAAATCACACTAGTTCACCAGCAATGGATCCAAACCAAGAAGAAATCCTTGGTTTACCTGAGAAAGAATTCAGGAGGTTAGTTATTACGGTAATCAGGGAGGCACTAGAGAAAGGCAAAGTCCGATGCAAGGAAATCCAAAAAACGATGCAAGAAATGAAGGTAGAAATATTCAAGGAAATAGATAGCTTAAAGAAAGAAAAAAATTTCAGGAAACTTTTGACACACTTTTAGAAATGCAAAATGCTCTGAAAAGTCTCAGTAATAGAATTGAACAAGTGGAAGAAAGAAAATTATACACCAACAGCGACCAAACAGAGAATCAAATGAAGAACTCAACCCCTTTTATGATAGCTCCAAAAAAAGAAAAAAGAAAAAATACTTAGGAATCTACCTAACCAAGGAGTTTAAAGATCTCTACAAGGAAAACTACCAAACACTGCTGAAAGAAATCATAGACAACACAAACAAATGGAAACACATCCCATGCTCATGGATGGGTAGAATGAATATTGTGAAAATGACCATACTGCCAAAAGCAATCTACAAATTCAATGCAATCCCTATTGAAATACCACCATCATTTTTCACATTATTAGAAAAAACAATTCTAAAATTCATATGGAACCAAAAAAGAGCCCACATAGCCAAAGCAAGACTAAACAAAAAGAACAAATCTGGAGGCATCACACTACCTGATTTCAAACTATACTATAAGGCCATAGTCACAAAAACAGGGTGATACTGGTATAAAAATAGGCACATAGACCAATGAAACAGAATAGAGAACGCAGAAATAAACCCAAGTACCTACAGCCAATTGATCTTCAACAAAGCAAACAAAAACATAGTGTGGTGAAAGGATACCCTTTTCAACAAATGGTGATGGGATAATTGGCTAGCCACATGTAGGTGAATGAAACTGGATCCTCATCTCTCACCTTATACAAAAATCAACTCAAGATGGATTAAAGACTTAAACCTAAGGCCTGAAACTATAAAAATTCTAGAAGATAACATTGGAGAAACCCTTCTAGATATTGGCTTAGTCAAAGCTTTCATGACCAAGAATCCAAAAGCAAATGCAATAAAAACAAAGATAAATAGCTGGGAACTAATTAAACTAAAGAGCTATTGCACAGCAAAAGGAACAGTCAGCAGAGTAAACAGACAACCCACAGAGTGGGAGAAAATCTTCACAATCTGTACATCTGACAACTGACTAATATCCAGAATCTACAACGAACTCAAACTAATCATAAGACAAAAAGAATCTTATCAAAAAGTGGGCTAAGGACATGAATAGACAATTCTCAAAAGAAGATCTACAAATGGCCAACAAACATATGGAAAAATGCTCAACATCACTAATGATCAAGGAAATGCAAAGCAAAACCACAATGACATACCACCTTACTCCTGCAGGAATGGCCGTAATCAAAACATAAAAAACAACAGTAGATGTTGGCATGGATGCGTTGATCAGGAAACACTTCTACACTGCTGGTGGGAATGTAAACTACTACAGCGACTATAGAAAACGGTGTGGAGATTCCTTAAAGAACTAGAAGTAGGACTACCATTTGATCCAGCAATCCCACTACTGGGTATCTTCCCAGAGGAAAATAACTCGTTATTTGAAAAAGATACTTGAACATGCATGTTTATAGGAGCACAATTTACAATTGCAAAATTGTGGAACCAACCAAAATGCCCATCAATCAATGAGTGAATACAAAAACTGTGGTATGGCTGGGTATGGTGCCTCATGCCTATAATCCCAGCACTTTGGGAGGCCAAGACAGGCAGATCACCCGAGGTCAGGAGTTCAAGACCAGCCTGGTCAACATGGTGAAACGCTGTCTCTACTAAAAATACAAAAATTAGCCTGGTGTAGTGATGGATGCCTATAATTCCAGCTACTTGGGAGGCTGAGGCAGGAGAATCACTTGAACTTGGGGGGCAGAGGTTGCAGTGAGCTGAGATCATGCCACTTCACTCCAGCCTGGGCAAAAGAGTGAGACTTTGCCTCAAAAAAACAAACAAACAAACAAACAAAAAACTGTGATATATATATATGTGTGTGATGGAATAGCACTCAGCCGTAAAAAGGAATTAATTAACACTATTTGCAGTAACTGGATGAGATTGGAGACTATTATTATAAGTGAAGTAACTCAAGAATGGAAAACCAAACATGATATGTTCTCACTGACATGTGGGAGCTAAGCTATGAGTACACAAAGATATGAGAATGATATGATGGACATTGGGGACTCGGGGGGAAGAGTGTGGGGGGGGTAAAGGACAACAAATATAGTGCGGTGTATACTGTTTGGATGATGGGTGCACCAAAATCTCACAAATCACCACTAAAGAACCTACTCATGTAACCAAATACCACCTGTACCCCAATAACTTAAGGAAAAAAGAAAAAGATCGGTGTCCTACTCCTGGTATAACAAAGTAATTTCATACAGGACCCAATCCTTATGCATATGAGAACCACGAACAGGTCAATTTCAAAAAAACCAGTCAGCAACAGCCGACGAGTTTTGGGAGGGGTAAAAACTTGGAAGAAAGGATAGCTTGTATGATTTTTTATTTGTTAAGGTTTTAGTCAAAGTGAGCTGCACACAAAGCAGCTAAAACTTTGAAAACATGATTGTGGATCCTGATAAGCAAGAGAACTGAATTTGAGACAATTAACAGATGCATAAAGTACAGGGGATCAAGTAAATGTGAGGCTAGAAAAAAACTAAAGACCAAATTTTTTTGTATAAACTCTGCCCAAATCTGTTTCACTGCTCTTTGTTACACTTTCACACCTGCTAATGACAGACTCCAGCAAAGGATAAACACTCTAGACTAAACTGAGATTTGAGATAAAGAATTTTCAGTTGAATTTCTACACGTTAAATGCCTGTTAAAACAATAAAAAGAACAACCACAAAATTAAAAATTTTACAAATGAAAAAAGCAAAGTGCTAAGACTCCGTGACTTAATACTCAAAATACAATCTGAAATCATTCTACACATGAAAATCCAAAAATATTTGACCCATTTGGAATAGAAAAGACAATCCTGAGATAATCGATATTACAATGAGCAGATAAATATTTTTAACAGCAATTATACAATATTCAAGAATGTAAGAGAAATTATGCTTACGATGAATAAAACAAAAGTAAATATCAGCAAGGAAGTACCAACTATTAAAAAAGAAACCAAATGGGTATTATATAAGCACAACATACAATATCTGAAATTTTGTAAAAAGTGAACTCTTTCCTGGCTAACACGGTGAAACCCCATCTCTACTAAAAAATACAAAACTAGCCGGGCGCGGTGGCGGGCACCTGTAGTCCCAGCTACTCAGGAGGCTGAGGCAGGAGAATGGCGTAAGCCCGGGAGGCGGAGCTTGCAGTGAGCTGAGATCTGGCCACTGCACTCCAGCCTGGGCGACAGAGCGAGACTCCGTCTCAAAAAAAAAAAAAAGTGAACTCTTAACGAATTTTACAAAAAGTAAACCAAATCAATCAATCAAGTGATAAAAATTAAATAAAAAAGAATAGCTCTTCAAGAACATATAGAACTATAGGAAAAGATCTAACATTGATAAAATGAGAGGCCCAGAAGAAGACAAGAGTAAGAATGGGGTGGGACATATTTTTAAGAAAACAATGTTCAACATTTTTCCAATTTGGTGAAACATGTAAAGATTCATAATATTTTGCAAATATCAAGCAGAATAACTGTGCAGAAAACCATGCCTAAGGCACGTTAAGTGAAACTACAAATGCCAAAGATAGAAAAAATCTTGAAAGCATAGAAAAAGCACCCCAGCATATTATCTACAGAGGAAGTCATTTGAATTAACACTGATTTCTTATGAGAAAATCTGCAGTGAAGAAAGCAGTGAACCAATATCTTGAAAGCAATAATAAAAAACAAACTCAACTCTGAATCCTATAACCAGCAAAATTACCTTTTAAGAATTAAGATGAAATAACTCCACTTTCTAAAAAAAGAAGAAAAACTAAGATAATTTATTTCCAACGGACTAGTACTGTAAGAAATATTAAAGGAAATTTTTCAGGTTAAACGAAAATGATACATAATAAAAACTCAGGACTTGAGGAAGGTATGAAGAGCATTGGATATAGTAAATATCTAGGTAAATATAAATGATTTTTCTTCCCTTTAATTAAAAAAAAATACAATGATTTAAAACAAACATTATTACATTGTCTCTCGTGGGGGGTTACAATTTTAAGCGTTTGTGATATATATAACAGCTATAATAAGAAAGATGGTTAGAAGGTTTCTACACATAATGTGAAATGGTACAGTATTAACACTAAATACACAGAAAAATTAAGAACGTATATTATAATCCCTAGAGCCACCACTAAAAATTAATGTAAATGGTGAAGTCAAAAAAGCCTATTGTAACATTAAAACAGAATACTAATAATACCGAGCTAATCAAGTAGACTGTAGGAAAGAAAGATCAAAAAAATGGAAATAAGTAACAGAAAACGAAAAGCAAAAGGGTAGAACTAAATCACAACTATATCAATAATCATATTAAATATTAATGGGCTAAGCACTCCAATTAAAAGTCAGTGATTATCAGAAAGGATTAAAAAACTGAGAGACTTGACTATCTGTTATCTCTAATTGATTCCCTTTAACTACAAAGACAGAGATAAGTTGAAAATAAGTCAATGTAAAAAGGTTTGTCATGCTTACAGCAAGCCTAAGAAGGCTGAGATGGCTATGTTAATAAGAGGCAACCTACTCTTTGAGAGAAAAATATTTCCAGAGGTAATCAGTGATATTTCATAATGATAAAATGTTCAATTTATCAGGAATAAATACAATTATATAGGTTTATGTGCCTAATATCAGAACTTTACAACATATGAAACAGAAACTGACAGTATTTCATAATCACAGTTGGAAATTTTAACATCACTCTTGTCAATTAATAGAATGCCTAGACCAAGAAACAAATGAACAAAAAATCAATAGACAGATTGCTTCAATAACAGTGTCAATTGCCTTGACCTAATTGAAATTATAGAATACTGCATTCACCAAATAGAAAAAATATATGATTTTCATGAGCATATGGCATGTTCATCAAGACAGACCCTATGTAGAAATATAAAGGAAGTCCTAATAAATTGAAAATAAATAATATAGAGTACATTCTCTGGTGAGAAGGGATTAAAACTAGACAAATCTTTGGATAACTAAAAATATTTTCTAATCAAACACTACACTTCTATATGACCCGTGGGTCAAAGAAAAAAAATCACAAATTGAAAATTATTTCAAACTGAATTGTAATACTGGTTCAGCATATCAAAATTTGTGGGATACAGCTTAGTCTGTGATAAATGGGAAACTACAGCTTTAAATGCTTATGTTTGAGATGAAATAGTGATCACTCTGTATCAGAGATAAAGGAGAACTCTTAAGAGAATGAAGTGAATTTTAAGTTCCCTAATGCCATAACAGATAATCTGATGTTTTGGGGAAAATGGTTACTACTTAAACTTAGACTTTTTATTTTTTAAGTATTTTCTCTTGGCCTAAAAAAGTCCCAATATTTAGTTAACTAGACAAATTTGGATTGAGTGTACCTGTTTTTTCATTTCTTTCTTTCTTCTCTATCCCTCATCACTTGATTGTAGGTCCTTGATTGGTGGTACCTGAATATAGGAGGCTAAATTAATCTTTAGTCACTTTCAGTATTCTTCTTCTTCTAGTATCTATACCAGTACTGACATAAATACATCACTTTCATAGAATTTTCTGAAGATTAAATTGTAACAGCTCTGAAGGATTGAGGTGGGCTATTCCTACGGGCATTTCTCACCAAAGTCAAATTTCATCTGAAGGAGTAACTGTGAAAATGTGTATCTGGTTCACAGATACCTTTCAAGTGAAGCTAAAAGTCATGTTTAAGGCTTTTATATTTTAAGGTGGTTTTCCAGCCTTAATCTTTTAAACTACTCATTTGAATGCCTGGGTTTAGTTAATTCAGAATGAGAAAGAGATTGTGTATGATCCTCATATCAATGTTGATGTCTGAGAGTAGGGACCCACCCTGGACCTGACCGAAGAAGTATCATTTTAGCATTACAGCCACCAGACAAATTCCTAGAGGTGAAAAAATTAGGTTGGCATTTTTTTTACAAGCAAGGCATTGCAAGGCATTATATTAGTGGTCAATAAGTTGTGCTTCTTTCCATGATCTTATTTGGTAAAGAAATACAGTGTATGACATACATGTAATTTAAATTTTAGTGGCCATTGTATAATAGACACATTTAATTTTAAAAGTATCACTGGTGTTTTGGAGTTTGTGGGAAAACATGCCGCATCTTATGTGTGTGCTAAATTTTATCTCATGTAAATTACGATGTTAGGTATTAAGATATTATTATTCTGTGATCGATTATGGGAAGTCTTTTAAGAGATCATTGTCCTATCTGTTGGAGAGAAGGAGACAAATCTACAGGATTTTTAGGGCTATGTATTAATCGCCATCATTTTATAAAGTAATGCTAATACCATGTCTCCCTCATGATGGCAAGTTGTATTGGGGATATCAGCAAAACAATTGTTGTTTAAAAATAATGTTTGATTAAGGTAAAAAAAACATCTAGGAAGACAATATTCTAGACAGGAGAAAACAAGATGAGGTCTGGCCCCCATAACCAAAATTTAAATAAGGGTATAAAATAAATCTACACCTCCTTTTCTGGCAACAGATTTGCCATGGTCATATCAGAACTTGACTAATTTTAGTATCCTTTCTCTCTTTCCCTTTTTCCATTTTTTCCCCTGGATGTGAAAAGATTAGTAACTGTGGAAATCATTACAGGAAGGGGGGGCAACCAGTGAAGCAAAATCCCACAGGGAGTAAATCAGAAACTGTCTTTAGAATTGATCCTTCTGAGTTGGATATTTTATCTCTTGAATGTTTATTTTCTCAAATAATATAGGTAGATAATTTTGGAAAATCTATTACTGGATACTATTTTCATAAGAGAACACTTATTTTTATATTGTATATTTATTTTATTATTATTTTACTTATTTTAAGAAATTAACATAAAATGTGATTTTTAGTGTACTTATTTTTATTAATTAGTTTATTTATTCTAAAAATTGGATAACTGGGGTGAAGAGAGTGGAACATAGTTAACACTTCCTTTAATATTAGGCTTACTTTATACATGTTCTAAGGGTTATACATGTATTAATCATCACACACACACACACACACAACCTGTAATATTTTAAAGTAGATAATATTAGCCCGCTAAATTTACAGATAAGGAAACAGGTTCAAAGAGATTTGAAAGTGACTCGTCCAAGAATAGATGAATAGTAGATGGCAGAGTTGAAATTTGCTCTTGGGCACTTTAGCTCAGAGCCTGACTTCTCAACCACTATGTTATATTAAGGGAATGTCCTTCATGAATTAAGTATTGACATCGTGTGAAAAGCCTGACAGTAATATCCAACTCTTGGTCTCAATAAACCAGACTTCAGATTCCTCTGTTCAGAAGATCTCTGTTAACAAGTTGTGAGTCTTATGAGGAAATCCATCTCTGCATTAATTTTAGCTCCCCAAAAGAAAGGAGTGATTTGAGTAAATGATCATTAGATATTTGAGTGCATAAAATTCCATGATTCTAAAAACAATTATCAATACAACATCATCTAGATTTTCTTTTGATTGTTTATTATTTAAATATTTCACATTTCTGGCTTTGCATTCATAGACAGAAAGAGTAAACAATAATAATAAATTTAGACTTTTCTTCTTGTGATGATCTCACAAAAATTTTCTGAGAAAGGAAACAAAATATTAACAAAAAAGTGGTTGAATTATTGTGGTTAATTTATTCAATTGATCCTATATTTGCAAATAATAAAAATTTCAATATATAAAGTAATATGCTAATAGAAATAGATATATTCACAAGAAACATTTATCAGAATGACATTGAACAATATGCATTATTTTATTTATGACCAGTGTGAATTTTTGGTGATTTCACACTGACGCTTATCGTGAATGGAGAGAAAAATCTAGCAGAAGAAAATGAAGGTGAATTACAGAAGCACATATATTTAAATGCCAAAGCCCATCACAAAGTTATTTTCCCAAAGTAAAAATCTATAACATTTTCACATTGTATGCAGTTTTAAATTATCTTTGTTTTAATGTGAAATAGTGGATTATTTTGACATACATGTTTTGGTAAATCGAATTGCCTTTGATATTTCAGTTTGCAAGATTTCACTAAGGAATATTTGACCTTATGCTGTTTTATGTGCCTAAATATATCTATCATATTGAATCATGGTGAACCATATAATTTGACAAACACAGTTTGTTTCCTTTTTTCTGTCACAAATTTCTCCAAAATCTTGTTAACCATAGAAAATCTTCTTTTCTTTTTTATACATAAATCTCCTAGTTGCTCCTATACTTTTGAGAAACTTCTCTTGATACATAGCATTCAAAAGCATGTGGCAAAGGAAGTGACATAGGCAAATATTATTTTTATGCTATTTTTTTAGCAGACAATTGCCTGCTAAGGGGAAAATGATCCTGATTAATAAAGAAATTTCTAAAAACATTCCAATAGGGGGATTCAACTTAGGGGAATTTCAGTTGAAGCGATTGAAATACTCAACATACCAAAACATATTTTTTTTCCCAGCATTGTCCTGATACTATTTGTTCTGTCATGGAGTGGGATTTACCTGCTACTTTTGCCGTTGTTATCAGTATCCAAGCATTTTCCCTCCCATTTCCTCTCTGGGCAGTTCTCTGGCCCAGCTCAATTAAAGGACAAATCCATTGCAGTCTGCAGCCTAGGAATTATAATGAAGTCAGCTGTCAAACTCCTATCTCACAGCTGCCCCTCTGTGAGTAATCTGATGGCCACTTGTCAGCTGTTTCACCCAGTCAAGCACAGACAAAGGGCCTCTGATGGCCTCCTTTATTCTCATCAATCTACATTGAGGCAGATGTTGAAATCCCAACAGGAAAAGGTATAATTTGATTTAGCATTCAGAACTGCCTCCTCCTATTGATACATCAGATCTTGGTGAACTCGATATTCTTTTGTAACCATGAGGCAAATGACTTCACTGTTTATTTATTTTCCTCATTCTGCCATTGAAAATAATGCTTTAGAAGGATATCTGGGGATACAGAATATTGCTCTGTGGAACATACCACAGTACAATAAATTACTGGATCTCTCAAGGTGGAAGGAATCCAGGTGATTTTGATTTTTAAAAGAGATTTCTATAATTTTGTAAATACTCTAAAGCGAGTCAAAAGAATCAAAGAGCTGTGCATTCATTCTTTTTTTTTCTATCGACAAGGATGGATATTAGAAAAAAATTAGATTTTTTCCCAGATTAGGCAGATCAAAGTGCAAGATTTGATTGAGAGAAATGAAGTAACTGATATTGATTATACTCTTTAAGTTTTCCATTCTCCAACCAAAAGATTGTAAGGAAGTTAGCTGTTTTCTTAATGCAGCACTTCCTTTTTTGTAAGAATAACTTAAATCAATATACATCCTATTAAATGTACTCAAAACTGTTGAAAATATGTGATTTTGATGACAAGATTACTATCACTGTCTGACTACAACAGTTATATTTCCTACCTTCTTGAATAAGACAAATAAACTGAAAACTATCTAGCTTCCAACAAAATAGTTTGTCTTCAGATTACTGAAGATCTACAATTCCCATCCCTAATACCTGCCTCTAAGTAATAAATGTTTCTTGATGATATTCAAATATAAAGTTCATAAAAAGTATTTACTGAAGACATGATTATAAAAATGGTTTGGGGAGCCAGCCCACTTATCTTAATATCTGCTTTTAAAACGGGAACAGAAATATTCATGGTTGCATATCTGGGGTTCTTTTACACTGAGAATTAGTGTCTTCTGCAACCCAGCTTCTATTTATTAATGAAATCACTTTCACCTCAGGCGTTGTTCTTTACATTAATTCTGACTCTAGCTGTCAGAATGTAAACTTTATTCTTTTTAGTAGGTCTTTTAAAAGTCAACATAATTAAAATTATGAAGTAAAAAAGCAGGATATATTTTTCCTGCATATCAAATTAATGAAAGTCATTTTTCAGTAGCTTGGAGTACCAACTTTGCAGTGTAAAACATCCATGTTTCTAAGAAGAGAGTAATATTGTAGATTGAAGTTCCATTCCAAGTATTTTAATTGCTGATATTGAAAGAAACACAGAGAGATAATATATGATTGTAAGAAGATAAGGCCAAATCTTTGGTGGCAAAACATTCCATGACATTTAATAAGAAAATTCACTTTGACGCCAGTACTAGAAAAAATGAGTGATAGAAATCATGGTGTTTTGAAGAATTTATATTTAATATTACAGTAATGTTTCCTTATGAAAATGATTTCTATAAATGCTTTCCATGTCTGAAGATCGAGATGGG
This sequence comes from Mandrillus leucophaeus, assembly GCF_000951045.1. Taxonomy (NCBI): domain Eukaryota; kingdom Metazoa; phylum Chordata; class Mammalia; order Primates; family Cercopithecidae; genus Mandrillus; species Mandrillus leucophaeus. Next base: position 5,294,956 of record NW_012106030.1, on the reverse strand, counting down.
ATATGTGTATGTGTGTGCCTATGCACCCAAGCGCTTTAAGGATGACAAGAGTTTGCTGTACAAAGAGAAGATGAGGACATAATCATTCTGCCATTCCTGGTAAAATCAATATCTGAGTGTCTTTTGTCTGGTCCATGAGCACAGCCCTGAAGTTCATTTGTTCTAGGAGAAGAGTAGGCTATCATAAAGATAAGAATGAAAGCTCATACCTGCTTGGGGTTTGTGTGTGAACATGGTGGTAGGATGCAGGAAGGCAGACTGGCCCTTTAATTTCTATTGTGTATTGTCTTAATCTTCGAACAAACAGAGGAGATCCTTAGACTCTGAGATAGCTGCTAGAAAAGAAGTTTATACAATGACTTCTTTTTGGAAGAATTGCTTATTTTAAAAATATTCAGGTGGCTCAGTTTTCTTCTATATGAATGATTTCCAAAGTCAGTTTGGGGACTGATGGGAATCACCTTTTAGGGTGTATGTGACGTCAAAACTATTGTCATAATAATATTAAAATGCTATTTGCCCTTTTTCATTCTATTTTCCCATGAGTACAAAGTGGAGTTTTCCAACAATGAATGAAATGTGCATTGGAGTATAGTGTTTTTAAATTCTTTTGATATTATTTCTAACATAATAAATATCAATGAATATAACCCACATAAGCAAAAACTCCTTGCTCAGTAATTCAAAAGAGTGTTGCAATGGACTGAATTTTGTCATGTCCCCCGCCCCAAATCCATATGTTGAAGCCCTAAGTCCTAATGTGACTATATTTGGAGATAGGATTTTTAGGAAGTAATTAAGGTTAAATGAGGTCATAAGAGTAAGGTCCTAATCTGTTGGAATTGGTGGCCTCATAAGAAGAGGAGAAGATCTCTTTCTTTCTCTCTTTTCACAAGCACAGAGGAAAGACCTCATTAGGACACAGTAAAAATGTGGCCATCTAGAAGCCAGAAAGAGAATCCTCACCAGAACTTGACACCCTGATCTCAGACTTCCCGCCTCCAGAACAGTGAGAAAATCAATTTCTGCTGTTTAGGCCACCACATTTCGTTATCATCTGTCTGAAGCACAAGGAGATTATGACAATTTAAATGGGTCGTGAAAATTCTAAGAACCACTGATCTGTATCAATAAAATGATGATACTGGAGTCCCCTCTAGGCTCAAAGAAGAAAACCAAAATCCATGAGCACATGGGCTGCAAATATGACTTTGAACAAAATAGGTAACACACTGTGCTGAAAAATGCTTTAAAATGCTACAGTCTTTGTCATAATAATGAGCTATGAGATAAATCTATAATACCTCTCCACTTACTCCAAAATTCTTAGCTCTGCATTCAAAGCCCTATGCTTGGGGCCACAATCTACTCAGTCAAGAGTATCTCCTACTATCCTCTTCTTTAAACCGCTTCTTTAGAAAGGAAACCTCAAATTTCCTTGGATATGCATTGCTTAATCTAGTCTCTGCCACTGTGTTCATGCAATATTCTCACTATATGTTTCGGGTTGTGTCTTTCAACTTGAATAACTTTCATCACTACCATCTTATGATGTGCATTGTCACAAACTGTCTTCTGAGGAATTCAGTAGCCACAGCACTATGTATGTATGTATGATGTATGTACGCATGTATGTATGGGTTAGTATTACAAATCTAAAACATAGTCCTGCATTTTTAAAGAGGCTCATATAAGTAACATTTTGGGACCAAAAAATCTGAGAAAGTTAATCTTTTTCTACAACGCACTATGTATTACATATATGTTTTAAAGTGCCACTCTTCGTAATCTAAAACATGTTCCATCAAAAAGTACACTCACGTAATTGGGAAAACATTTCCCAACACATGCTTTTCTCTTTTGCATCTGTATTCTCAATGTTCTCTACAGTAAAGCCTGTGCCATCTAGTTACTTGTGGTGGTGAGTGTAGGGCTATGCAAAATAATTTTTTTTTTTTTTTTTTGAGACACAGTCTTACTCTGTTTCCCAAGCTGGAGTGCAATGGCGCAATATCCGCTCACTGCAACCTCCACATCCCAGGTTCAAGTGATTCTCCAGCCTCAGCCTCCTGAGTAGCTGGGATTACAGGTGGCTGCCATCACGCCCAGCTACTTTTTGTATTTTCAATAGAGGTGGGGTTTCACCATGTTGGTCAGGCTGGCCTCAAACTCCTGACCTCAGGTAATCCACCCGCCTCAGCCTCCCAAAGTGCTATGATTACAGGTGTGAGCCCCCGCGCCCAGCCACAGAATAAAATTTTTAAATGTGAAGCAAAATTATAGAGTTTAAACCTAGAAGTATTTTTTTTAAGATCAAAAAAGATTTTTCACACTGTTATGTCATCTCCTGTAAAATAGAATGAGCCCAAAAGTTTATGTTACATAATTTAGGTACTTCAGTGCTTTAGTTTTCAGTATATTATTGAGTTTACTTGGAGATTTAGTAAAGAAGGCCTGGCTATGGTTTATCATAATGGTAAATCTATTACTCAGATCCTAAATAAGGATCTGAGACTTGAAGAGGTTATGTATCAAGATCAAAAACTCTAATATGCTAGAGTTGCAATTTAAATACAGACATTCTAATTCCAGAATCCATGCTTATAACCTTTCTTCTAAATAGCCTTTGCCAGAAGAAAAACAGAGTAAAAGGGAAAATTTAGAAGAGTGGTATTATTTAAGAAGCCCTCAGAAAGTTTTGTTGATGGAGTCAAAACCAAAATGTTGCCACAAGTGTGTAACACTTGACCCTCTCCTAACAAGAATTTGGTCAATTAGTTAAAGCAAATATTATTATTCTCATCTCACAGATAATGAAAATGAAATTGAAAAATTTTAAGGACTTGCTGAAGGTTAAAATGTTAATGGTTGAGTCTCAACTAAACCTGAATCTTCTGACTGTGGACTCAGCACTGTAAATATGGAGAGGTCAAGATGGAGAACAGACACTGATCTTGATTTTGTGTGGGATATACTAGACTGTCCTTCAAATATTTGTGTAACTTTTAGATTTGAAAATGCAACTAAAGAAAATTTCCTATTGAAGCACTTACCACACTAGGATCTCCTAGAGAACAAGTCAATACATTTTTTTCTGTAAAGGATCAGAAAGTCAATATTGTAGACTTCAAAAGCTAAGACAGTCTCTATTGCAACCACTTAACAATGGCTTTGGAGCCCCCAAACAGCCAGATACAATTTGTCAACGAATAGTCATGGCTGTGTTCCAATAAAACTTCATTTACAAAAACAGACAACAGGCAGGATTTGGCCTGTCTGCTGGAGTTTGCTGACTCCTGTTCTAGAAGCTGATTAATACATTGCCATTAGTTCCCTACCAACTACTGCATGTAAGTTTTCCTTTAATACTTGTGAGTGGACAGATTAAGATTAAGTAAAATGTGATAAGATTAACTTTATTGTTCATTCAATGAATATTTATTGAGCATCTACTCTGTGCCAGCCACTTTTTTAGGTGGTAGGGAAAAAAATGTTAAAAGACAGACAAGGTCCCTGCTCTGGCAGAGGTCATAATATGCACCATAAATTAATATGTTTAATTTTTGTATGTAAAGATTAATACAAAATTAAACACATAAACATAGATAATTACAGAACAGAAAAGATGTAATATGAAGGAAATAAACAGAAATACATGTTAGAGACTACAGTTGGGTGGGTGGGTGAGTTTTGCAGATGGAGTATTTTAGGCATCTTAGTGATTGACATCATCTGTAAGGAGGTCACTTGTAATCTGCAACAAGAAGGCAAAGTTCCATGGGAAGGGTATTCCCAGCAGCAGACCCCTCAGCAGAAAAGGTCTTGGTAGACTCAGTTACAGAAAGGAAGTTCGTGTAAAAGTGAGAGGTGAAGCTGACTGAGCTTTTGGATTGGTGGGGACTTGGAGAACTTTTCTGTCTAGCTAAAGAATTGTAAATGCACCAATCAGCACTCTGTGTCTAGCTAAAGTACTGTAAATGCACCAGTCAACACTCTGTAGAAAGGACAATCAGCGCTCTGTAAAATGGACCAATCAGTGCTCTGTAAAATGGACCAATCAGCAGGATGTGGGCAGGGCCAAATAAGGAAATGAAAACTGCCCCCCCACCCCCACCCCCGCTGTGGCAGCAGCGACCCGCTGGGGTACCCTTTGAGGCTGTGGAAGCTTTGTTCTTTTGCTCTTCACAATAAATATTGCTGCTGCTTGCTCTTTGGGTCTGCATGACCTTTATGAGCTGTAACACTCGCTGCCAAGGTCTGTGGCTTCATTCTTGAAGTTAGCGAGACCACGAACCCACCGGAAGGAAGAAACTCCGGACCCATCTGAACATCTGAAGGAAAAAACTCTGGACACAGCATCTTTAAGAGCTGTAACAGTCACCGCGAGTGTCCCCGGCTTCATTCTTGAAGTCAGCGAGACCAAGAACCCACTGGAAGGAACCTATTCCAGACACAAAAGGATGTCAGGAAAAGTGCAGAGTATGGTACGAAATGGAGGAGGAAAGGTAGGTGAGAGGCCAGGTTTTGAAGATCCTTGTTGCGACTTTGTGTTTTATTTTTAGGATATGGGAAGCCATCAAAGGGATTTAAGATGGAACATGGCACGTTCTGAATTTTGTTCTTAAAAAAGCTCACTGTGGTTGCTGCATGAATAACAGATTAGGGGAAAGCTATGGTTAAAAGTGGATGAGCAATAGTAGAATTTGCAGAAGTTCCAGAAAGAGAGGGGGATGGGTTGGACTAGCATGGTAACAGTGGAACAGAAACAGTAGAAAAACGTGAGATTTACGTTGAAGATACATTTCACTCTTGCTAAGGAGATTCATGGGAAGAATTCTGGCTTGAGGAAACTCAGTAAATGGTTTTTGCTTACTGAAATGAGGCAGAAGAGATTTAGGGAGATGGTAGATGCAAGATTTCAGCTTGGAAAATGGTAAGTAAGTTTGTGATGTTTATAGGACATCCAAGTAGAGTTGCATATGAACAGTTGAGCAAGTGCATCTAGAATGCAGAGACTAGATCAGAGCTGGAAATATCGATTTAGGAGGAAGAGGCCTCTTTAGGTGGTTTTTGAGGCTATGGGGGCAGAATGGGATGTTTTAAGAGTTCATGAAGATACAACAGGCAAGAGGAGATGTTAGCACACTTGGGGCAGCACAACAATGCAGAAACATTTTGAGAAAAGACATTAGTTAAGGAGATGGAGAAGGAAATGCCAGAGAGGTAGGAGGAAAACCAAGAAAGTGTTTTCTCAGAAGTCAAAGAAGCCGCTGTAGTATCATTACCCCTCCTTAGAGGTTAACCCCTATGGCAAAGGCTGCTAAAAGCTATGTCCAGTGACTATAGTGAAATGTATACTTTAATTGCTAACTTTAGGGGGTCATTGATAACCATAAAAAGAACATTGGTATGGTAAAGAAAGAAGAGGAGCTGGGAATGCATGGAAGAGAGAATAGAAGGTGAAGAAATGAGTTCAGAAACTGTCTGTGAATAGAGAATTGACCTTTAGGAGGAAGATGCCAGGGACCAGGTTGGTTGGTTTGTCTCATGATGGGGAATGTTGGAGCATGTTTATATTATGATGAGAATGCTCTGGGAAAGAAAGATAAATTTTAACTATGTAGATGAGCAGATCCAAAGGCAGAGACTAGACAGAGAAATATTTGTATGGCATTTATATAGCATAATGTCCGTTTAGAAATCTGTGTACAGCTTTTTTAAAATGCCATTTTGAAGTTTGTTTTGAAATTTGGGATGAGTGAATCATAAGAAAGAAAAAGTTTGTTTTGCACAATATTGATAAGTAAAATAGATTTAAGTTTCAAACCACAGATGAACAGAGTGAAATCAAAAAGAATAATAACCATACATGCTTGAATGAGAAAATGAAAATAATTTGTTACTATCATGGTGCATACTGCAGCATTATAAATACTGACAAGTAGTTTTATAAAGTACTGTAAAATCAGCTTGTTCCCTAAAAAGCGAGATATCATCTTCCTCCTCAAACAGAAATTGTGTTTATACTTTTAATTTATTTTTCATATACACCTGTCACATCTATATTTGAATTAGGACAAATTAGAGAGAAATACTCAGAGCTATTTAAATGGGTCCTAAGGAGGTAGACTTTATGCCAATATAAATTACAATTATTACGCTGATGATCAATATTTATGCTGCCTCTGCCAGTTGTCTGAGCACTTTCTGTGGCATTCTAAATGAGGGGGCTTATTTATAGGACTAGCTATCTGCAGCAAGCCATCAGGTGAATCACAATCATAATATCATGACACTAATGCAGGCTGAACCATGACTGGTTTCCACCTGAGTGATGATATAGTTGTGGATGGCCCCATTTCAGCCGAAGTGGAAGAAAGCCATTATTTTTATTTACCAGTTATAGTATGTTGTTGTCACCTTTTTATGTGAAAGCTTTGTTTGCCAGGTGAACTGAGGAAGAAGATCATTGAGACATTGACATGTAATGTTTTTGTTGTTACTATTGCCATTCTAATTAACTAGATAAGATGCTATTTGGGATTTTTGTAAGTTTTTTATTCGTTTAAAAATCCATTTGTCTTGCTTGTTATCAAATCAGGCCAGATACATGTTTTTTAAATTGCTCACGTTTGACCAATTTGAGATTCTCAAATCTCAAGGATTTTGAGAGTGAGGAAGATCTGGAACCCAACATGGTATCACCCTGTAGTGTGAAGATGGCACAGCAGATAAGGGTATAAAGAGGAAATAAAGAAAGGACTTGCATTAAGCCCAAATTATTGAAATCAGGCCTTAGAGTCTCAGGCCTAACCAGTCACAGAGCATATTTACTTGTAGAAGTAAGGAATTAGGAAGATGATGGGGAAATCATCAGAACATTGTTTCTTTTAGGCTCTCCCTTGCACTTTGCTTATTTTTGAAAACCCATCTATATGCGTCATTGCGAGTAACTGAAAGGACTTTGTATCTCAAGCATATAGATATAATGTTGTGGAAAAGCACGTACAATTTATCATCAGAACACATAGATTTGAAAATCAGCAGCAACTTGATTAGATTATGTGTTAGATGTGATCGCTTAGTTTCTTCCTGATGAATAACTTCAGTTTCTTCATAATGAAGATGGGTAGCATCATAATGCTTGCTTTGTAACAGCTCAGGTTGCAGATTCACACACCCTGGTTTTAAACTCCAGCCCTGGTGCAGACATGCTGCCTGACCTTGGAAAAGTCACTTGACATCTTTGAACCTGAGCTTGTTCAACAGAAAAAGAGAACTCATATCACCTTGCTTATGGACCTGTGATTGATTTTGCAAGGGATTAAACAAGGTAATAGATGTAAATTGCTGAACATTGTATCTTCCAGGGAATACTCAGTAAATATTAACTTTTTTTCTAATTCTATAGATTTCTGCCAGTTTAGGAGCTACCACTTTAGCTCATTTTTTCTCAATCTCATGAGGTAGACTTAATAATATACCATAAAGTACTTTGATAGATTAGAATACTAGGGAGGTGGATTGAGCCCCCAAATATAGAGAATAGCCTGGTGCAAATGTTGCATATGTGTTTGAAAATGAAATAAAATAGAACACAAAAAGAGGATTTTTAGTATTAAAGTAATACAAACTCAATGTAGAAAAGCTTTATGTTATTCTATTTTGTATCTTGCAGAAGAATATATGGAGTACATTTTTTCACTATTTTTTTTTTCTGAGCATAAAATTTTTTAACGCTGTGTATCCTTGGATTAATTTTCACACTGCTATAAAGAAGTACCTGAGACTATGTAATTTATAAAGAAAAGAAGTTTAATTGACTCCCGCATGACTGGGGAGGCCTCAGGAAACTTACCATTATAGCAGAAGGGGAAGCAGACACATCTTACATAGCAGCAGATGAGAGACCGAGCAAGAGGGGGGAAAACTGCCTTACAACACCATCAGATCGTGTGAGAACTCACTCACTATAATGAAAACAGTATGAGGGAAATCACCTCTATGTTCCAGTCACCTCTTTCCCTCAACATGTGGGAGTTACAATTCAAGATGAGATTCGCATAGGGACACCAAGCAAAACCATATCAATCCTGAATACTCATTCTTATTCTCCTATTGTTAAGTTTTCTACCTAAACTTGCTATTACAATAAGTATTATTGAGTGGAAATTACTGTTTATATGTATGAGTACCTGTTAAGGATTAACTCTTAGAAGGGATGTATGGGATCATATGTATAAACATGTTGAATATTATCAGTTTACCTTCTAGAAAACTGTCAATTTTGGTCTTCTACTAATCTCAAAGAATGTATTTTTAGGTTCAGACATAAACCCCTAGGGTCAAATATAGTCTAAAGGTATAGACTGAAGGAGAGAAAAGGTAGAAGGAATTGATGTGTGTTAACGACATTACCTTTCCCCTTAGCAGTACTTCAGATTAATTTTAGCCACTTCTGCAAACATGTTCACATCTCTTTTACCGTGTGATCCTGTTCACTTAGCTTGTCCTGGTCCATACAGAGATAATAATTTCAGAAGAGCTATTAGAAGTGTTCATAAGAGTTCCTATTTATGTCTCATAACTAATACTTCAAGTCGTAAATAAAGCCTCTCTGGGAAGACTTCCATGGACCGTTTGGGTCAGTTGCCCCTCCTCAGTGCTCCCATGGGACTATGTTTCACTCCTACCATTTCACTGTTTTACAGTTGTTCTCAGGATTGTATTTCCCCACCAGTAGTTAAGTTTTCTGAAGGCAGACAAGGCAGGAAGGCAACAATTGGTTGTCTGTCTTGTTCCTTTTTATATTTTCAGGACCTGTCATGAACTAGGCTCTCACATAGCTGTTGAATGAAGGGAAGAATAAATAAATATCTGGATGAACGAATAAATGAAATTATATTTAACCTCTTTCATGTTGGAAGCATAGAATTGTAGATGTCAATAACTCAAAAGTCACCTAGCTAGTTAAGTGGTGATGGTCATATGACTAGAATGAGTAAAATAATGGCATTTTATTGGCAAAATAAAATCATCTGATGCACAATAACAATTCTAGTTTGAAAGAAAAAAGTCCCTTTCTGGACTGGAAAAATACATTGAATCCATTGAAGTCTAGTTATATCTAATACCTTCTTAAATGATCTGATGATCTGATTTATACTTCCCAACAATTCTTAAAAATATACTAAATACTTGCATGCTGTTCTCTTAAACTTATATTCCTATAAATAAACATTGAAGTTTTCAGTAATACTTCTTAGGTAAATGCCTACATCTACATTATTAATTAGTATAGAAAATCTATCTGAGTCCCCTAAATGTACTTATTCCTATGTATCATAGACTTTTATTTATATTTGTTTTGGTGGCTAAAAAAGGGAAATAATGATATTTCTAAGGAGACTCAGAAATCATTTTCTAGGTTCTTTGGAGTTATTTTCTATATTTGAAGTGTATTTAACTGAGAACTAATCAAAAAATAAAACCAAACTAAAGTCATCAAATAAACCCCACATTCAGTTTGTACTTTGATTCCTTAAACTAGCAGAAGGGAAACTGTTTCTAAGCTCAATGACTCAGAGTTTCTGTTAAAAGAAATCCATTTGTTGGCTGGGCAATGTAAGAAAATATGAACACTTTTAAAGAAAAGATGAGAAACTGATGGAGTTCTAACCAAAAGATAATTACAAAAAAAAACCTAATCAAAATAAAGTAAAATTCTCTATTTATCAAGGCACTGAGCCGAATTGGCTACAGATGTAGTTATGGCAGCAGATTGGACATTGATTGCACTTCCCAGCAGGGAAGAACAGTGAGAAAATTACTGAACTCAGGTTTGATTTGCTCTTGTGCTCTAACTTAACATTCTTTGCAATGGTGGGGTGGATAAGGCTAAAAAACTTCTGACCAGATGCATCTAAATGATGTGCTACAAAAGCTATACTCAGTGATCCCACCAGATTTGTGATTGTTTTCAAATATAATTGTGAAATTAACTTCTTTATGTTCAAGATCATTAGCAAAGTCAGATTGCCTACTTTCATCTCTTAATGATAACAATAGGCAATAAGAAGTATGAGCAGTATCATAGTGATTACAACTGTCAATTGTTTACTGCAGATCCTCAAATAACGTCTTTTTGTCCAATGTAGTTTCCTTATATCGTTGATGAGAAAAGTATTTATTTCCGGCCTGGGCCATTGTCCATCAGTGTGGAGTTTGCATGTCTAAGTAGGTTTCTCTGGTTCCTGCGGTTTCCTCCCACATCCCAAAGTTATGCATGTTAGGGGAACTGGCATGTCTAGAGGGTCCCAGTGTGAGTGAGTGCAGGGGTGTATGAGTGTGCCCTGCCATGGGATGACAGCCTGGCCAGTGCTGGTTCCTGCCTCGCTCCTGAGCTGTGGGGAAAGGCTCCTGTCACCTGCAACCTTAAATTGTAATAAGCCCTTGGAAAATGAATGAATGAGTGAATGAAGACAAATCATTTGTGAAATAAAAATTCATGAAGTATATAATAATTGTACAAAGGCAAAATGATGTAGTGCATTAGCACTCAGCAATCCTACAATATTTGTGATTGTTTTTTAACTGCCTAGTGGTAGGTGGTACACCTTATAGCTTTTACTTTGCAAACATTAATTCCGTGACTGAATCCACAGGACTATGACTGCAGTAACTAACTGATTCACCACTAATTACAAACTAGGCAAATCATTATCTTACTTGTTTTTATTCATCTTCATTAAATGTATGTATAGCTCATACCTCAATGTTTAATATTAAAAGTGTTCTGGGTCTTTAAAAATGACCAGAAATCTGCCATAGGAACCTAACTCTTATTTATATCAATTAGCCTATAGTAAAATTCACCCTGTTTTATGTTGTGTCATTTAAAGTTGCAGTTTTCAATAACCTGTCTATGACATTGAGGACTTACTGGATTGTTACATTCATGATCATTCCAAGGCTTCTCATAATCTCTTTGAAATTATGGCAAGAATAATATGAATAAATTAGAAAAGTTTGTATATGAGCATTTAGACAAAAATGAGAAGTGAAACTTTTATTGTGATTATAATGTTAAATTTATAAAATTCACATTATCTTTTCTATCTTCTTATGTTTTGGCAGTGACACTGTCAGGGAAACCAAGAGCCAAGGAACTCATGACTGTTGAGGTCAAATATAAAGCAGCAGTAGGATCAGGAGTGCGTAGTCACCAGGAGAGAGTCTGGAGATAGGGGAAAAGTTTAGAAACAAAATCCATGATTCAACTTATAGCTATAAAGGAGGCTATTCTGTACCATGAGTATGCTAAAATATTGAATTATCTGTTTAATGCTTTTATTATTGAATTTTTAATTATATAAGCCACACATACAAATTAGAAACTGCAGGGAAGCATAAATAAAATGTATATCACCTGTTTTACATTTTGCAGTATAGATTTCTAACTTTTATAATGTATTTTAACACTTTTGCCCAAAAGTAAGATCATACTCCAGGTGTTATTTTGTAACTTTCCTTTTCTTGTGTTTAACTACTTATTTCTAACTACTTCTTTTTAAGTCAGTACATGTACCTCTATAAAAAGTATTCCTAATAATTTTATAAAATTCAATTATGTTTTTAGCTCATCACTTAAAAATCAATTTTCTATTGCTGTTTTTAATGTTTTGCTATTATAAACAAAGCTATAATAAAGCTTTGTGTGCTGTGGGTTCTGTGCAGTCATATTTTTGGGAAATA
>NW_012106030.1:5280999-5283056 GCF_000951045.1 Mandrillus leucophaeus | reverse complement strand
AGGCTGGAGTGCAGTGGCGCGATCTCGGCTCATTGCAAACTCTGCCTCCTGGTTTCAAGCAATTTGCTGTCTCAGGCTCCCAAGTAGCTGGGATTACAGGTGTGCACCACTGCGCCCAGCTGATTTTTGTAATTTTAGTAGAGACGGGGTTTCACCATCTTGGCCAGGCTGGTTTTGAACTCCTGAACTTGTGATCCACCCGCCTTGGCCTCCCAAAGTGCTGGGATTACAGGCATAAGCCACTGTGCCCGGCTCTTATGAATATTTTTAAGGCTTTTGATACTGTATTCGAATTGTTTCCCAGAAAAGTGAAGGCAATCTAGACTCCTACAAAAATGTATATTAGCACTGTACCTTTACCTTTCCCTCCAAAACCTAACTACACTGGGCATACAGTATTTTTAAATTTCGAATATTATATGCCAAGTATTTCCTTTTGGAAATTTTGTTTGCAATGTTTTCTAGTGAATTTGAACATGTGAACTTTTTAAAAAAATCTACATGTACACATGTACAATTTGTATACTACCTCCTCCTGACACTAATGATCAGCTCACTAACATTATCATTTTATCATAGTGATTCATAGTGATATCTTAGGTACAAGAGAGCAAGAAAATCTTGCAAAGCTGCTTGAGGCTTAGGCTTAGAATCCGCCGTCCATCAGGACTGCCTCATGCTATTAATGACAGCAAATTATGTGCCCAAACCAAACACAGGAGGCAGAGAAGTACACTCCACTCACAGAGGGAGGTCAACATTTCCTGGAGGAGGACATGTTTACTGGGAGGGATGAATAATTGGAGCCAATGATTTCATCTACCTCCTTCATTGTGGTGGTTAAATTTAATTGGGTGGGTTTCTTCTATACATTTTATAGAGTTACAGTGCCCTTATCATCATTCTTTTGACCAGATCCCACAGCTAGCCAGAGGGTAGGAAATCCAGGTATCATTAGGGGCCCGAGTGGCAGAAAATACAAAGCGCTTGACAGTGGTAGTACCTATAGTCAACTGAAACATCCAGTCTGCCTAAGGACAAATCAAACTGAACTGAAACAGAACACCACCAGCAACAACAACAGAAACTCTTGCTGACCTAATAAGCATCTTTGTGGGTGGATTTGATTTGGGCCCCAAGTTTGAGACCCCTGCTCAAGTCAAACACCTTGATTTTACTATACCCTAATTTGCCGACAGGAGTAGTCTGGGCGGAAATAATGGTAGAATTTTCTTGTTTTACCCAAAATTTAGTAATTTATCTTAAGCACTTTATTGAAATGTAGTGAATTTACAGTATGCCTATTGCAAATGTAGTGAAAATTGATTTAAGATTCATCTCTTGGCCTGGGTGTGGTGGCTCATGCCTATAATCCCAGCACTTTGAGAGGCTGAGGTGGGTGGATCACTTGAGGCCAGGAGTTGGAGACCAGCCTGGCCAACATGGCAAAATGCCGTCTCTACTAAAACTACAAAAATTAGGCATGGTGGCATGTGCCTGTAATCCCAGTCACTTGGGAGGCTGAGGCAGAAGAATCGCCTGAACCCAGGAGCTGAAGGTTGCAGTGAGCTAGGATCACGCCACTGTACTCCAGCCTGAGTCACAGAGAGAGACTGTCTCAAAAAAAATACTACTACTACTAATAATTATCTCTCAGATTCACCAGTATATCTTAACTTGTTCTTCGGTAAGAATGCAATTTTTAAATGTAATTTTTAAAACTCACTGAAACTTGTGGCACCTGTTTTTAGTGAATTGAAAGCAAAGATGAATAAACTTTCCTTATGGGATTAGATTCTATTCCAGGGAGTAGAGTCATGTCTCAAAGTCAAAGATATCCACAGAGAGGGCATTTGTCTCTCGACCCCCAACCCCAGGGCTTTTGTGTGGAGAATTTTCCTTTTTTTCTTATTCTTTTCTATCATTATTTTTTGGCCCACATTTGTGCATTTCCAGCTGACTCTCATCCGTGGGCTATATTGTCAAGCAGTTAGGTTTTTCTCAATCCAGCCAACTGGATGAAATCTCAACTTTCATCTACTTAATTCTTCTTTAGA
>NW_012106030.1:5261871-5279869 GCF_000951045.1 Mandrillus leucophaeus | reverse complement strand
AAGGAAAGAATCTTCATGCTGATCAATTCTTAGCAGACACCTGTTTCTATTATTAATAGTTATAACAGATTATTCATTCTAGTCTCAAAATGATTCTTAATTGTTTTATGGTGAACTCTCAAAATTTTAGTGCCTATATAGACCAAGAGCTATACCTCTCATGCTATACGTCATTTGGTCAGTTAATATTCTTTGAATAAGATGACAAAATAGTAAATATTATAAGAGAATAAGTTACATACAACATCTATACATTCCTATTAGATTGTCATGGAATTAAACACTTGTTTTATTTAAAAATAAGAATTGACTTTCAAAATTACCTCCCTATTTTATGAAACATATATTCTGTAGCAACGGAACATACGCTACAGTAAAGAAACAGTTTTCTGAAATCTTACAATATTCAAAATGCATACAAGTTTAATATGGAGAATTTATAAGCAGCTAGCAGAAAGGACAGTGAAAACAAAATCGCAGAGCGACTTCACTAATACTAAACAGATGAGTGAATTTAATATAGACTCTGTGTGGACAAACAGGAATACATTGTGTACTGTCTTTAAAGCAAGATAACAACAAATAAGACATTCTAAGGTAAATCCAAAACTGAGAGTTTATTATGACCAAAGTGTTTTTACAAAAATTGCTTTTAAATAAACTGCATTAACAAAAATGAAACACTGGCCAAGGCAAAAGAAATAAAAGAAGAAATAATCAGCAAATAAATTAGAAATGTGTGTTAAACTAAACAAAAAGTAACTGTAAAATGGTTAGGTTGGACTCCCACCAAAATGAGAACATTAACCTAGATGAAAATGGCTTATAAATTGAGAGGTGATGAGCGTAAATGTTAGAAAATTTTTATATTTGTTTATGGTGGGAGTGATGGGGTGAGGTGTTTGAGATTAGATTAATTGTAGGTGCTAGTTAGTATGTATAGCTTAGGAAATAGAGCAAGTTTTCAAGAACAAATAGAAAAGACTAAAAAAGAGAATGCTTATCTGATGTATTAGTGGAGTACAGGGAGGAAAAGGAATCAAACCTGGAAAGAGGTTAATAACCATAAAGTCAATTTAAAAAATGCAGGAGAGAGAGAAAAACAAGAGAAGCAGACCAGAAGAAAGACACAAAAACAGTTAATTAAGACTAGTTAAATTTTTGAATAATCATATATAATTATTTCAAGATTGAGATTAGATTAGTGAATTCTGCTCTATGTTATTTATAAGAGATACATTTAAAACATAAGTGTGATTGTTAAACAATATGAAATATATAATATATATACAAATATACACATATAAATATGTAAATAAATCCTAGTCAAAAGAAAAGTCAGGAGAACCTGATTTATATCAGAAAATATAGACTTTAAAACAAAATTTTTCTTAGGATAGAGTCACCAACTAATGACAAAATACTCCATAGGTCCAAATATATATATATACATACATATATACACCTAAAAATGGCTTTCAAATTCATAAATAAAAATTTCATAGAATTATACAGATCAATTTAAAACCCCACCACAATAGTTGGAGATTTCAAACATATTCTCTCAGTCATCCATAGATCTTGCATATGGAAATTTAAATAAGCTATGGAAAAGTTGAACTCTTGTATTACTAAACTTGATTTAACCTTGTTTCTCATGTTTTATTTCTTAACAACTTTATACAGATATAATTTACATACCATAAAATTAAACTGTTTAGTCAAAAAAAGTAATAGGAATTTTAAAATAAATGAATATTATTATTTGGTGTAAAGTGGCAAAGGTCAGAAACTACCTTACCTGTGTGTCAACAAGGAATTAGTTACATAAACTATGGAATATGAAACAACATGTAATGTTGAGAACAGTTCTATGTACAAATAATGTTCTAATTACAAATCTGGTGGCAGGTTTGTAGGTAGATTTACAGTTGTTATAGGCACTGTTTAATGCATCATAGCTCATATACTTACATATTCTTCTGTATGTTTTATATATCAAATAATTTTTAAAAAATTAAAACACTCCTAACAGTACACATATTGATGAATTAAAGCAGCACAGAGCCAGAGAAGATTCCATGGCTGATCCATTCTTCATCTCTTACATAGCAGAGAGCAGAAATCCTTAAGCATAACTCCAAAGAGCTTCTCTCCCACCGATTACAAACAAAAACAATTTAATGGTTTAACTTACTGAAGTTATTTTTCAATCATCTATTAATTTCCAAACATTTCTACAGAATTTACCAATCGAGGTTTCTGATGCTTCCTATAGTGCTTAACATAGTGGAGCACATTAGATGTTGATTGACTAAATGAATAAATAAAAATTAGTCCAGATAGCATGTTAGGCGTATGGTCCTGGGAAAAAGAGAAGGTAGAATAACGACAACAGTAACAACAACAACAAAACCACATAAATCCCAATCACAAAAGTTTCACAATTACTTTACTTTTTCATGTGGTACCAACACTCCAAGTTATATAAATTATAGGCTAAATAACTTATTGGCCCATGGCCCAAACATGCATCTCACCCTAACAATATTTATGTGTCATGATCTCATTCCTGTCAGATAAATCAATGCAAAAATACATATTTTTATTTATTTTAGTAGATATGTTCAAAATTAGCTAAGAAATAAGCACAGCAGGGCACTTAACTGCTTTGAACAATCATAAAAGTGCACCGTCTTAAAAGAAAAATAAGATTATATATAGATATTCTCAGGGAAATAAAGTGGAGTGATACTAATACAGAATAATTCGGCATTAAATTCCTAATCTGCATCCATGACATAATTCCGTGGACAAAATGGAATCCATAGCTGTTACTTTATCTGTATGACTGTTCCTTTAAAAAAACAAAACAAAACAAAAAACTGTGTGACTATTCTTGATAATTAAAAATGACTCTTACCTACTTGAAGAGAGACTATACATATTTTTCTGGCAAATTTTAAAGAGAGATTTTTCAGCCTACAAAATAAAAATAATTTTTATAACAGTGATCTCTTTAAGAAGGAATTGTGATTTAAAAAGAAATTCTTTTTGGTTATTCAAAGATGAGAGCTACATAATATCTCTATGTAGAATTGTATAATTAACTGGGATACTTATTCTACTGTATTAGCCATGAAGGTAGTGATTATATAAAAAAAATTAGTCCTTATTGAATAAATCATAAGAACTTATTAGAATTGGGTTATTAGAACACTAAAATCTTGACAGCATGATCCACAGATACAAAAGCTTCATGTCAGTTGTTTTCTTAAGAGAGGATTTACATTTTATAATATCCAGGAGCTTCCTCTGCCTACATGTGATATATATAAGCAATTCTAGTACCCCAGCTTAAACCGGGATTTACATATGTGAAGACCCTGTGTCTCATTGCTTAGCGTCTCACTTTGGGATTACTATAGAACTATATATGACTACACAATAATTATCAGAAGTGAGCATAAATATTGAATGCTGCATTCTTTCCATGTATTATCTCAGTGAAGGCAGAACTTTCTAAAAAATGAACACGTCTAACTGGTCAACCACTAAATTTTTTAGTGGCTTTTACGTTACTGTTCTAAACTCTTTCATCGTTTTAGACCACTCTTGCATTGCTAGAAAGAAATACCTGAGCCTGGGTAATTTATAAGGAAAACAGGTTAAATTGGTTCACGATTCTGCAGGCTGCAGGAATCATGGCACAGGCATTTGCTTGGCTTCAGAGGAGGCCTCAGGGAGCTTTTATTCATGGTGGAAGGTAAAAAGGGAGCAGACACATCACAAGGCACAAGCAGGAGCAAGGGAGAAAGAGAGGCGCAGGAGGTGTCAAACACTTTTAAATGATCAGGATCTTATATGAACTCAGAGTGAGAGATCACTCACTGTGTCCAGAATTGGTTCCTTCCAGTGGGTTCTTGCTCTCGCTGACTTCAAGAATGAAGCCACGGACCCTCGTGGTGAGTGTTACAGTTCTTAAAGATGGTGTGTCTGGAGTTTGTTCCTTCAGATGTTTAGATGTGTCTGGAGTTTCTTCCTTCTGGAGGGTTCGTGGTCTCACTGACTTCAGGAGTGAAGCTGCAGATCTTCGCAGTGAGTGTTACAGTTTTTAAAGGTGGTGCATCCGGAATTGTTCATTCCTCCCAGTGGGTTCGTGGTCTTGCTGCCTTCAGGAGTGAAGCTGCAGACCTTCGCGGTGAGTGTTACAGCTCATAAAGGAAGTACAGACCCAAAGAGTGAGCAGCAGCAAGATTTATTGTGAAGAGCAAAAGAACAAAGTTTCCACAGGGTGGAAGGGGACCCTAGTGGGTTGCAGCTGCTTGCTCTGGTGACCAGCTTTTATTCCCTTATTTGGCCCCACCCACATCCTGCTGATTGGTTCATTTTACAGAGAGCTGATTGGTCTGTTTTTACAGAGTGCTGATTGGTACATTTACAAACCTTTAGCTAGACACAGAGTGCTGATTGGTGCATTTACAATCCTTTAGCTAGACAGAAAAGTTCCCCAAGTCCCCACTTGACCCAGAAGCCCAGCGGGCTTCACCTCTCATGACTACCAAGGGGATAGCCCAAGCCATTCCTGAGGGATCTGCCCCCATGATCCAAAACCTCCCACCAGGCACCCACCTTCAACTTTGGGGATTTCAATTCATGAGATTTGGAGGGGGCAACTATCTAAATTATATCGATTGAATTATGAGCCAGATGAGCCAAAAATTATTAGGAAAAGCATACAGTTATACTGGAAGTGAAATCATATGCTTCTGAGTATATCTAAACTATGAAGGGCTGGTTAGTTTGCCTACGCTCAACATAGGCTACTATCATACAAACCAAAGAGCTGTCTATTAGTTACTCAGTTATCTCTTTTGTCCATTTAAGAGCAGATTGTAATACTTAGCGAAGCTTAAACTATCAGTTAAATGTAGTGGGTCATCTGTGTAACTATAGAACATCTGTGTAAGTATTGGCAATGTTTGGTTAAAACACAGAATGTACTAGTGTAATGGCTTTATAAATGGAGCAGCAGACAGAAAGTCCACACCAACATGCAATAAAATCTTGATTATGCTCTCCTTAAACACAACAGACTTCTGTAAGCAGCTGGCATTCCAGGGAATCTGGAAAAAACAGAAATAGTTCAGGAGAGCTGACAAATCCAAGAGCACCCAAAAACTGATGAGAAGAAAAGAGACAACATCCAACTGGTCTGTTTTCATCCAATAATGATGTATTGATGATGGCTATAGAAGTTAATACACATGTAGAAGTTAAGAAGTGTGTTGCAATTTGAAACTGTTTATTTGAAAAGATCGAGGCACCACAATATTTATCATTAGGAGAGTTACAACCATTGCACTTCATGGAAATAATCTATAAATGGAAAAATGTGACTTGCTAGGAAATATGCTAGTGCAAAAAGATAGCAAGCAAAATCAGAAGGAGGGGGTCAACACTGTAGTCTATAAATATTGATCAAGTATTTATCCAGTCTCAGTCAAGTAGGTGTAGGTAAAAGAGAGAGAAAGAATTTATCCAGATTAGCACATAAAACAGGTAATCAAAGCAGTGCATCTGGTAAGTTAATCAGATGTTTCCTGTCTTGGAATATGGCCATTTCTGGTAATTTATGCATTCTCCCCAGCTATGTGTTATCTCAGACATGTATTTCTCTTTCTCTCTCTCCCTTCCTTCCATTTTTCCTCCTTCCTGACGACCTTCCCTACTTCCTTCCTTTCTTCCCTACCTTTCCCTCTCTTTCTTCCTCTCTTTTTTTTGTTTGCAGATAAATTAATTGACTTCTTAGGCACCACTTTATCTCCAAAATTTGCACATACAGTTAAAGAGGAATAACTTGTTTGTTGGAAGGTGAATGCTTTAATATTATGGTTATCATGATAATATTTTGCCTGTTTAAAATATCTAAGAATTTTCTTCTTGACGTGGATATCCCAGATCCACACTTCTCCAAAACAGTGTAACCCAAGAATTCATTCAGAATTCAAATGAGTGCTTTCTTACAAATCATAAATGCAATTCCTGATTATATTTTTCAGAATGGATGAATAAAAGAATCTGCCTTTTTTATACATTAGCTATTTTGTAAGCGCCTTGAGAACCAAAACTATGTCTGATTTCTGTTTAAAAGTATATTGTAATATTTAGCAAAGTTTAAGGTATCAGTTCAATTCAGTGCGTCATCTGTAACTGTGGAATATCTCTGTTAGTACCAATACTACTTAAAGGTCATAAAACAAGAGTTAAGAAACAGTCTAGTTCATGGTTGCATTTCACATATCCGCTATAGCGTATGACACAGAGCAGACTCATAATTATCAATTGAATAAATCATTTCTTTGTTTCTGAAAACATAAAATGATAGAATATTAATCATTACCTGTATGATTGAGGTAATGTTTTAAAAATACTGAATAGACATTTACATTTTTTCTTAATCATGTATCCTTGCTATGTGAAACAAATATAAAATAATTGTAATATAGGTGTGCTAACAAAGATAGAAAGGGATGGAAGTACAAAGTGAAAACTAAATATTCATGATGCACCAAATATACGAGGCTTATGGATCATTTAATATGCATGAAGTCTTATGTCAGAAACCCATTGGTGGTAGAGATTCTTAATTTAAATGTTCTTTTCATGAGACACTCAAATAAAAACCTGTGGCCACTCAACAGTCACGGATAAACTATAGTTCTGAGATACGGCCAGCTATACCTACCCCTGGGTCTCTCTGATGCAATGAGTATGTGAGTATTTGTGTTGGTCCCAGGCACGTTCTGTCTGCTGGACTCCCATGTAAAACCTAAACTCCAGTCCTCATAATTGCACCATTATTGTGGAAAGCTTATGCCACAGAGAAAGAAATAGAATTTATGAATATTGCAGATAACCTAGAATTCAGTGAGTGTGAGTTACTCTATTTCTTTTCCTATGCTCCTCATTTTGTGTTTTAAATTAAGTAACCCATGTGATTGGCTCATTTCACTTTGAGGCTATGAGACTTTCTGCTCCCATGACTTGGGTATAATTTGTCTGGTTGTATACTTAGAGGCAACCATTGCCTCAAAGTAATTTCCCACATAACAGGAGGCCATTCCTCCTCCCAAGGAGAAAGCTGGGACATGGAGAAAGGAGAAAGCTGGACATGGAGTTTGAGGGCTGATGCATAGGACATGCGGTCCTCACTTTCAAACTGGGGGAGGGATCAGTAATGACATACATTGCAAAGGCTATATGTCAAGCCCTGCCAGAAGCCAGTTCAAAAACAAACAAACAAATAAATAAAGGATGGGTGGAATAGACTAGCTTGAGGATGAGTCTCTGGGTTCTTTGGCTTCCTAGGGTCTGCACAGGGTCTAGAGGAAGGTGGAAAAGGCTGATAGACCAGAAGAAGGTTGTGAATACAGACAAAGAGGTAATAGTATGCAGCACTTCATTACCTAAGGCTGGTGGTAGAATAGTGGTGTCTAGTTCCTGCCAAAAAATACCCCAAATGCTAGATAGGACTTGGATCTCCAGGTAAGATCCAGGAACCTCATCAGACAAGGAACCAGAGAGAGATACTAAGAGGACCATCCTGACTGTTCTCACCTAGACATCATGGAGAAGATCAGGCAGGGGGAATCTGAAAGATTGAGACACAAGAGAGACAAAATCATTCGAAAGACTCATCAATTCCCCATAAATTAAGATACTATGCATTGGGCAAGTTCACAAAATTTATTATTTGTTTTTGTCCCAGTGGCCCTACGGCGTGGAAGCTGGTAAAGAAAATGACATTGTAGACACTTAGAAGCTACGTTTTCTTTGTGTGTATGAGTAGCGTGTGAAAATATTTGGCCCATTTTACATGGTTTACAAATACAAATCTTGCTTTGACTGCAATAATATAAAATCACTGAGTTACAAAGATTTAATCATCTAACAAGAAGCATTCATGTGGTTCATAGACCTCTATTTATTCCCTAAAATCTTTATCTAAGTTCTTTCAATAATTTGTGATTTATTACATCTGAAGTAAGGCTTGACAACTTTTTGATAGCCATATTTCTTATGCAATACATTTTTATATTCATCCAAATTTACTTCTCTATAATTTCATCCCTTGCTCCTAGTTCTACTGCACTCTGGTGTAAAAGAGAATAAATTTGCTTTCTTATCCATATTTATTCAGCAAACATTTATTGAGTGCCTATTTTATAACATTGCATATTAGGTACTGGAGGTTGCTATAAAGAATGTATACAGATCATTATACATTCTTCTGTTTCAGATGTTGATATCTCAAAAGACTGTTGCTTTCATCTTTACAATTGAAACAAACCAGATAGGTTACATAAACATAGTTGTAAAACTTACCAGAAAGAATAGGACTTACACAAACATAAAAGAACTAAACTCTAGAAAGTGGCAAAGCCTTTACAAGAGGGGAAAAAATTCTAGACCTCTCTCATTGCTGCCTAAAATGGATGGGAGTGGGAATAAAGTTTCCATGGACAGGATTCAGGAGAAAGGAGTGTAACACTTAGACTTTTAGTGGTCATATGTGGACTGACATGGCAGATTTGAACCCAGATGAATCCTGGGCAGTCTCAAATATTTAATGAGTGCTAATATCAGCACACCAAATACAGAAGCAGGGAAAGAGAGCTGAGAGAAAGCTTTTGAGGTACTTTGTGCTTTCAGCTAAGGAGGTTGATAAGAAACACCCCTTTCCTGGCAATACCAGCCTCACAGATGGTAGGACAACCACAGCTGAGGTCAAAGGCTGAGGGTGGCTCGGAAGAGCTGAAAGAGATCACCCTCAACACAGCACGCAATACTAGAGAGAAAAGAAAGCATTCCACATATCCAAAATGGTGGCAGCAAGTGGTGATGTAGAAAGGGATCACCCACAGTTTGGAAAGGAAGCAGCTCTTCTGTGGACCACAGGCAGCTCTTGATAACCTCAATGAGGGTTAAATCCTAGGTCAAACCTACCCTCAAGACATTTGACTACAATGTTGAACTAAGTTAAATTGGCATTCTAACAAATCCCAGACCTCAACTACCAAGTGTATTGACCCAGCCCCTACTCTAGCAAACTGACAGAAGGGCCATGTTTTTTCTGGAGATAGGTATCAATTATTTCAGTTTCTATTGTATTTTCATAAAAATATTCAGCAAACAATTAAGAACAAAAACATACACAAAAGAAAACAATAAGAAGTCACCAAGAGTTAAGAAAGGAAATAATCAATGGTAGCTGAATAAGAAAAGGTGTGAATTTTGGGATTACCAAATATGAACTTTAAATTGACTATGATGAAACACTCATGTGAAAAAAGTAAATAACCTATATAATTTCAGCAGATAATTCAGTGATAATTTCAGCAGAGACATGGAAACTATAAAAAAGAATCCAAAGAGATAAAAAATACAGAATGAGAAATAAAAACTTCAGATTTTGTCTCTCTTGGGTCAATGTTCTGTCTTTCAGATTCCCCCTGCCCAATTTCCATGATGTCTAGGTAAGAACAGTCCGGATGGTTTTTGTAATATCTCTCTCTGGAACTTAGGAGAAGGCTGTACATAGCAAAGAAAAGGATAGGGAAAGGAGAAGAAAGGTCAAACAAAAATACTCAAACAAATCAAAAGAGAAAGAGGGTCAAAAAGAAGAAAAATAGAAGAACAGATCAGCCATGTTCTGTTGAACAAGATCAAATACTGACAATTTAAGGCAAAAATCATCCTAATGTTCCACACACAGTGTATAGCTTATGTACATGTATGTATTCTTGCCCTATTTGTAATATTCCCTAATGATGTAAGAGCTTATGGCTATAAATATCAAATTGTCACATTCATTTAACTTTTTTTTACTCCTGTGGTAAGCAATGTGCAACTTCTGAAAATATTAATGCATTAGCATTGAACACATATTACCCTATGTGACACTCAGCATTCTCTAGTAAAGTGTTTGACTCTCCATCAGAAAACTATTAAACAAATTCTTTTCTGCATCAAATTAGATGCTTCCTAACAAGGAAAATCTTAGCCGCTGTCTGTTTCTTAAATTGTTTCTAGCTTCTTATCCTTGCTTAAAGTTTCAACTGTCTAACATATTCTGGACCTTTTGTGGATCCAGGGACAAATGAAAACTTACCTAATGATTTTGTTTATTACTTGGAAGTTTGCGAGGTTAATTTATTTTCAAAAGGTCCAGATGTCTTTGGAAAGCTGAGGCGGGCAGATCACGAGGTCAGGAGATGGAGACCATCCTGACTAACATGGTGAAACCCTGTCTCTACTAAAAATACAAAAAACTTAGCTGGGAATGGTAGCGGGAGTCTGTAGTCCCAGCTACTCAGGAGGCTGAGTCAGGAGAATGGCGGGAACCCGGGAGGCAGAGAGGTTGCAGTGAGCCGAGATCGCACCACTGCACTCAAGTCTGGGTAACAGAGCGAGACTCCATCTCAAAAAAAAGAAAAAAGACCCAATGTCATGTCCCTCCCCTGCCCCCATACCTGCATTATTATTTACTTCACAGTAAGGTTCTTTAATTTTTACATGGAGATCATCTTTGTGAAATCCTGGCTTGGGAATTTATCTGGAAGAGGAAGTAGTCACTGAGGCCTCTTCTCTTTTCTTTAGTACATTAAAAATAATATTCTCATTTCTAACTAATGCTGGAAAGTTCAAAGCATCCAAGTTAAGATATAATTCCTCTGTATAAGGAAAAAAGATTAGATTACTTGACAAAAGTCAGCCCTGTAAAATCATCATATTAAACTGGAATAACTATTTATTTAAATGTTATCAAAAAACAAAACTAACAAATAAACTAAGAAACAATTTGAAAAACATGTTGTAGGTAAAACTAAAATGCCCCTTAAATCTTAGCAAGGGTCAAGGGTACCTCCTCAAATATAAAGGAAATTGTATGTAATGAGGAGATTTTTATGATAGAGGATAATGGTGTCTGATAAAGAATATAGGAAAGGAGGATGGTCACAAAACAAGGCTCAGAATAACAGAACAGATTTTTATAGACTAAAAAAGGTTTATAATTCTGCTTTTTCAAAACTGAATGCATATGGAATGCCATCCAGAAAGGACTTCAAAATAAATAACTAAATAAATAATTCATTTTAAATAAAATAATTAAATTAGATGCCAGTTAGTTTTGAAGTGTAAAAGCAATAGATAGCTCACCAATCACAGAATGCCAACACATGCCTGTTGCAGTTTTCTGGCCTGACAATTACATGAAGATTCTTTTTGACAGAGCAATTCTCCACATCAAGATGAACCACGACACTGGGGAGAAAAGCACCTTGACATAATTCTCAAGTCTCTTTCTTCTTCTTGCTACATTTCTAGACTAAGCAAGTCCTAGGTATTTTCCTTTTTTTTTTTTTTTCCCCTGTAGTCTGATTAATCAGAAAGGGAAGAAGTGAGACACAACATGTATCAATGTTGATAAATGGCAACACTGGGCCATTCATATACAGCATTAATGTGAAGAAATCATCTGAAAGAGAACTTTTCATCTCTGAGATTTGGAATTTTCTACATTGTCTCTCATGAGGAAATACCAGACAGTGAAATGTACACTATTCTGAAAATCAGAATGCTGTTTTTTAATCCACACCATGCAGCTAAACCACTTGGCATGGCTGACCCTCTGTCTCATTCTATAAAAGGAGCCAGTTCGATTTTATTCTTTCTAAAGTCTCTTCTGTCTTTAAAATCTAGTTATGGAAGGATATCCTATTTAATATAGTCCTCAGAATGTCACTAAAGTTTGTAAGAATGTGGCCTGGATATATCTAAGCAAATGAAATTATAAGCAAAAAGATGAAATAGCTTACGTGAGAATTCTAGAATGAAATAGAAGTTGCTTTTCCTCATTGGATGCATCTAAGTTCTTGAGATAATTGTATCTGTGAGCATATCAGTATATGTATGTCTATGTGTATGTGTCTTTGTATGAAAGATTTTATTTGGTTAATTTAAACTCTGTGTATAATACCGTTTCAATGGATTGTATTAAAAACATAAGATTCTAACATTATCATTGAGATGGCAGTAATCTCTAATACCTTAATCAGTGAGAACATATTTAAAACATTAAGCAGTAAACTCTGCCGTCAATACAATAAAAACAGTATCAAATTTCTCAGTATTAAATGAGTTTGAAAGCTACACAGTCAACATAGTTTGCATAAAATCCGAAGAAATGAATTATTTTTACATAAATACAATATTTGGCAGTCAAAAACCAAAAGTACTTACTAAAATATATTTTCTTATAATCCCTGACACTCCGTGTTATTTAAAAGAATGGCTAGACTGAACTAAATTAGCCAGAAATGTAAGAGGCTTTAATACTGATTCCCAATGCAAAACTTCTCAAATATCCTTTGTTAACAAAATGAATATTACAAATTTAAAAGGTACTCATATTTTCTCATGTCTTCTATCACTATAAGAGTTGTATCCTACTTTTTGCAACTTTCTATTTTGAAATGATTCTACACTCACAAGAATTTGCAAAAATGTTGCAGTAAGTCCCTTCTGCCTGTCACCCAGCTTCCCCTCAATGGTAACTTACATACTAAAGTGCATTACCAAACCAAGAAATTGATTGACACAGCACAATTAACTAGTCTACAACTATTACTTGGATTTAACCAGTTTTGCATGCACTCATATTTTTTGTTAATCATTTTATGTTAGCTTTTACTTTCAGAGATGGTATACCAACCTTTCCAACCTTTCATTTTGTTCTGTAGTTATTTGAAATCTTAATGGTTAAAAAGTATGGGTTTTTATTTTTGCATGCCATGAATAATTAGTATGCTTTATGGACTTGAAATGAACCTTTAGGCATAGAATCAGCTATATGGGAAGCAGTGATTAATATTTAGCTTACCAAAGTAGATTCCTAAAATATTTTAGCTATCTGTACTATCTATGGTGAGGGACTCAAGCAGTGAATTAAATCCCATTTCACATTAGAGACCATTAAGATATTCATTGATTTAGGAGATGTTTATTGAACAGCTTATTCTGAGCAAACAAACCACATCAGACAATATAAGAGATAAAAATACCCATAAAAGCAGTTCCCCAGTCATCAAGGGACTTGTATAATATGGCAGGGAAAATACCATTGTAGAAAAATAAATAAACTGCAGAGATTCAGAAGTAGGTTGGGTGAAGGAGAGGCACGAGGGAGTGCCCTTATGTTTGTAGAGAGTTTGGCATGCAATCATCTTCCCTAGCCAAGACCAAGAAGTTTGAAATTATGTATCTCTTGAAATTTAATATCTCTACCCAAGTACTCTCTGGCCTTCCACCTTGACGTGCCATCTCACCTATGTTATCTTTATTACTACAGTTTAGAAACCTACTCCAACATGTTTATTTTTAGAGTTGAATCTCCCCATCAAAACTACTGAACCTCAGAATAAGGATAAAAATGCCACCTTCATGAATTTTTGTAATTTTTTCTTTGTTGGCTGGTAAATTGGTTGGTTCACTTTTTTTTCCTATTCTAACTCACAAATGTATACAGCTTTCTCGACAGTAGAGTTGACTGTTCATGGGGAATACTAACATTGCATTTACTTGAAACTAATGTCAAGCTCCAGCGTTTAGTTGGTAAGACTGAATATTAGGATATGCTCCCAAAACTAAAACTAATACAAACGTTCAGCACTACAGAGTACTCTACAGAGACAAAGGTATAAAAATGAAAATTAGCATCCTTTTTGTAACTCCCAACTGATGCTTGAAATTTTCCTTGGCTCAAGGAAGCTTATTTGTTCTAAAGAATATAGTAGGGAATATTTTGTATAGTATCATTACCCACCTAGTTTTAGCCAGAAGTGAAACTAACATCAAATCTAAGAAGAACATAATTAGTTAAGTTGCAGTTTAGTATAATGGGTAAGTATTTAGGGTATGGAGTCAGATTGCCTGGGTTACAATCTTGGTTTCCCCAAGAGAATCTAAGCAAGTTACCTAACCTTTCTGAGTGCCAATTTCTCATCTGTAAAATGGGAGAAATAATAATAACAATGTGTGTTGTAAGGAAGGCTTGGTGTCTTATAAGTGGTAAATCTCAAAATGTCAGTGACTAAACCAAATAAAAATCTTTTTAATTTCCCTATATTCTAAGGTATGTTCCAGGTTGAATGGCTCTCCTTCAAGTGGGCTCCTTCTATCTTGTGGCTTCATTTTCTTCGGTATGTCCATTCCAAAGACACCATTTGTGTGTGTCTGTGTGTGTGTGTGTGTGTGTGTGTGTGTGTGTGTGGCGGGTGGAGGGGGGGATCATCTGGATTTCAGCCAGATGGAAATAGGAAAGAGCATGGCAGAGCATGCATGAAAAGTGTAACTGGGCCTGGACTGAAAATAGGTGATGCCACATCTGTCCACATTACATTAGTCAAAAGTCAGTCAAAAAGCCGTAGGTAACTACAAGATATGCTGTGATATAGACGGATGAAAAGAAATCAATTTTGGTGACTGCCCAGTCAATCCAGCCAGAATTATATATCATAAGAGTTCCTATGGGATTTAGGTGGATGGAAACATGTGAGACTCAGAATTATGCCTTGTAACACAATCCATATAAACCATTTGTATATTGTTTATTACTACCTTTTCATAATCTCAAGTACTAGATATCTTTTCATAATCAATTCTAAAACTCCAGTGTTCTATTATACAAACAACCTGGCAGATCAAACTCTTTACTCAGTTACCCCAGAAGAACAAGTTGCCTATAACATTGGAAATTCCGTTAGCAAGGTATTCTCTTAGCAGCTTAGCTTTTAGTGCTTCAGGGAGGACTGTATACCCAGATCAATTAAAAAAAAAGATACAATATATTTAAATATTTATGTGAAAAAATAAACAGAGTAATATGAACCTTCAGCCCAACAAAGTGGAATCTCCAATGTTCCTGTTATCTCTGCTCCTAGATTCTAAATTATTTCCCTTAATTGATAGCGCTTAGACACATCATTTATTGGCATTTTATCAGAATGTCCTTGTGATTTAGGGAATATCTTTTATTTCCCTCTCTATTTTAAAATGAATTTTTGTAGTAGTATTTGAGATTTTATTTTTCTGTCATATTGCTCTATTTTGAGTCTAGCATTTTGAGGGCAGAGACTAAATATATATTTTAAGTATCTATATATGCCCAGTGCCTTGCATTATATTTGCAAGAGTCCTATTAGTGCTTGCTTATTTGATTCTTTGTGTCTCAGCTATACCACGGTAAAGAATAGACTTGAAGTCTGAATACCATAGAGTAGCTTGTGGGACTGTGAACAAGTTGTTCTAAACCTCCATATCTTCCTCTAGAAATGGAGGAAATGGTAGCATCTACCTGTGAAATTTGGAGTTGGTATAAAGTGAGAAATTAAACTGAGCAAGTAATAACCACTCATAATATTCTCTACTATTAGTTTTAATGATAATGGCTACAGGATCTTGGCATAGGTAGGGCAACAAATGAAAATAGAAAGCAAAGAGTCCATACTCGGATTAAATAACTCAAAAATGCCTGAAATCTCCAGTCCTGATAAAGAAAGTTGTGCCGCAGAATAAGGCAAACCATTGCTTTTTATCTTTCTAGAGTCCTTACATTTCCAAGAGGCTAGATTACTATGAAAGCACATTGGGAAACTGCTGGTGGACAGGCCCAGACCTATAAGATTTTAAAATAGTTAAACATAATTCGTTGTCTTTTCCCTAGAGTGAGATGTACATCACAGACAGAAGAAAGACTTTTAAATAATCCCATGGGGTGAGGGTGGAGATCAAGTGGTGTCTCTATTTGTGCTATTGTTTGGCAGAGGCAATAGTTGTTTATCAGTATTATCTCAGGATAATCCACCGTTCAAATCTTATATACATAACCTGGCTGAACGATACAGCTCTCTGTCCACCTGACCAGTCTCTATGGACAACCCGCAGCATGAGTGCTATTAGGGGGTTGAGTGTTATTGAGTTGGTAGAAGGCATTAAAACCGGCGTAAGAGTCCTTCACCCACTGGGGAGGGCTAAATAGATGAGCAAAGTTTCTCTAAGCTTCAAGACTCCCTAAACTTCAGCATTAGAGAAAGCCTTGAAGGGAATAATGCTTCATTCAAAGAAAGCTACCCTTTAAATAAAACATAATTTACTCCTGTTTCCCTTGAGCTGTTTTTCCCCCAATCATTTAATTTTTGACCTTGTAAAATTTGGCAAAAGCATTGTGAGCAAGGCTATAGCTTGATCTGGAGTAGACATAAAGTGACATGTGAAAGCTGGGTCTAAATATGTGTCTGTTTGACAGGGCGTGTTTAGGATAGAAGGCTGCTGCTTTACCACAACTTGTTTTTCACGCATTTTCTGAGACGAACTTGTCAAAATGACTGGAAAATCCACAAAGAAGCCTTTTGGCTAATTTAAAGAAAAGAAATTAAGACATAAATAAGTCAAATAAAAGTAAATGTAGAAGTAATAAAACTTACTTGGGTCTATGGTTCTCTTGAAATATACAAAGCCTAGTTTCTACCTCATTCCTACAGCCCAGGTATAGGAAACAAGGGTCCTAAACTAACTTATTTTAGGAATTCACAGGTATACTTTTGTGTTATAATTGCATATAATGCATGCGAGGAAGATGGGCAGGATTTTGCCTCTGTTCTCCTGATGAACAGAGAAGTGCACCTGGCTCCCACCGAGCCTAATCACGCAGGTTTAAAGGGGTTTGGCTCAGGGCATCCCAACGTGACGGAAGAAGATGCTAGTTAAATGTTGGTCGTTTTCCATTCTCTTCAGGGGGAATCTCCCAGTGCCAATCTCTGAAAAGGCTGCAAGACTCTGAAACAGATCTCCCTAGAAATCCCACCTGGAAGGACAGTAAGGTATGCTATTTGTCCCTTCCTGAATCTGTTTTCTATCTGTGCTTCAGCCATCTAGGTATTGTACCTCTTGCTTCATAGTGTCCTGATTTGTATGTTTGTCCTTTCTCCAACCCCTATCCAAATAGCCTCAGGGCGTTCTGGAAGCACCATGTCATGTTAAAGTGTAAATAATGTCCACAGTGATTTCCCCTTAAATTTATTTCCTTCTGTGAATACATGCCCAAGTAATAGCAGTTTAAAAAATATGGAAAAGTGAAGTAAGAGATATTATAGGGTATTGTTCTGGAGATGATGTCAAACTAAGGATCCTTTTCAGTCACACTAGTGCTTTTCTATTTATCTGTCTTTCACATCTTAGCAAACAGATAATGAAACACATATATTCATAGGAAGGAATGAAGGAAGGGAGGGAGGGAGGCAAGCAGGCAGGCAAGCATAAAGTGACAGTTCTCCATCCTCCTCACCAGTCTCTCTGGACAACCCACAGCATGAGTGGCTGGAAGAAAGGAAGGGAGAAAGGTTACTGGCTCTGCCTAAAGTGACATTTTTCCCTATAGGAAAGGTCTGATCTCAGACACAGCATTTTACTGGTGATGTGGAGAATCCAAGGACAGCAGCTACAATCAATTCCAAACCCTATATGTTAGAGAGAAAAAACCTGAAACTCAGGGAGGCAAGACCCAAAGTTAGGGGTAGTAGAACTATAATGAAGCTCCAGACCTCCTGACTTGCAGACGAATGTTCTTCCTATCACATGGTGCTTCATAATGCTTGATTTAAATCTGTAGGAGACACAGTAATATCACAGAACTGGAGAACTCAGGATCTTCAGGTGGGAATGCCAGGGTTTGAAAGTCAGGCCAGCCACCGGGCAGATTGATCAATCTCTTTAAAGCCTTGCAACTCAAAAGGAGGTTCAGAAACTAGTCAACATCAGCATCACCTGGGCACTTGTTAGAACGATAGAATCCTAGGACCTGCCAAAAATCAACCTAACAATGTTCCCAGGTGGGTATGAATAACATTTGAGAAACACAACTTAAAATCAGTGATTC
>NW_012106030.1:5224072-5257521 GCF_000951045.1 Mandrillus leucophaeus | reverse complement strand
AGTAAAGATACATGAAGGACTGCTTCAGGGCTGTTATGATCAAGGATTTATATTTTAATACATCTATGCTTTTGTCTGCCCAGAAGATTATTATTCATTGTTTCTAATTGCTCCATTTCTGGATCTGTTCGTAAATACACATCGTAAGAACATTTTCAAAAGATCTGTCACAGGATTGTCTCTATTTTTTGTGCTTTTAAATGTAAAAGCCCCCAAAAGAATTGGCAGCAACTCAAAATAATGATTATGTAAATGGAAAAAAAAAAAAAAAAAAAAGTCCTGCTTTTAACCAAAGAAAGGCAAAGCTATTTAGAGCAAGGACCACTCCTCCCCCTACCGGGGAGGATGGCAGCCCCCCTTCTTCCTGGAGCACCACTCTCTTCTCAGTTCTAGGGGATATTCCTTCCAGAGAACAGCAACTACAAAGTTCTAGTGGAGTTAAGGGCCAGTTTCCAGTCTATACATTCACCCTTTATTGTAAAACTCAAACCATTCTTGGTTTTCTGGCAATTGTGTCAGGCCAATGAATGTTTGTTTCCTCTTTTGTGGTTGCATATAAATTCTTTTTGGAAGAAGAAAAAAAAAAAAAGCCCTCCAGATATTACAATAAACACACACAGAGGAAAAAAAAAATTCTATCTCCATTGAGTTTAACAATCAGCAGGGCCCAAATTACCTCTTATTAACATTTATTTTACAAAAGAGGCAGGGTATAATTTGGTGATAGATTCGGATTTGGAGAGGAGCTATAATCAGCCTCCTGAAGTGCTCTGCCTGAAGGACATGGCTGCTATTTTTTGTAATTATATTTGTCTGCCCCCACCCCCTTCCCCAATCTGGAGAGTCTTTCACTCCTATCTCTGGTGCCTGCATTTCTCCCTCCCTCTTGCTCCCCGTCTTTCTCTCCTCCCCAGCCCCCTTCTCTCCCTTTTTCTCTTTAGGCCTCTTTTGAATAATGCAGCCCCTTTCAATAGCCCAGGCAGGCTTGAAGATTAGGAAGCCTGGTGGTGGAGATGGGGCCCGCTTAATAGGAGCAGGAGGCCTCACTCTTCTGGCGAACAAGGCTCTGGGAACCAGTCCAGCTGCAGAGAGCATGTGTTGGGAACCCTGAATAGGCAAGCAGCAGGCCGGCCCATATGTCAGCCTGTGCCACAAAGACTCCTCTGCATATCTACCATGACAAACAGGATTACCGAAGACAATTAATCTGGCACGCTTTATCAAAATCAAGCAGTGACCCCGACCTCTCCCCTCGGTGTGAGGCAGATGCCACGCTCCGATTCAATAGACCTCGAGTGTTCCCTTTTTCACTTCTGAAAAGAATCCAAGGCCTGAATAAGGCTGGCATGGACTAATTGCAACGACCGTGTGATGGTGACAGTCC
Organism: Mandrillus leucophaeus; assembly: GCF_000951045.1. Lineage (NCBI taxonomy): Eukaryota > Metazoa > Chordata > Mammalia > Primates > Cercopithecidae > Mandrillus > Mandrillus leucophaeus. Next base: position 5,256,137 of record NW_012106030.1, on the reverse strand, counting down.
TAATCAAATAGGACGAGTCTACCTTTTCGCTGACTTTTAATGGAGAGGCTAGCCACAGCTCCTTGTCTGCCACAGAAAGAAAAGGAAGTGCATCTATTTTACTTTTATCTATCTTGTCTGGTGCCTGCAGCTCGCTGGGGGTGGGAGAAAGGGGTGGAGATTCAGGTAGCTCCTATTCTACTGTGCTTTGCCTCATATTTGGGAGTTCAATTCTAGTGGAAGAAAGTCTGCCAGTGACTGAAGGACATAATGGTTTTTATGATTTAGTTAATTCTTTCCTGGTACTTTACAGGAGAGATAATAATGCAGCAGGAAAGTAGCAGGGCCTTCAGAATCGACAAAACCTCCAATTGTGATGCCATTGAGTCCATTCCTGTAATTTAATCCGATTTCTCTGTTTCGTCATCTGCACTTTTTTATGACCCTGATAAGAGGAACCTTAGATGGATATCTGTTAAGAATATTTACCAAAGTGCTTAGATTGATTTAGAAATGAGAACACTCTGTAGAAAAAATATACTGGTAATTTTTCTGGAAGGTTTAAAGGTTTCAGAGAGACCAATGAGAAAAGGGAGGCCTTGGTTAGATCTTGTCCTACTAGGAAGAGGCTGTGGGTGAGTATGTAGGTCAGAATTGAACATAGGTGAAATTTAGGCTTTTTCTTATTGTCGTTAACCAATTCTTTCCATAGATAAGCCTAAACAGTCTGGATGTAGAGGAACAGGAAGGAGACTAAGTCTTATATTAGCCCATTCAACTTGGTGATCCCTTGATTAGACATTTGGATAATATCTCAGTTAAGATTCCAGAAATCTTTCTATAAAAAGAAATAGGAAGCTACTGCATGAAGTAATACAGCTTTTCTCAAAGAATCATGCTCAGGCCACTTGCATCATGATCACCTAGAGAACTCATTAAAAATACAGATTGCTAGAGTCCACGTGAGACCTAAGGACCCTCATGTGTGGGCTTGTGTCGGTCTTGGAACCATATTCCATAGGTGACTCTTATGCACTCCAACATGAGAATTGATGATGCAGTTGAAAGACAGCAGGGGTGCCAGCCAGTAGACTTGGTTCTAGGTTTATTTCTAACTAAGCTAATTTGCTCATCATGGCCAAGTCATTCTCTGCACTTCAGTTTCTTCATCAATAGTGATGGCATTGGATCAAGATCTCCCTTGACCAATTTAGCTTTAAAACAACTCATTTCTCTGTATCTGATTTACAGGAAATTCATTCCTTCCTGCTTTGGCAAATCTGACAAATAATGTATGTCTTTCCCAGTTCCCTTTTAATTGTATCATTTAGATGCAGTGCAAGATTGTCAAGAAGGTGCTAGAGTTCCAGGTTGTGTGATTCTGTCTGAGGATACAGATTAAATATATAATTATAGGATATTTTTATAATTATGTTATAAAATACTTATAATGATATATTTATATAATTATATATTTAATCGTATAAATATATAGTAAATAAATATTTACATTATTTATAAATATTAAATGGAATGATATTATGAAGCTCAATTATCAGGAGAAAGCAATTTGTTGTTAAAGAATATGTGAGTAAATCAGAGCACTGGGAAGTCATGCTTGTATTTGATCAACTCAAAAAAATGGAAGATGTAAATTTTACTAAAAGGCATGGGAGTCTGGGTAGCAAAGTGTGTGGAAATTGTCCTTACCTGAATTGTTGTTACATTAGGCCCACCTGAGATGGACTAAGTTAGGGTCATTTTCAGTGTCTGACTCATTGTAAGTGCCTGACTGTGGACCATACTGAAAAGTACAGAGATTGTCCTGCAGGAAGCTCTCTGCTGACATCATTTCAACCAGGGCTGGGAGAGGACTGCTGTCTGTATGGGTATCCACCACAGGGTTACATAGAATCCATATACTTACATATTAATTTTCCCTGGACACAGAATTCTCTCTTAAAACTATGAAAATCTGGCTTGTTCATTTATGTTGGAAATTATTTGCTATTAAATTAGTAATTCGTTTCAGGATTTATAAAGTCCAAGAGCAGTAAGATTGTCTCCAACTGATGTTAAGCATCTAATATAAGCAAAGCTCTTAAAATATAGAGAAGCGTTTCTAGAAAAATGATGCATACGTGAAGTAAAATAAATAAGGGAATTAAGAATATTATTATTTGTACTGGCAAGAAAAATTGAGAAATTAGGCATTTTAAAAAAATAGGTTCCAATTTAGTAGGAAATAATATATATTTGTTTGTTTCTTATATCCAGTAACAAGATGTAAAACCAGATTCCTTTGACTCTCATGTATATTTATATTATATATTATGTGTATATATAATATATATTATAATATATTACAATGTGTATATAATGTATATTATAATATGTATGTATACATATATTTAAGACTCAAGAGAGGATTTGAGTGTAATCATACATGTATAAGGCATAAGGTTCTTAGGCAATAAAAATTTGGTCAGCAAGCACTTAGCTAGACAGTTTTGGCCTCTAAAACTATTTTCCATTCCTGCTTTCCAGCTTTACTAAACAATCCTGGTATTTTAATGATTTAAGGAGACCCTACTCTCCAGACCTAAGTGTACACACATGGATGGGGTGGTCATGTGCTAGTTATTAAAATGGTCCTGGGCAAAGCTAATTTGGTAGGGCTGTGGGACTGAGATAAAATGCAACCTTGTTCATTTTGTGGGGAGAGGCTCGGGCTGGCATTTTAGGCTGGCGAGTTCCAGATCTAGGGAATCACTCTATGGTGTCAGTAACTGTTATAAGCTTCCTGTCCTGGAGGAAAAATAGCTTACTGCTGACAAGCAAGAGGCGATCGTCCTTGATACGCCAGCTGCCAGAGGCCCAGCTTGCTGGGGTCAGGTACACACTAACCGTTCAGTGCAACTCCCACAGTTGGACAACAATGCAGGTGCTGGTGTTCTTCCCTCACAAATCGATGATCCTGCCCAGGCTGTGTTTCATTTCTTGTGAGTGTCTCAGCAGAAAATGCACCCGAGAATAAACCTAGACCCCTTGCAACATTCAAAAAACCTGAGACTAACCCATGACCACCCGAACAATTGAACATTAGTCCCACCCTATTTAGCTTTCCCCTCTTGAATCCTTAAATGGTTAAACCACCACATGAATGCTGAGATAAACTCCTGCTTCGATAATTTACTGTCAGAAGTATTGAGTGCACTTTAGTGGGACGGCAGTAGGAATGTTGTTCTCAAGTGCTGCAGCACAAAAGCTGAGCCAATCAAGATTTTTTGGCAGGCTTTGCATTTTCCTTGTCATATTATATATTGCAGAAGTACAATTCAGGATCAGTACAAATCAGCTTAGAGGACATGGGAAGCGGTGGGTTACATCAGCGGCACATGGGTTACATCAGCGGCACATGGGCTAAACAGAAGGTGGCAGCATTTTAACATTGCTGGGCACATGTACACAACAGCACATGCGCAGACGCCATTCCATGATCATTGGGTTATCGTCTGAATTCCTGACAGAGTGTTTACAGCTTCATGCTTACGGCAACAAGGAAGCAGAACACAGAGTGATGAGAGATTTATGTGGGTATGATAGCACTGGACACTTTGAGGCTCCGTTGGCAAAACATGCAGCAAATAGGAAACCAAGGGGGTGAGCTGAAAATATCTACGATACTGTCAGAAAGCTTCTTCTTTTCCATTCCTCGTTAAAACCTCAACACGAAAGGTGTAAATGCATCAAAATTAAGCCTAGAAAGGAATAGGCAGTTTCAATGTTTTTCGGCTTCCAAAAAACTCTATGAAACAAATTTATAACTGGGAAAACCTTGTACTGTGAGTAAGAACCTTGTGGTCCAGTATGGGCTCCATTTCAAAAGGGCTGTGCTTGCTTCCGTGTAGTGTTGAAATCCCTACGCCAACTCCCAGCTCCTCTACTGGCTAGCTCATGCCCCTAGGAGAAATCTCTGAGCCTGTTTGTGTACTTTCCTGATAGGGTTGTAATGATATGTGAGGTCATGTATGTAAATCATATTGCCCGGTTCATACTAGCTGCTCATTAAATGCTATCTTTATAATCATTACTGTTATTATTATTGAGTTTTACTGTTTTCAAAAAATTGCATACAGTATTTAATTTGATTCTTACAGCAATTCTGAGAATTATGCAAGAAAAGAATTCTTACAAATAGGATAGTAAGTATAGGTTAAGTGACCAGCCAAGCTCCAAGCCAGGTCATTTCATCAGGGGCTGTTTTCTCATTAGTTAAATGAAAAAAATACTGAGCAGGAGATAGATAACCATGAAGTTCTTTCCAGTTCTAATATTTGCAACTCTGTCATTTAGTTTAACTTACCACATAGTAGGCAGAGATCCAGAGGGAAATTAATTGCATTTTTATCTTAGCAGTAATTTGCTACAAATGAAAACAGTGTCTGTTTGCTATAGGCACACAGAGCTCTTATGCCTCATGAAAAGTAAAAGAAATATTGGAACACAGGGCTCCTGTGAAACCCAACCAACGACAAAAATCAATTCAAAGTGTGAGCACTTCCCAAAAGAAACACTGCTTAATTTTATACACAGCCAGGCACTTGGCTTATATTATAGTCAACTATAGTCCCCATCTATTAGCTCCTTATTTGTGAGAGTGCTTCTCCTGAAATTAATCTGCCCTAAATTTATCAGACATGTTCTAGAATGAGTATGATTGTCGATAACACTATTTAAAAGAATGACCTTCTAAGGGGAACAAGCAAACATTAGTGAAAGCCATTCAGCTAACACTGCTTACTAAGAAGTGGGGTGTTTTATTTATGGCTGTTGTTTTGATAAAATGTCTGAAACCTCACAATTGTCTCCTGTGAAAAACTGCCACATTTAGGATTTTTTAAAACAATACTTTTGTACAATTACCCACACATGAGAAATCAGGCTTTATGTATGACCTCAGCTCTCATTAAGACCATTGTGAAAGTTTCATTGCATCACCCAGATGCGTTTTAATTGCCACATCTAATGCAATGCTATAGTTGTATTTTACAGCTTTAAATTAAACCTTTTTGTTGTAATGGCAAGATCTGCCAGAGTGCTAATAATTTAGGTGTGGAAAAATATCTGTCATTGTAAGATTGTCAAAATAGAAGATAAAATGGGTTTGGTGAGAAAGGCCCTTCTTTTTCAACAACTCTCCTATTCATGACAAACATCCCTCCTCTCTTTTCAGTAGACCTTTGACATTTAAGAAGTATATGCCCTAAGATTTCTGCAGATCCTGAAATTCATCACTACGGCAGAATCATGCATCTTATGGTGAGTCAATGATGACTAATGTATCAGAGGCATTTACTGATCATTGAATATCAATGTGTTCCCTCCACTTTTTCCACTACCTTTAAGTTAGACTGGATGGTGTGAACACATTATCTGGCCAATGGCTATGATTGGAAGTGATGTGTCTCTGTGATGGGCTGAGCACTAAAGAACTACATTGAAACTCTCTCACTTTCTCTTTTGCTGTCATGGAGAAAGGGATCATGAAATCACAGGAGGGAAAATAGCTTAGATCTCTGCGTCACTGAAAATAAATTCCTTGCAGAGCCAATGACCCCACAATAAATACTATGTGAGTGAAAAATAAATTTTTATGCCTGTTACTGCCTCAAAGCTAGCCTAACCTGACTAATCCAAATACCGTAATAAAAACTATCCTATGCAACATTTCATAATAAACAGCACAAATTCGTAAGCCTGTTTGTGAGAATACTCCTCTGTGTCTACTGATGCCATTGTAACAAAATAGTAATGTGGGGGGTAGCCAGGTTTCTACCAGATCTGATTCCATGTATGGAGAAAATTTTGATATGATTTGGCTTTGTGTTCCACCCAAATCTCATCTCGAATTGTAATCCTCGTGTGTCAAGGGAGGGGCCTGGTGGGAGGTGACTGGATCATGTGGGTGGTTTCTCACTGCTGTGTTCATGATACTGAGTGAGTTCCCATGAAATCTGATAGTTTAAAAGTGTGTGGAAGTTCCCCCACCACCTCCTGCTGCTAGGTAAGACATGCTTTTCTTCCTCTTTGCCTTCTGCCATGATTGTAAGTTTCCTGAGGCCTCCCCAGCCATGTAGAACTGTGTATCAATTAAACCTCTTTTCTTTATGAATTACCTAGTCTCACGTAGTTCATTATAGCAGTGTGAAAACAGACTAATACAATTTGGACAATAAATTTCAACTCTATACGGGTTTTGCAAACTACATGATTTAAACCCACTTTCTATTTCACTTCTCCCAGAGACATTGAGAATCACTGGTATTGATTATCTGGAGGACTATGACTTTAAAATCAGAGAGAGAGAGAGAAAAAAAAAAAAAAAGAAAACAGCCCTGAGAAGTGGGAAATTAGCAGTCAACAAAGCTTATTCATTTCTTAATAAGTTTTTTACATCAGACTTGTTGTACCTACATATTCAGAAAACTTTTTCTGAATCATTGTGAATCTGTTTCTTAGACTTTAATGCCTATTTGTGCTTGAAACATATCTTGCTTACAATTCTAACCCAGATATAATCTAATATTAGATTATATATCAGATGCATTGGCTTATCTGTTCTTTCATTTGTTCCTTCCTATCATTCAGGATCCAATCAAGGGACAGAAAATATACCTATTAGTTAAATAGAAATTACTCAATACAAAAACTGTTCACTGAGTATAAAGTGGTTTAATATAGAACACAAAAGACCAGAAAAGAATACTAAGGTGTAATGGAGAGAGTATTGCAGGACACAATCTCCATTACTAGGGCTACAAAAAGAAAGGAAAAGTCTGGAATTACAACAACATGGAAGCTTAGAGGAGAAGTGCTGTGGAGTAGAAACTCAGCCTTCTAAGGGGGAGGAGCTGCTTATCTTGTGCTGGTGTCTCTGAGCTCAGAGGAAAAGCTCCTAGGACTGGGACTCAGCCTTTTCCACTTCTGAGGAGGAGGCAGTGGCTGGCTGTACTGTTGGAGAGGGAGGTTCGGTCTACAAGTGTAATAAAAAGTGCGGTCTTGATTCAGCTGCTGTTACAGTCAGGAACTGCTTTACTATTGAAGGGAAGAATCATAACTGGACTGACACTCACAGAAACAGGATACAGGAAAGAAGCATAGAGCCTGAAGGAAACAGACATGACACAGCAAGCCTCTTCTCCTTCCTCTAGCAGTGTAGACAACCCTAGTGCCTCCTACTGCAAAAGTCTAACAGGAATCCAGATGCCCAAGTGGAAAAGTGGTTTTCATAATTCTTATTATCAGAAAACAGAGTATAGAAGAGTAGATTTGGTGCCAAGAAACTATCACTAAAAGTTAGCAGATATTTTTCTTTAAAATTAATTTCCTGGTTTACTTTGGAAATGACGGTCTCAGTAATTGAAAAGAACTAAGTGATTCTGACAATTATGGTTCCTTCCTCACCCATAGACCAGCCATATTAAAATTTTGCTAAATGCTTTACTTTAATTTGATTTTCTCTGTGCGGTAAAAATAGTACTAGTATTGAAAATAATAAATCCTGGCCTAAGAGTAAGAAACTCTAAGTTTCAGTCCTCCACATACTATTTATGTGATCACTGGAAAACTATATAACATGCCTGAGATTTAATTACTTCTTGAGGATGTTATTGAATTATAACAATTTAACATAAAATAATAATTTCCATTTGGTACTGTGACAGCTATGAAAATTCACCTTTATAGACCACCAACTACAGCTGTTATGTGCTGAATTCCATCACAGCATTTGCACTGAAGCTACACCTTCCCTGGGCTGCCCCAGGCTACAGACAGCATGCAACTAGCACGCTGATGTTGTACTGTTCCCAGGAGACAGGAGACTCCTATGACAGCCGACTTGGTCCCAGCAACTCCCCAACAGCCTGATTGGATTTTCCATAGAATACATGGCAGTCTAGGACACTCATACCCAACCTTTCTTTTCTTTCTCTTTCACCTGGGGTGAGGCTTGCATGGTGATCTGATGTCTCTCTCAAACTTCCATGGCTGCTTCCTCATTTTCTCTCTCCGGCTTTTCCCTAATAAGGTCCTTATATGTCTCATCCTATCTTGGAACGTGCTTTGTAACATGGTTTGTGTTTCTTAAAACGCGATTCATGAACCACCTTGGCCAGAATCATCTTGCGTTACCTTTTGAGATGCACCTCTGCAGGACCTATGTGAGAGGCCCCCAGTTAGAATTTTCTGAGGCTGGGGAAGCTTTCTGAATTTTAAATTAGTTCTCCAGGTTATTATTGTTAATATTAAATGTACAGCTCCACTGTCACACAAACATATCTTTCAACACTTTAATGATTTCACTCCACCCTTTTCTTGCTTGTGGAGTTTCTGATAAGAAGTCAGCTGTAATTCCTATCCTTTTTTCCCTTTAGTCTGTGATTTTCTTCCCCTGTGGCTTGTCTTTTTTAATTTTTTTTTTTTTGCATATGGTTTTGCTGTTATTTTTCACTTTGAACAAGATATACCTAGGTGTGTAGATTTTTTGCTGTTGTTTAGTATTTACCTGTTTGTTGTTTTCTAAGCTTGCTGTGTCTGTGGTTTGGAGATAATCAGTAACTTTAGGAAATCCTTGGCGAATATTTCTTTTCTTTTCTTTCTTTTCTTTCTTTTATTTTTGAGACCAACTCTTGCTGTCACCTAGGCTGGAGTGCTGTGTCATGATCTTGACTCATTGCCACCTCCACCTCCCAGGTTCAAACTCTTCTTGTGCCTCAGCCTCCCAAGTAGCTGGAGTTACAGGCATGTACCACCATGCCTGACTGATTTTTGTATTTTTAGTAGAGATGGGGTTTTGCCATGCTGGTCAGGCTGGTCTCAAACTCCTGACATCAAGTGATCCACCCACCTCGGCCTCCCAAAGTGCTGGGATTACAGGCATGAGCCACCATTTTTATTTCAAATTTTTATTCTGCTCCATTCTTTTTTTCTTCTCCTTCTTCTGTTATTGCGATTATGTGTATGTTGCAGCTTTTGAAATAGTCCCAAAGATCTTGGATGTTACATTTTTCAACTTTTCATTATTTTTTCTCTTTGCATTTCGGATCGAAAAGTTCCTATTGACTTATCATCAGCCTCAGTGTTTCTTTTCTCACCTATATTGAGTCTACTGGTAAGCCCATTAGAGGCCTTCTTCCTTACAGTCACAGTGTTTTGATTTCCACCATTTCCTTTTGATTCTTTGAGTCTCTGCTTACATCACCTATCTGTTCTTTCATGTTGACCACTTTTTCCACCAAAGCCTTTAACATATCATGATTATTTTAAAATTCTATCTAATTTCAAAAATCTGTGTCCTATATGAGTCTGAGGATGATGATTACTTTGTCTCTTCAGATTCTGTTTTTTATTTTTTTTCCCCACCTTTTGGCAGGCCTTATAATTTCACATCAAAAGCTGGATATGTTTTATTTTTTACATTTCTGTTTTTTATTTTTATTTTTTATTTTTTGAGATGGAGTCTCACTCCGTCACCCAGGCTGGAGTGCAGTGGCGCAATCTTGGCTGACAGCAGCCTCTGCCTCCCAGGTTCAAGCGATTCTTGTACCTCCAACTCCTGAGTAGCTGGGATTACAGGTGCCTGCCACCATGCCTGGCTAATTTTTGTATTTTTAATAGATATGGGGTTTCACCATGTTGGCCAGACCAGTCTCAAAGTCCTGACCTCAGGTGATCCAACTGCATCGGCCTCCCAAAATGCTGGGATTAACAGGTGTGAACCACCGCACCTGACTGAAAGCTGGTTATGTTTTATCAAGTCATAGGAACTAAACAAGCTTTTAGTATGAGAATTAGTGTTAATCTGGTTATGAGTTATGTTGTGTTTAGTGTTTGCTGTAGCTATAGGTGCCAGAATGTTTAAGTTCCCATGGTGTCATTTTTTGGTCACCTGTCTTTATTTTGAGCTTCCGTAAGTGCTTCACCACAGAGAGAGTATGTGTCTTACAGCTCTTTCTGTTGTGATCTATTTTATTATACTTAAGTCCCTATTGGTGTATTGTTAAGGCATGGAGAAGGGGGTGTATTGTGTAGTCTTGGGGCTAAATCTCTAACTTTTCATGAGCCTGTGTCTTCACAAATGTTTATATTCCTCTGCTTCTTACTACCTTGCCTAGCTGCAGCATTTTGCAGTGTTTTTAAACTGTTTCTTTAACTTACTGACCTATTGACCTATTGACCTGTTGGTTTTGATTTATTTTCTTTTTTGTTTCTTTGTTCCTTAGCTGAAACAAGAAGGTGGGAGGGGACTGGAATATATGTAAATTTTCCCCCACATAGGATAACATTTTGGCAAAATCCTTTTTTCTGGACAATAGGCTTTTGTTATGGAGAAGACTCTGGGTGTATTTCACAATGGTTACTTTTCCCCTTACTTGCCAGAGTCACAAGGGGATCTTTCATATATCTTCCTGAAGATAAAGCTCATGCAGATATAGACCACCCACAAAACTGCAGCGCCCAGTCTAACTGAACATTTTATCCAGTAACTTAGCAATTTATCAAAGTTACCATTTAAGTATTTCTACCAGTTTATGCTCCAGCTGCTTCTGCTCCAGGTAAGCAGATCTCAGATGTCTCTCTGGATCTCTCTCTCTGTCTCCTTTATTTCAGGGTAGTGGTTCTCCAATGGGCCTGAGAAAAAGCAATTGATTTTCAATTTGTCCAGCTTTTTCTTGTTTTAAAAAAGAGAAAGATGAAGTCTAGGATCTTTACATATCAGAGATGAAACCAGAGATTATAACTACTTCCCTGATTTTGCAAATGAACAAATATGGATTGAGTGTCTGCAACATAAAAAAAAACAAAAATCCGTAAGTGATAGACTCTATCTCTGCCTTCAGCTTCATAGGAAATATGAGACACTCACAACTTTCAAATAGCTCTGACTCTCCTGCATCCTCAGATCCAAATCTGCTTTTCCCGCCAGCTCCCTGGTCTGATGACCTTGGAGGGTAAAATATCACAACTCACGTGAAGACAAATCTCTGACGTAAAGGCAGCACTTGTTTTGAAGACATGAGCTTATCCAGCCCCAGAGAAGTTTCAGGGTTGGGCTTTTTCTTATCTGAGGTATGGCTTCTAAAACTTTCCCTAGCATTCTGTGTAAATCTTAGCATGGCATTTATTACATATGCATTTCTGTCTTCCCACCAGTAAGTTCCTTGAGGAAAGGAACTCACTTTCTTCACATTTTTATCTTCGGAATATAGAAAATGCTCTCAAATAAAAGCAGCTCCGTAAGTATTCAGAGAATAAATAAATCCCAATTTACTATTATCAGAAAGTTTCTATTAATAAGTTATTAAATATGGTTTGACCACGTTTCTGGGACTAGTAGCTCTTTTTAATGAAAATTCAAGAATAAGATAAATTCCAGGGAAGTAGCCTCTGTAATTTAATGTCAATATTAATAATTTAAAATGTGTGGAATATGAAATAATGGTGATCAGTATCCATGTCCTAACTAGAAATTTGTATTTAAGTTAAGGAATCTTCTTATCTCCTTTAAGATCATAGTTGTCAGAAATTTTTAATTGTCTTATTCTTCTTGTTACTCATATTTGATTATGCAGATCTTATATATCTGTCATTCAATTATTCTGTCTTCAATTAAGCCTAGATTTACTGAGCCTAAATTAATAGGCAGAACTTTTCTAGTTGCTGATGATAAATTAAGGAAAAAAAATATTGTCTCTTGCTTTTAAATAACTCCAGTAGTTTAGGTACAATGAGGCTACAGATGGGAGAGTCACCTAAGATGGAGGAAGATATCACAGAAATAGCATCTTAGGAGAGGTGATGTTCATTGACATTTCGAAAAGTGTAGATATTATTGAAGTAAAATATACATACCTAAGAGTGCACAAATAATACTCGTAGAATTCAATGAATGTGTGTATCTGCTGGTCACGACTTGCAGACCCTGACTGAGCGACAGATGAATAAATGCACTCAGACACAGGTATCCAGTGAAAGAGCAGGCTAGGGGATCTGACTGCTCACAGAAAGAGTTGTAGCAGCCATGGCCCTGACAAGCCAGCGCTGTGGGCATTTATTCAGTACAGATTTAATGACAAAGGCCTTGGGTCAACACACTTGTGGGTAATTAACATGGTTGCCACCCCCACCCCTGAAGAGAGTAGTCCTGCATGTGGATGATCAAAGGCTAGGTTCAGAGACCTAAGTAAACTAACTTATCTAGATGAGTTTCTTTACATTCCCTTGTGATCTAAACTAAGCTTTCAGGCACCAGATAAGAGCGTCTGGCTGCCTTCAGCCAAATCCTTTTCCAAAGCTTTTGTAAAACTTCCTGGCCTTCCAAGAAGGTTTGCATCTTTCTACAATTTTTCCCACCACCCTGACCGATCTCCTCCATCTTCTTCTTTTCTGCTTTTAGCATCAGGTTTTGTTGATTGAAGAATAAAGATGTGTGCGGCAACAGGTTTGTTAGGCGTGGCAGTTATAACTCATACTCCAGCTTTGCATCCTAGAATTAGTAAATAACATAAGACAAACATGAGTATAATTAGCAACATTCTTGTCCAATCAAGGAGTGACCCCTCCCAGGAGTGGGGGTCTATCCAGGAGAGATGATCTCACATACCCTTCCATATGGCTGTTTGTTGGGTGTGTAGATCTATGGTGTTTAGGGGTTTTAGAATTTTAGTTTTAAGTTGCTTTAAGTTTGCTGTTAAATTGTCATGAAAGTTTCCCCAGAGGTGGTGTTTCACCTCGTTTCTACTACGTATTGATTGATTTCATGGTAGAGAAGTGACACAGATATGTTTTTGTTCCCAGTCACAGTTTAATTGCTGTCAGATGCCAGTGCATCTTTTTGCTCCCCCGCATGTTCCAAGGCACCCTGGAGGGCTTGCAGACATGCAAAAATCTTTTGATCTATATCCTGCTGTAAGAGAAGTTCATTAGACACATTTCCGGTCAAATTATCTATAAAAGTAGCTATTTGTACTGATTCAGTAATAGATGCTACAGCAACACCAGCAGTTGCTAGGATGACTATGACTGATACTATAAAGGCTAAAAGTGTAACTATAAATCTTTTGTGTCTGATCTGGGACACAGGGCACGTTCTAAGGCAGCAAGGGCAGAGGAACCTTGCCAATCGTGTGTTAAATTGACTGATAGGAAAGCCTCAGATTGTCTCCTCAATACCATGACACTAGTGACATTTAAATTAGATATATTATAATTAGAGATACAAGAGGCAAACCAAGCCTGTCTCTGCACTCAGGTCACAAACATGGAGTTTTGGGATGTAACAGAAATATTGGTTCCCATAAGGAAAACATACGGATGGCTAGTACAAATCAGGTGTTGATCAGTTTGATTATGAAAAAAAGTCATTAGTATAATTGTGATTGGCATTGTGATATGTCTCATACCAGGTGTTAAGAGGAGTGCTAAGATGTCCCAGGCACCATAAAGCTTCTTGGGGTAGCATGGACTCTACTTGAGGTCTGGGATAGCTCATCTCCCTATTGGCCCAAATTATAGGGGAACGGGATGTGGCTATGAAACTGTCATTGATGCCATGATAGATGCAGACATCAGTACGATCGCCCTGTAAATGGCTGTGGGGGCTCCAGTCTAAGATGTTGTAATTGCCTAACGGGAGGCTATGGGCCTGCTCCACATGACAGACCTCCCAGCTACTCCCAGCTAAAGTGGAATCCATTATTTTCTTAGTTTTGTTTTTTAGCACAGGGAGGAATATTTGGGAAAGTGTCATTGATTGCATTGCCTGGTTTGAGGGTACCTGCAACTAAGACTGTTAAGGCATTTCCTTTGCCATGATGTAGCCGTAATTGTGTTTGGGCAGGTACACAGCAAGGGTTAGAACTTTTATAACTTACACACAGTTGGAGGATAGTGGAGTGGTACGTAGTGTTACCTGGCACTGTAGTCCAATGTGTAGCATTAATGAGGGACCCTCCTGGGGGTAAATCTATCCTTCCTAGCCAAGCATTTACATTATTAGAGTCTGAGAAGGAGGTGTCTGCCCACATGGTGGGCTCTAGGGTGGACTTAATGAGAGCTGTCTCAAGGTTTTATAATAAATAAACAGAGTAAGCAGAATCACTAACAATATTGATGGGCTGAGCAGAAAAAGTTTTCAAGGCCAATATTAAGGCTCCAACCTCAGCTCTCTGAGTGCTAGTAAATCTAGAACGAGTGAGGGAATTATGTGGTCTCTACCAAACAGCCACTTTTCCATGTTTACCAGAGCCGTCAGTAAACAGCATTAAAGCTTTAGGTATGGGGGAGTGAACTATTTTTGTAGGCAAAAATCACAGGAGTATGAGATAAGAACTGAAGGAGTTTGTCAGCAGGAAGGGCATGCTCTGTATGGCCTGTGTAATCAGAGAGTGCTGTTTGTAGGTCTATAGATAAGGGCAATACTGCTTTGAATTGTTTTTACTCAAAAGGAATTCTTATGACATCAGGGTCATAACCTAGCAATAGATTGTATCATCTGTGGCCTGAATAAATAACTTTGCTAACTAACTGGATATAGGGAGAGAGTGTTCTAGTCCTGGTATATGAGCAAAAAGCCCATTCTAGGAAGCACAGCCCTGGGGTCATCTGTCTCATTAACCCTGTAGGAGAGTGTTTAGTGGGAGAAAGAAACAATTGAACTGAATACTGTGGATCTATGCAATCTAGTTGCTTTGAGAAATAGCTTGCTCTATCTTTTCAATTTCCCTTTGTGCTGCAATATTGTTAGTGATTCTGCAGTTAAATACCTAGGAGAGTCTAGGGCAGCAGTGCCTTTTAACATGGAAAACAGATTTTATTACGTATTAGTAGTTATACCTAAGGTGGGGCAAAGCCAGTAAATATTGCCTAGTAATTTCTGATAATCATTTAAGGTGTGTAAGTTGTTGGTATTTAATTTAACCATTTGAGATCTTACTGACTGAGAAGTTAATGTGTACCCAACATATTTTCAAGGAGAGGACACTTGTACTTTTTCAGGTATTATGATTAAACCTCTTAAGTGTGTGTTCTTTACAACATATAAACCTTAAAAATACTGGCTCTGTTGGGGCTGCTAGTAAAATGTTATCCATAAAATGGATAATCTTGCAATTAGGAAATGTTTTTCTACTGGGGAGCAAAGCTTGGTTTACACGACACTGATACATGGTAGGACTATTTAGCATACCTTGAGGAAGCACTTTCCAATGAAATCAGTGAACTGACCTTTCATTATTGATACCTGGTATTGTAAATGCAAATTTTTCTCTGTCGTGTTCTGTAAGGGGAATAGTATAAAAGCAGTGTTTTAAGTCAATAACAATTATAGGTGAATCTGGAAGAATCACCGTGGGGGAGGGGAGCCCCTGCTGGAGGGGCCCCATAGGCTGCAAATTAGCATTGATAGCACATAAGTCACGCAAAAGTCTCCATTTACCAGACTTTTTGGGAATGATGAAAATGGGTGAGTTCTGAGGGCTGTTTGACAGTTTCATATGGCTGACTTTTAATTGCTCGTCAGATAACTCATGGACTTCTTGTATTTTCTCTCCCTTTAAAGGCCACTGTTCTACCCAAATTGGATCTTAAAAGAGCCACGTCAGGGGTAGGGGAGGGATAATAATGGTGGCCATTATTAGAAAGGGGTCTGCAAAGTGACCCCCCCCATTAGGCTAATAGGTCCCATCCCCAAAGATTAACAAGGATAGGTATGATTAGAGGCTGTGTAACTGCCTTTCTTCCCTCTGAATTGCGACAGGTTAGGGGGCAGGTGCCCTGCTTGGCTGTGTGAGCGTTCCCGATGCTGACAATTTTTTGTTTCTAAGTGACTCAAGGCCAAGTTTCTGGCCAGTTTTTATCACTAATGATTGAAATCTCCACCCCTGTGTCCAATAAGCCAGTAAAAATTTCATTTCCAATTTTTAAGGTAACCATGGATCTCTGATCAGTGATTAATTGATTCCAATATACTTTTGTGGCTCCTGTGCTTCCAAAACTTCTCTTTCCCCTTTCCTTTCTGTGGGCACTGGGGATCCAGTATGGTAAAAATAGTAACTGAGCTATCTTTGATCCAGGGGAAAGAATATACACACCTTCACATTCCATCATAACTAATATCTCACTTTGATAGTCACTATCAGTTACCCCAATGAGCGCATTAATTCCTTTACTGGATAGGCTTGATCATCTTAGGACCAATCCCACTGTTCCCAGAGGCAGTGGACCCCAGATGCCTGTTGAAACCCTTTTAGGGTATGCTCATTCTTTTAGCACTAGTTCATTGGGGCAGAGTAAGTCCAGTGCTGTGGTCCCAGTGGTGGCTGCTCTGAGAGAGAGAACTGTGTGGGCTTTCCATCTGACCAAGGAAACCCGTTGGCGTTGCCCCAGTTTGAAGCAGGGCCTGGGGCCAGCCTCTCATGAATTTTCCCACCTGGTTACTTATGGGGTTGCCGTTTTTATCAAATTTGGACCTGCATCAATTTGCCCAATGTCTCCCCTTTTTACATCAGGGGCATATAGAAAGGGGTTCTTTTCCTGAGTTACCTTGGTCTCTATTATTGGGGCATTCCCTCTTCACACGACCTGGCTCTCCACATAGAAAACAATTTCACTCCGCATAGAAAACTTTTTCACTTTAGGAGGCCTTAATGCCATGGCCAATATTTTGGCTTTGTGTGTTTCAGCCCCTACCAGTTAGTGCTCATATAAGTTCCCCAACTGTGGCTGTCTTTCCTCTGATTGCCTGCATTGCTTGTTGGCAATCCACATTAGCATTTTCATAAGCCAATTGCAACAATAAGATATCAGCAGCCTGGGCATGACTAATTTGTCTCTTAATTACCTGGGTTAACCGATTGATAAATGCAACAAATGGCTTTTGAGGCCCTTGTCGAACATTTACAAAGGATCCCTATTGAACTCTGCTTTCAGGAATTTAGTCCCAAGTCCTGAAAGCACACAAAGACGCTTGAGCACAGCCCTGGGGATCAAAATTTAGTTGTTGTTGTACATCGGCATGGGGACCCCTCCCCTGCAGCATGGAAGCTGTTATGTTTGGTCCAGCCAATTGATTCTGGTTGGCTTGTTCGCACAACTCATCATATTCTGCCCTCCAGAGGAGGTACTGGCTGGGGTCCAAAGTTGTTTTAGCTAGCCCTGACCAGTCCCGTGGGGTCATATGGAAGTTGTCTGTCAAGGCTTCCATCATTCCTTTGGTAAATGGTTTAGATGCTCTGTTTTCCTTAATGCTTTTTATTAGCTCTTTATAAACATTAAAAGAAATGGGTTCAAGTACCTGATTGCCCTGTCAATCTTGCATTACCAGTTAGGCTCAGAGCTCCCCTTCTAATGTCTTAGACAAGTGGCATATCCATTGTCTTTTTTGTAGACAATAGAACTCTAGCATATCCATTGTCTTTTTTCCATTTTATTGGAGGGGGTACTCAGGCAAAACCTCCATTTCCTCTTTGTTATTTTGGCCTGGTGATAGCAGGGCTGAGGGATAAGGAGGTGGTAAGGTAGGTGACGTTTCCTCCTCCCTCCTCTTTGTAGGCTCTTCTGTGTATAATGGGGCCAGAGCTGCCCTAACTAAAGCCCATAGTGTTAGATCCAGGGGGAACAATTAGATCTTCCATAGTGTTAGAGATGTTACTGAGACCCATTGCCCTTGCACGGGATGTTGTTTAAGGTTTCTCCTCATTTGTTCCCAGAGCTCTACGTCTAGCGTACCTTCTTCTGAGAACCATGGGTTATGGAAAACAACAGTTTGCATTAGGTCCCTTAATTGAGCCTGTGGAACTGAGGCTCCACTAGCTTTAAGCAGCTGTTTCAATATTTTTATATACTGCTTCTGTTGTGCTGATAACTGTTGTCCCATGATGAAACTCTAGCCTGAACAATTCACTCGAACTTGGAAATCCTGAGAGGGCACCAATGACTTACTGACTGTGCAGTCTCTTCACTTTCATTTTTGAGGGTTACTTCACAATCCATTGCAGTGTTCCTCACACGGGGCACCATCTGCTGGGTCTGACCCGTAGACCCTGACCAAGTGACAGATGAAGAAATGCACTCAGACACAGGTATCCAGTGAAAGAGCTGGCTACGGGACTGGGCCGCTCACAGAAAGAGTTGTAGCAGCTGTGGCCCAGACAAGCCAGCACTGCAGGCATTTATTCAGTACAGATTTAATGGCAAAGGCCTTGAGTCAACACACTTGTGGGTAATTAACATGGTTGCCACCCCCACCCCTGAAGAGAGTAGTCCTGCATGTGGATGATCAAAGGCCAGGTTCAGAGGCCTAAGTAAACTAACTTACCTAGATGAGTTTCTTTACATCCCCTTGTTATTTAAACTAAGCTTTCAGGCACCAGATAAGAGCATCTGGCTGCCTTCACCCAAATCCTTTTCTGAAGCTTTTGTAAAACCTCCTGGCCTTCCAAAAAGGTTTGCATCTTTCTACAGTTTTTCCCACCACCCCGACCAATCTCCTACATGTAGCAAAGTGAAAACCAGTAGAACTGGCACACAGAGTGAAAAATGAAATGTAACTGTAGCCATACAAACACCTGTCTACCCTTTCCAATCACTTTCTTTCTCAAATTCACCATTGTTCTGGTTTCTAACACCATAGATTAATGTTGTCTATTTTGAAGTTTATATAAATGAAATAATAGAATTTTTTTTTAAGGTAAGTCTATGAAGGTATAAGATAGGGAAACAAGAATGGGAAATGCCAAGCAGAGGGATGGGTCTGAACAGAGGCCTAGAGGTTAGAAACCTGTTCCATCAAATGGTTTCATTTCAGCTCTGTGCCTGCTTTGGGTGTCTCCCTACATTTGCAAGCCAAGGTACTTATTTGTAGAGAACTCTCTTGTCTGTTACTCATTATCTTTGGAAACGTCTCTCTTAAAATGGAATTGAGGTGATGTTTTTTTTCCTTCTTTTCCCTGTTTGCCTTTTATATACAATTGTTTTTATTTTATAACATAAGTGTTTCCCATCTGTATTAGTCAGGGTTCTCTAGAGGGTCAGAACTAATAGAATGTTCTCTAGAGGGTCAGAACTAATATAAATAATATATATATATATATACACACACACACACACACACACATATATATAGGGAAGTTTATTAAGTATTAACTCACATGATCATAAGATCCCACAACAGGCCATCTGTAGGCTGAGGAGCAAGGACAGTCAGTCTGAGTTCCAAAAGTGAAGAACTTGGAGTCTGATGTTCGAGGGCAGCAAGCATCCAGCACAGGTGAAAGATGTAGGCTGGGAGGCTAGACCAGTCTCTCTTTTCACATTTTTCTGGCAGCCTATATTCTAGCCATGCTGGCAGCTTATTAGATTGTGCCCACCCAGATTAAGGGTGGGACTCCCCTTCCCAGCCCACTGACTCAAATGTTAATCTCTTTTGGCAACACTTTCAAAGACACACCCAGGATCAATACTTTGTATCCTTCAATTCAATCAAGTTGACGCTCAATATTAATTAATTCACTGGTCTTACCATGTTCCCCACATCATCCTGAAGCAGCTGGATTGATAGAACAGTGGAATGGCCTTTTGAAATCACAATTACAACACCATCTAGGTGACAATACTTTGCAGGGCTGGGGCAGAGTTCTCCAGAAGGTCATGTATGCTCTGGGTCAGCATCCAATATATGCTATATACAATATAGCCAGGGACATTACAAGTCTACCCCTTGTCAACTTGAATCCGTACATATCTCCTGAGATCATACATAATCTTCAAATAAAGACAATAATAGAGTCATAATTATGCCTAACATAATGCAACCTTGGTACAACCAGAAACACACCAGTCCCCAAACCAAATACTATTACATAAAGTTAATAATACTTAAATGCTGATAGGAAGTCAATAAATCTTACGTCACATGATAAAGGAAAAGGAAAGAAAATGAAGATATTTTCTTAGTATAAGTGTATACATGCACAAATGTGTTTTTAACAAAAGAAGGAGGAAATACTCATGACAGTTATGGTCCTGGTTTCTGCAGCTGGTCACATGGTGGTTGTTGGCATTGATGACTTCCTTCTTCTACTACGCATTCTGTATTCCCTTTGCCTTCAGCAAGCACCTTAGCAGGCCGTGGCTATTTTTTCCTGATGAAGTGACCCAAACCTTCATTCGTGAAGGGTCTGGGTCATTTGTAGCCCTTCCTGGATTGCACTGTTGTAGTTTACCATTGGACTTAATCACAGGGGAATGGTAATACTAAGAGGTGCCCTAATGGATCTCCTGTATTGCATGTGTACTCTTCCTTAATGCTGCTGTGGAGTAGTAGACTGATTTCATCTTGATAGTCCAGGTCAGTCATGCCAGGCAACACTGTAACTCTCTTCTTAGCCTATTGACTTAAAGATAGGAGGAACCCAAAGTGTCCGGGTGGCAATCTTAACTTCCAGTTTAATGGAATCATTGTTGTGTCTCCTGGTGGCAGCGTTCCTAAGAACTAAGACCTCCAGGCCAGCAGAATGTAATGTCGTGGGAACAGGAAGCAAAAATTTTGCTAGTACATCACTAGCGGTGATGGTGAGTGGTGCCACTTCCACTTCCACTCCTTGATTCCTGGACCCATGAATCCTGGCTATGGGAGAAACAGTAGCATATATTGGATGCTGACCCAGAGCATACATGACCTTCTGGAGAACTTTGCCCCAGCCCTGCAAAGTATTGTCACCTAGATGGTGTTGTAATTGTGATTTCAAAAGGCCATTCCACTGTTCTATCAATCCAGCTGCTTCAGGATGATGTGGGGAACATGGTAAGACCAGTGAATTCCATGAGCATGAGCCCACTGCCGCATTTCTTTGACCATAAAGTGAGAGCCTTGGTCAGAGGCAATGATGTGTGGAATACCATGATGGTAGATAAGGCATTCTGTGAATCCATGGATAGTAGTCTTGACAGAAACATTGCATGCAGGATAGGCAAACCCATATCCAGAGTAAGTGTCTATTCAAGTGAGGACAAACCTCTGCCCGTTCCATGATGGAAGAGGTCCAATATAATCAACCTGCTATCAGGTAGCTGGCTGATCACTGCAAGGAATGGTGCCATATTGAGGGCTCAGTGTTGGTCTCTGCTGCTGGCAAATTGGGCACTCAGCAGTGACCGTAGCCAAGTCAGCCTTGGTTAGTGGAAGTCCATGTTGCTGATCCCAAGTGTAACCTCTGTCCCTGCCACTGTGGCCACTTTGTTCATGGGCCCATTGGGTGATGACGGAGTGGCTGGGGAAAGAGGCTGAGTGGTGTCCACAGAATGGGTTATCCTATCCACTTGATTATTAAAATCCTCCTCTGCTGAGGTCATCCACTGGTGAGCACTCACATGAGATACAAACATCTTCACAGCTTTTGACCACTCAGATAAGTCCATCCACATACCTCTTCCCCAAATTTCTTTGTCACCAGTTTTCCAATCATGCTTCTTCCAAGTCCTGACCATCCAGCCAAACCATTGGCTACAGCCCATGAATCACTATATCCAGTAAATGTGGCCATTTCTCCTTCCATGTAAAGTGAACAGCCAGGTGTACTGCTCGAAGTTCTGCCCACTGAGAAGACTTACCTTCGCTGCTGTCCTTCAGGGTTGTCCTAGAAAGGTGCTGTAGTGCTGCAGGTGTCCACTTTTGGGTGGTGTCTAGCTGTGCAGCTATGAACCAGACCCTGGTTGTCTCTTCCTCTATCAACTAATCATAGGGAACTCCCCAGGAGGCCATTGGTGCAGGCTGGGGGAGAAAAGGCAGGGTGGCGGGAGTGGAGACAGTGGTAATTTGAGCCACTTCCTCATGTAACTTACTTGTGTCTTCAGGAACCGGTTCGTTTGAGCCCGATCACTTATATACCGCTTCCATTTGATGATGGAATGCTGTTGTGCATAACCCACTTTATGGCTAGATGTGTCAGAAAGCACCCAGTTCATGATAAGCAGTTTAGGTCACATGGTGATTTGATGACCCATAGTCAAATGTTCAGTTTCCACCAAAGCCCAGTAACGGGCCAAGAGCTGTCTCTCAAAAGGAGAGTAGTTATCTGCAGAAGATGGCAGGACCTTGCTCCAAAAACCTAGAGGCCTCTGCTATGATTCACCTATGGTGACCTGCCAAAGGCTCCAAACTGCATCCCTATCTGCCGTTGACACCTCAAGCACCATTGGATCTGCTGGGTCATATGGCCCAAGTGGCTGAGCAACTTGCACAGCAGCCTGGGCCTGTTGGAGAGCCTTCTCCTGTTCTGGACCATACTTAAAACTGGAAGCCTTTTGGGTCACTCCATAAATGGGCCAGAGTAATACACCCAAATGAGGAATGTGTTGCCTCTAAAACCCAAATAAACCCACTAGGCATTGTTCCTCTTTCTTGGTTTTAAGAGGGGCCAAATGCAGCAACTTATCCTTCACCTTAGAAGGGATATCTCAACAGGTTCCACACCACTGGACCTCTAGAAATTTTACTGAGGTAGAAGGTCCCTGAATTTTAGTCAGATTTATTTCCCATTCTCTGGCATGCCGATGTCTCACCAATAAGTCCAGTGTGTTTGCTACTTCTTGCTCACTGGATCCAATCAGCATAGTGTCATCAATGTAATGGACCAGTGTGATACCTTGAGGAAGTAAGAAACAATCAAGTTCTCTCCAAATAAGATTATGACACAAAGCTGGAGAGTTGATATACCCCTGAGGCAGGACAGGAAAGGTATATTGCTGGCCTTGCCAGCTGAAGGCATATTGCTTCTGGTGGACCTTATGGACAGGAATGGAGAAAAAGGCATTTGCCAAGTCCGTGGCTGCATACTGGTACCAGGAGATGTAGTAATTTGCTCAAGCAATGAAACCACATCTGGTACAGCAACTGCAGTTGGAGTCACCACTTGGTTAAGCTTATGATAAGCCACTGTTCTTCTCCAAGATCTATCTTGGAGAAAGGCCACATAGGAGAGTTGAACATGGATGTGGTGGGAATCACCACCCCTGCATCTTTCAAGTCCTTGGTTGTGGTACTAATCTCCTCAATCCCTCCAGAGACATGATGTTGTTTTTGATTTACTATTTCTCTAGGTAGAGGCAACTCTAATGGCTTCCATTTGACCTTTCCCACCATAATAGCCCTCACTGTACCAGTTAGGGAGCCAATGTGGGGGTTCTGCCAGCTGCTAAATATGTCTATGCCAATTATGCATTCTGGCACTGACTAGGGAAATGACTGCAGGATGAGTCCAGGGACCCACTGTAAGTTGGATCTGAGCTAAAACTCCATTAATTACCTGACCTCCATAAGGCCCTACTTTAACTGGAGGACCACAGTGATGTTTTGGGTGGGTGTCATTATTCTAATTTTATACGTGAAGAACCTGAGGTACAAAATGCTCTCTTAGTGGTAGAATCGGAACTCAAACCCAGGCAGTCTGACTCTTATGTCTGTGCTCTTAAGAAGTCAGCCATGGTCAATGGATAGGATTGGAGACTGTCAGCTAGAAGCTATATTAAATTTTTAAAAATATCAACCTTATCTTGAAGTGGATATTCTTCATAATTAGGTTCTTATTGAGCTGCTGTCATGTAGCCCAACCATGCCAGTATAAGAGATGCTTCCTGAAATTTGAGAATAAACCAAGGAGGTAAATGCTACAGGGCTAAATTGCAGTAGAAAAAAAATATATAGAGAGATAGGTAAGTAGTTTGATAGATACGTAAGTAGATAGATAGATACATAGATAGATACTACTGATAGTACATAGCAGATAATTTTATATAAACTACAATCATTAAAGAAGCTGAAAATAAGAGGAAGATGTTTGTTTAAGCTTTGAAATATTGGAAGGAGTTAAATAGGCAAGGAGAAAAGGAGAAAACATTTCACATAAAAAACGATGTGCGAATGTGCTGATGAAGTCCCTGGGGTATAAGCATACCCACAACACTTGAGCTCAGAAGGAGGGAGAAATAAAGATGCATATACAAGATGAAGCATCCAAAATCTTCAGCGAGATCCAAGATGAAGCATCAGATATGTAGTCACTTATTATAATCCAAGAAAGATCCAAGAAATATCCGTAAAGATCCAAGATGGAGCATCAAATCTGCAGTCATGCGTTGCAATCCAAGAAGTATCTAGAAGGATCCGAGATGAAGTGTCAAGTTTGTAGTCACTTACTGGAAAATATAAATTATACTTTTGTATGAATAGTTTGGAACCTAAAAAGAATTTACTGAAAGTTGCTTATAATATCTCACGCTTCAAGTGTCAACACTAGGAACCCCAGAAGATGTTTTAAGAGCATGTATCTATGGGTCTCTAAAGTGGCTTTTTTTCTCAGTTTTTTTCAGATGTTATTATTCCTGCTTCTTTCATGTTGTCTGTTAAACTTAATAGATCTATTTATAATTTGCTTATAAAGAAGGTACCGTGAAGCTCCAAATTGGTTATAATTCCCTGATCATACAACTTGCAGACTGTGGAATAAGTAGGAATTTTTTTTCTGCTTCATTGACTGACACCTGCCATGACAGATTTTCTTCTGTGGAAATTTTTATTTGGGGTGGAGTTTGGGGCTGGAGGACAGAGAAGTGATGAAAGGAGCAAAGACTTAAAATAGACATTGCGTGTGAATCCTCTGCAAATGAATGCACACCTACCTTCATTAGCTATTCCAGCCTCTCACAAAATTGGCAGCTGTGGGCAGTGAGATTACCAATTGAGTGGTGCTGATGACCTGCTTAGCTCAGCAGATAGGAGGTGAGAGGCCTGTGGTGTAATTACACCTGCAACTTGGAGATAAAGATAGGCCTAGGCTGGGTTTCAGACAGCAGACTAATTGAAAAATACTAGATGTGGCTACTTACCTGATATTTGGTACAAAGCCTTCTGTTGATTTAAAGAAAATAAATTCTTAGAAAAGAAAATCTGTAATATAGTTTATGTTAATAATATTAATATGGGATTATTCAGTTTATAGTTTCCTAATATAACAAAAAGAAGCTCCAAAATAAAATGTAAATGCTTCTTATTCCCAAAGGAAAAAATAAAAAAATAAAAAAGACAGTGGGACAGTGTTCAGTATGGGTGAATATCTCCCTTCTTCTTTTTATTCTTTTCTTCCTTCTCTGGATACTTTTCTCAGAGTCTCCTCATATCCTCCCTGCCAAGGACCAATTCCTTTAGCCTAGATCTTTGTTTCTATCCCCTTTTTCCTCCTCTCAAGGTTGGGGGGCTTCGTAGAGCAGGCAGCACCCCTTCTTTGGGACAGGTTTTTGTTAAAATGAGCACTAATGCTGCTTAAACCCAATGTCCCAAGACCTGCTTTCATGGTCATCGAGATTCCCAGATGGGGTAGCTACAGATGAGAAGGGATTTCAGGACATTATTTATCATTTTTGGAACTGAAATCTCCTCAACAAAGAACACCTGGTATAGTTGCCAAACATGGCTTTAGAAGTGAAGAGGTACAGGTTTTGGCTCTTAATTTGTTCCTTAAGCCAGTTTTTTGTGTTTTTTTTTTCTTTCTTTCTTTCTTTCTTTTTTTGTTTGTTTTTATTATACTTTTAAGTTCTAGGGTACATGTGCACAATGTGCAGGTTACATAAGTATACATGTGCCGTGTTGGTTTGCTGCACCCATCAACTCATCATTTACATTAGGTATTTCTCCTAATGCTATTCCTCCCCCGTCCCCCTAACCCACGACAGGCCCTGGTGTGTGATGTTTCCTGCCCTGTGTCCAAGTGTTCTCATTGTTCAATTCCCACCTATGAGTGAGAACATGTGGTGTTTGATTTTCTGTTCTTGCGATAGCTTGCTCAAAATGATGGTTTCCAGCTTCATCCATGTCCCTTAAAAGAACATTAACTCATCCTTTTTTATGACTGCATAGTATTCCATGGTGCATATGTGCCACATTTTCTTAATCCAGTCTATTGTTGATGGACATTTAGGTTGGTTCCAAGTATTTTTTATTGTGAATAGTGCTGTATTAAACATACGTGTGCATGTGTCTTTATAGAGGACACAAACAAATGGAAGAACATTCCATGCTTATGGATAGGAAGAATCAATATCGTGAAAATGGCCCTACTTCCCAAGGTAATTTGTAGATTCAATGCCATCAACATCAAGCTACCAATGACTTTCTTCACAGAATTGGAAAAAACTACTTTAAAGTTCATATGGAACCAAAAAAGAGCCCGCGCTGCCAAGACAATCCTTAAGCCAGTTCTTTTAAGTTCTTCCAGAGTGGTCTGGGGACCAGAAGCATCAGGATCACCTGGGAACCTGTTAGAAATAAATACTTTCAGAAAACAACATGGCAGTTTCTAAAATAATTGGAAATAGAACTACTATATGATTTAGGAATCCTTCTTCTGGAGATATAAATACACAAAGGAAATGAAGTCAGTATGTTCAAGAGATATCTGCAGACCTGTGTTCATTGTGTGTTCATTATTCATGGTAGCCAAGATATGGAAATAACCAAAGGTTCTGTTAACAGATTAATGGATACAGAATTGTAGTATACACATACAGTGGAATATTAATCAGCCTTAAAAAGGAAGGAAATCCTGCCATAGATGAACCTGGTGCACATTATGCTGTGCAAAATAAGCCACATAGAGAAAGCAAAAATGCTATGATATGTGTAATCGAAGTAAGTCTAATTCATAGCAGGAAAAAATGACGTGGTAGTTGCCAAGGGTGGAGAGACAGGGGAATGGAAATATATTGGACTATAGTTAAGAAGAGTTTATTATACACTTGAAATTTGCTAGAATAGTAGATATGAAGAAAAAAAGTATCTTTGTGAAGACATGAATATATCAGTTGGCTGGACTGTAGTAATCAGTTTATATGTATATATGTATGAAAACATCATATTGTATGCCTTAAATATATATGATTTCAATTAAAATATTTTTAAAAATAAATGAAAAGCAAAGGATCAATTCCTTGAATTTAACTATTTTAAAAATTAGAGAAAAAAAGAAATACTCTTTGATATCTCGTACAGACCTGGTGAATCAAAACTTTGGGTGTGGGGCCCAGCAATCTGTACCTTAGCAAGGCCTCCAGGTGATTCTGAAGCCCACCAAAGTTGAGAACTTTGCCTTAATTTCGTTTTAAGTAAAATAAACAGGATTAAACTTGATAATATTCTAAATCCATCTAGTTCTTCACAATCTAAGATCCTAAACGTTTGTGAGTCTCTCGACTACTGACCAAACGAGACTTGGCTGGGTTAGCTGTACCTGGGGAATCAGGGCTTCTGGCGTGAGTCAAGCAGTGTGTAACTATTGCGTTGACATATAGCACCTAGCAAATCTCACGGTAAACGTTAAGATTTCTCAAATGCTACAATTCTTTAATTCACAGCATAATAAACAGACCTAGTTCTGTTTAAAAAATACTCCCTTAATACCACTCAGAGTTATGTATGTCATTTACAATGTCATTTCTTTTGTTTTGTCAGAAAAAGAAAATATGGTAAGTAAATTGCTAGTTTTTAATGATCTGGAGAAGCTCAGAATTCAGGACCATATTTGACTGCTCCTCAGTATGAACCATTAAGTATTTAACAAGTATTTAAGATGATCATAAAAGTGGATTTAAACAATTTTAGCTATAACCATCATGAAAAATATGAACAGAGAAATTATTGAAGAGAAATACCTCTGTTGCACTAGATGGAAACCACTACTTAACTTAAAAATAGGCATTGGAGAAAAAAGGATTCTTTCAATAAAGAGCAAAAGCAACCGCAAAAATAATACCCGTCTTTACAAGCCGGAATTCAGAAAAGATGTCAGTTTCTGTGATCTTTGCCAAGGGGAGAGCACATGTACCCTCTTGCCAGCCCATCCCAGAGGACAGGATAGTGGGTTCTGAATGAGGGAAGGAGGCTCCAGGCAGCTGGAAAATAAAAGAAAGCACAGTGCATTAGGCAACCTAATTCAGAAGGGTAATAAGGTTTGCGCTCAAGACGATCCCCATAGCCATTCTTTATCTGTATTCCTGAAAATTTTGAAAAGCAGCTATTCACTCCAGCCTTTCAGCCACTGATACTTACAGAAGCTTATTCTGGGTGTGTCTGCCCCTATATTTTGGCAGCAGTGAAGTTTCACTTGAACCTCTACTTTCAATGAACTATTAATAGTAGGACAAAGTAAACCTAGTTTCTTTATGTTGATGTTTTTTGAAAAAGCAATGGAAAGCCACAGGCTTTTCTCGCTTTAGATTTTGTATTAGCACCAATATGAACTTGATTTTGAGCATCAGCCAAAGGCAAGTATTCCAGAGGGTAGGTTAAGTATACTTCATCAGGCCTGGACCTAAGCTTATATAGGTAGTAAGAAAAGGTTGACACACTGCACAGGTATCTCCTCAGAAACCACTTCCTTTCAGGTGAGCTAACTTTGCTTACACAAATAAAAATCAGCATCTCTGGAAAGTACTGCACTTCAAGACTATCGTAACTGCAGTTCCTTAAGATCCATGTGAAAATCATACATAAATTAATGAAAGACAAAATCATTAGTTTAACTTACTTCTCTTAAGACAAGTTACAGGCATGATAGGAGTAGTGGACTTTTGATCCAGGCAGGGTCCCAGCACCATTGCTTCCCAAGCCAAAGACAGTGTGCAACTTACCCTCTCTGTGTCTCATTGAATTCAGCCATAAAGTTTAACAAATGGAAACACTGTAAAAACTAAGCAGCAGTAGAGAGAGAACATCTCTTGTGATAGCTACTTAAAATGTGCTCGGTATATATTAGTTATCTTCCTTTCCATTAACAGAATTTCCTTCACAATATCCCCATGTAAGTTCTTCAGTTCAACACAATTGTAGTGGAGCAGTTTTCCTCCCTCTATCTGTCTATCTCTCCACCTCTTTCTCGCTCTCTCTCTCTCTCTCTGATATGGTTTGGTTGTGTCCCCACTCAAATCTCCTCTTGAATTGTAGTTCCCAGAATTCCCACATGTTGTGGGCGGGACCCACTGGAAGGTAATTAAATCATGGGGACAGTTACCCTCATACTGTTCTCGTGATAGTGAGTGAGCTCTCACAAGATCTGATAGTTTTATAAGGGGCTTTTCCCCACTTTGCTCAGCACTTTTCCTTGCTGCTGCCATGTGAAGAAGGACGTGTTTGCTTCCCCTTCCATCATGATTGTAAGTTTCCTGAGGCCTCCCCAGTCATGCTGAGCTGTGGATCAGTTCAAACTTTTTTCTTTATAAATTACCCAGTCTCTAGTAAGTCTTTATTAGCAGCATGAGAACAAAGTAATAAAGTAAATTTGTAGCAGATAATGTGATGCTGCTGTAAAGATACCAAAAAATGTGGAAGCAACTTTGGAACTGTGTAACAGGCAGAGGTTGGGACAGTTTGGAGGGCCCAGAAGAAGACAGAAAAATGTGGGAAAGTTTGGAACTTCCTAGATACTTGGAAGGTTCAGAAGACAAGGAAAATGTAGGAAAGTTTGGAACTTCCTAGAGACTTGTTGAATGTCTTTGATCAAAATGCTGATAATGATATGGACAATAAAGTCCAGGCTGAGATGATCTCAGATGGAGATGAGGAACTCGTTGGGGACTGGAGTAAAGATGACTCTTGCTATACAAAGAGACTGGCAACATTTTGTCCCTTCCCTAGAAATCTGTAGATGCACAAGGATGCTGAGTATAAAGATATGAAACTGATAGGACATTATACATAGAGGCAATAGAAAACTTTAACTGTCTAAGATAAAGAAAATTGTAAAACAGAGAAAGAATGATCATATGGGTAGAGAAAAACTATGGTAGAGGGAAAATGTCCAAAATGTTGTTGA
Organism: Mandrillus leucophaeus; assembly: GCF_000951045.1. Classification (NCBI taxonomy): domain Eukaryota; kingdom Metazoa; phylum Chordata; class Mammalia; order Primates; family Cercopithecidae; genus Mandrillus; species Mandrillus leucophaeus. Next base: position 5,226,237 of record NW_012106030.1, on the reverse strand, counting down.
GTCCACCTCTCTTCTGATCTTGCATGAAGTAAAAGAGAGAAAGCAAAAGAGGTTGCTGTGTCTGAGGTCATGCCTTTTAAAAAGGGTAAACCAGCTCACCCATAACAGTAGCTCAATACATTGCCCTGCATTGCCAAAAATAAATTTCGCAGCCTTGTCCTTGGAGGAGACCTAGTAAGTGGCTGTGTAGGAAGAAACCAGAATTGTTTTTTCCCTTACATTCGTTTACTTGTGGATCTCTCTTGTTTTGAATATTCTTCAACAATAAGCTTATCAGCTATGATTGATTGCTCAGAGTTACAGATGCCTCCCTTGGAGCTATTTGCTAAAGAAGCATCTTTATGCAATTCTCATCTATTCTAGGTTCTGGTCCATTCTGGGTAAAAATGATTTCTCTATTTTTAAAAAATGTTTATATTGATTATGACCACCCCATGTTGCCTACTGGCTTAAGTTAAATGTGTCACATTTATTGAGGGTCAGTAACTTGAGTGGCTCTGGAACTCAAGTTCTACACACGCACACACACACACGCAAAGACACACACATATATGGCAAGAATATGAATTGCTTTGCCATATCCATATTAGACACATTTTTAACTCTCTGTGTCTCAGTTTCCTTTAGAGTAAAAGAGGGATGCTTATTGCAATAATCACATAGAACGGTAATGAAGATTTTTTAAAATGGATAAATAGGCTAGGCACGGTGGCTCACACCTGTAATCCCAACAATTTGGAGGCCAAGGTGGGCAGATTGCTTGAGCTCAAGAGTTCAAGACAAGCCCGGGAAACATGGTGAAACCCCATCTCTACCGAAAATACAAACAAATTTAACTGAGTATGGTGTTGCATGCCTGTAGTCCCAGCTACTCAGGGAGCTGAGGTGAGAGGATCACTTGAGCCTGGGAGATTGAGGCTGCAGTGAGCCAAGATCGCACCACTGCACTCCAGCCTGGTTGACAAAGTGAGACCCTGTCTCAAAATAACAATTTTAAAATTTGATAAATGTAATACTCTTGAATAGTATCTGGCACATAGTAAGAGATTAATAAATAAATATTAGCTTTTATCTCAGTCCACTGTCTCTGTAACAAACAATAAAATATGGCATGCAAAAAGAACTTCTTACTTCTCATGCATCTCATGCATGTGAATTATCTGTGAATTTATTTGGATTAACTAACTTGTCTGTGGGGTATTTCCAGGGCTAGGCTGATACTTCTGTGCAGCTTGGGTTCAAGCTGCAGGTCTGTTAAGTTAGCTAGGTCACTCGATTCTTTTGTCACTCTTCTTCCTTGAGCAAGAGGCCTAGCCAGGATACGTTCGTCTGATAGTGATTGGAAGAGGCAAAAGACAGTATATACAACCAAACAATAAACATTTCAAGTCCCTGCTTTCATCATGATTACTAATATTTCACTAGCCAAAGCAATTTATATGGCTGAGTCCAAAGGCAAGGAGCAAGAAAATACACTCCTCCGTGAAAGTAAAAGGATGAATGTAACTAATAATTTTGAAAAATTATTTAAACTACTGAAGCTTTAATTACCATATGTGTCTTTAAAAGTGTATCTTTGTTTTTACTTAGCGTGCCTTACAAAACGAACTTGGGAACCATCTAAGCACTTAGCATTGCATCTTGCTCAGAGTATAATAATATGTAGAAATTTAAAGCTGGAGGAAATAAATATAGTTTTATTAATCACATATATTTGTTGATGGCTTGATTAATTCTTCATAGAAGAAAAAAAATGTGCTTCAACATTATCACCAGCCCAGCAGGCCTGAGTCATTTATTATAATTTATTAGTTGCTACCAAATATTAAACTAATTTGCACTTTGGGAAGAGAAAAAGCAATTGATACAAAGTATCGCTAACATTTTTTCCCTTAGATAAATCTGACATTCATTCCAGTTCCCTTTGGAATAAAGAATCACCTTTCATATAGTGTGATAAGTTACTTTCCATGTCATGAAAGAAATGTGTGATTATATTAGAGTCACAAGAATCAAGTAATCCTTAAAGTCCAGTTTGCATACTTTAAAAGTAATTAGAGTGTAACAAGAGAAGGAAAGTCAGGAACTTTAAAATGGGATGGGGTAAAATAAATGACCATAATCCTTGTGAAGCTAAATTCTGGATTCTGGAGGATTGAGTCTAT
>NW_012106030.1:5169876-5223524 GCF_000951045.1 Mandrillus leucophaeus | reverse complement strand
CAATAAACATACGTGTGCATGTGTCTTTATAGCAGCATAATTTATAATCCTTTGGGTATATACCCAGTAATGGGATGGCTGGGTCATATGGTACATCTAGCTGCCTTTAAAATAACTGATAATATTACAGCTCTTTTGGTAAGAAAGTTATCTATCTCCTGTTGATTTTAGACAAAAATTTCGTAGTTGAAGTCATAGTGAAATAAATAGTGTATCAAGATATACTATTTTAGACATTCTACTAATAAGGAAACATTCAGCCAGTTTCCACCAATATATTACTAACGTTCACTCAGCAATCTACCTGACAGGATTTTATGGAAATAATCTCATCTGGACTTATATCAATACATATTCATAGGATGCATGTGAAATGTCAAAGGATAATACCAGGTATGAATTCTTTAAATAAGAATGATAATGTCTCTAAAGCAATTCTCTAGTCTGTCACCTTTCCCTTTTTATAAAATGAATCTAAAATATGATTTCTAATAGCTGTGATAATATAATTTAGTTACAATTAAGTAATAATTTAACATTATATAGAATTAGTTTTGTATACTTTTATTTAAATGAAAATTAGATATATGTTATAATAAGATATATCTAATTTTCATTTAAACAATATCTTATAGATATATATAATATTAATTTTCATTTAAATAAAAGTATACAAAACCAATGATATATATTATATAGATACAAAATATATAACCTATATATGTTATCTAAATAAATAATGTAATTTCAAAAAATAAACATTTTACTATTTAGCAAGTTTTTGTTTTGCGCTGGTCTTTCTGTTTTACATATTTGGGATAAAGAGTAAATGCTTTAGATTTTTGACCATAAGATACTAAAATGCACATTGTGGGATTGCTCTTCAATAAATGCAGCCTTCTAAATGTTTGAAACATGCCTATTTTTTGTAAAATCTATTGGATTTTAATGGCATCTCTATCTAGATGCCAGTTACAGAAACAGCTACCATACAAGGGGATAAAAAGTTAAAATTCATAAAATTAGAGTAATTCCCTGTTGAAGTATTCCCCTATCTTCTCTCTTTTATTTTGCAAAACATTTTTTGCATATCACCTCTGTCTTCTTTTTGTTTCCTTCACCTGAATCATAATTATTATAGATGCCAGTTGGATTACAAGGATATTGACATGCATGCAGAGTGAAACTCATTTCTGGCATTCAACTCATGTGCATTCCTTGGCTCCTCTCTAATTGAAAACATGTGGTCGATTGTTTTATAGATCCTCCTGGCTTGTGCCCACATGAATGGGTTTTGTGTTGAAAATTCACAATTGCAGGGCAGTTTCTCTGTATGCAACTTTTGAGTCTGTTGCTCTTGCTGTGGGCCAAATCCCCTGGGATTCTGAAGGTTTCAATCCTCCAGTTCCTGGAGCTCAACTCTGCAGGCTTTACCTGAAGAAGAAAACCTAAGCAGATGCCTGTTCAGCCTGCTTTGTGCATGTGATGAAAGAGCACTGAACAAAACAACTTTTGGGGAATATGTTGGTGAGTCAAGAGAGAAGGCAGCTGACAAAAAGGAAGAAAGAAACAAAATGGAGACGCTAAAATAATTATATATCTGTCAATTTCTTTTTTTCCTGTTAAACACTCACCTATTTTTTCCCTGTGAAAAGTTCATTTAAAGCTGTCTCCTTCCAGCTACATGAAAAAACCCACAATGCATTCAATAGTATAATACAAATCCAGAATGTTTTCAAATTTCCCTCTTTTGTGGGTTTTGAGATTGACAGCTCTATAATTAGGGATAACAAAGACTAAGGGAATTAATAAGATTCAAATACGAGGCCCCAGTCAGAAATCTGGAGTAACGAATAAGAGGAAGAACGGAAATCAAAGGGTATAAATCATATAATCTTATTGTAGACTGGAAAGTTAGACATTCAGATTTTATGCAGCTAGTTATTTGTTTAGGTTTTTACAACTACTTATTTGTTTATATTTTATCCAACTAGTTAGCTGCTCAGATGTTATGCAAAAAACGAGTAGGTCATAGCAACCTTAAAATTGATCCTCACACTCCAATGTATATTTATTGATCTGAAATAACAAAGTAATCCAACGTCCTATCTCAACACTCTTGGTGCGTTAAAATGTCTCCACCATCTATCTCTCAGACGGCAGGTTAATTGAATATAGCTCTCGTTGTCAGAAAGAAAAAGACTTGGGAACAGTGACACAAGCACTCTGCTGTATAAGAGGACACTGTGTACATCTTTTTTAAGTAAAAATTACTCACTTTTCATTCCAGAGGGCTGTTGTTGCACTTCAGAACCCGTTTGCATGCTTTATTTGTTTGACTAATGAAATTAGTTCATTTGGTATTCTGTAGGAGGCAAAAAATCATGTAGAATATATGTATCTCTTTTAATGTTTTTAAGTAGTTGTCATATTTTTATTGTGTTGTATTTACTTCTGTCTGAGATATTTATCTATTTACACATTCTTCTCTTAGATACTTCTGATTTAGAATAACAGATATCCATGTTTGCTCTTCCATTTATCCAGTGATAAAGTAGCAGCAATAATAGTACTGAGAGTGATTTAGATGTTTACTCATTTATTAAATATTAATGCAAATCACTTTTCAAAAGGTAAATTATACAGGGTGCATCTTCAGCAAATAACTTTAAGGAAGCATATGCAAAATTGAAATAAATAGTTACCAGGAAAATTGGGTTTTAGTTATCAACTCAGATACCTTTTACACATCCTTTCCAATTCATTGCAAATATTTGTTGCCAATTCCAATCACAATCATTGGGATACTAAAAATTTTGTGAGCAATATTAACAACCAAGAGCATAATAATACAATATTAGTTCTAAGAGTTGTGTAAGTATGTAATCAGCCAGGTACAGACATGAAAACCATAAATGCTGTCTGGAATGATTAGGAAAAGCATCAAAGAAGAGAAAACCCTTCACCTAGAATTCTGTGAGACAGATGCTCTACAGCCCATCAAAAAGAGAAAAGGTACTCCCTCCAGGCAGAGGAATTTGCTCAGTCAAAGGCAGGCTAGACATGGAACTGCATGGTAAGCAGTCCAAGGTGCATAGGATCTAGCTACAGCTGTAGAGAAAGATATTGTAAAAGACACAGAGCACTCAGAGATGATGACCCTGGGAAAGCTAAGGCAAATGGGAAAGGCTCTAATGAGGAGGCCAACGTTTTGCAAACTTTAGTGTCATCAGTTCATCCACAGAGCTGTTGGAAAGCAGACACTGAGGGTCTTGTCCTCAGATATTTGCCTTCAGAAGATCTGAAATGGAGACCTAAGAATCTGCACATTTTGTAATTAGATCCAATGGTTCATAGCCATTGAAAGATCACACTTTGAGGACTATCACTGGCAATGTGAAGTCATCAAAAGATTTAATTCTTTCAATGACATAATCCGATGTGGATTTTAGAATGATAACTATATTCAATGAGAACAATGCTGTGGAAAAATAAAATGTTTTTTAGTATTCCTAAAATGATGTCAGACATTTTGTTTTACTCATTGTCTGTGGTTAAATTCACACAGTGTTGAATTCTAGAGCAACATTTAAAAAAAAAACAACAAAAAACTTAAGTGCAGGGGTGCAAGTGCAGGTTTGTTATATTGGTAAACCTGTGTTTGTTGAACAGATTATTTCATCACCAAGATATTAAGCCCACTACCCGTTAGTTATTTTTACTGATCCTCTCCTTCCTCCCACTCTTCACCCTCCCAAAAGTCCTTGTGAGTGTTGTTCCTCTCTATGTGTCCATGGGTTCTGATCATTTAATTCCCACTTGTAAGTGAGAATATGTAGTATTTGGTTTTCTGTTCCTGTGTTTGCTAAGAACAATGGCCTCCAGCTCCATCCATGTCCCTGCAAAGGACATGATCTCATTTTTTTTAATGGCTACATTGATAGCTAGCCATTAGATGAGATTTCTGTAAAAATACATAGTGCCTTTTTGTCCTCCATTTCTAGCATAGTCAAACTTAAGTTTGGGGCTGAAAGCTATATTAAGCCTTGGGTTTTAGGAAAGATTTTTTTCTCCATTGTGCTTTGTGTTATTATTATTGTTGTTATTTTAAATTTGTGTTTGTTCTGTATTTGTAGTTTTCATAGTAGCTGTCCCCTCAAATTTGGGGGAAGTAATAGGCACTAAAATAAGAGATGAATGATCAATGCATAGATTACTTCTAAGGGCTCCAATAGCACCTTTGCTATGTTCTCAGGCCCTAAAAAATATGAAAGAAATTATTTGCAGACTTTCTTTCTGAAAGCTATACAGAACAATGGCTAATGAATAAATCAATTGAGTTGCATTGTCAATGGTTAACTTAAAATAAGACTTAAGATTGAGTTATTGATTTGTTACATATCTGTGACCTAGACTTTACTAAAAAATAATACCATAGGCGTCAAAATGTTTACCTCACATAGGTCATTCAAGTAGGTCAAATTTCCTATATAATCTACTATACAAAACTGTGAGGAGGTAAAAATTATTAACCACTAGTCATTTAGTTATTGAATGTTAATAGTATGCCTATAGTATGTCTCATACAATAGTATGCCTGTTGTATGCCTGCAGTATATCTTTTCAAAGTAAGGGTTTTTTTCTGCCTCAATTACTTCTATTGTTCTTTACTGAATTCCTTTCTCTGTATCAACTTCTCATTTGCAGGCTGTACCATTCTAAACTTTATCTTATTTATTTTAATTTATTACCTGCTGTACTTTATTCTTCTGCCTCTTTTAACTCTGAGTAGTTCTTTTTGACCTTTTTATCTTCTATTTTCTGTTTAGTTATCTGAGAGTTTTAAACACTTATTTGAGTCTTTGCCTAATAATTATTTATTTGTAACTCATTTTTAAAAATCATTCACCTTTTGCTACTGAATATCATCTTCAACATTCAGTCTGGCTCTTATTTTCATTAGGAACTTTTAAAATATTTTTGTTTATTTCTTACTATTTACTAATCCCTTATTTCCTCTGTAACTGAACAAGACATTTACTTAAGTGATTTATTTAATTATATTGTTTCTAAAATATGGGTATATAGGTTGAGCTTCAAAAGTAGTTCTATTCATTATGCTGCTTGGACTCAGAGTGCCACATCTCAAATCAAAGACCTCTAAGAATCAGCTCTGTGGTCATTGCCTCCTCTATCTCTGCAGGAGGTCACAAGTTCATATAAAAGCTAATTTTAAAAGATACAATGCTAATACCAATAAATAAAATGAATTACTAGAATTTAATACAAATAAATCATGGTTTTAAGTGACTCTGTGACATTTGTTTGCTATTTGACAAGTTTGCATAATGGAAAATAATGTAACTAACACATTGTTAATTCATTAAGTTGAATACAGAAAATTGCTTTGTATCAGCTCATCTCAGAAATTAATTTTCCATAAATACAGATGGAAGACTGACACTGCATTTAAGTTACACAGTTTTAGACAGAAATGAGGATCTGCTTAGATTCTATTAATCAACAAATTAAATTTAAGGTGAATTTTCCAGGAGGTTGTTTTGATATTAAAAAGAATTGGTCAAAGAACAGAAAATGTGACACATAGTTAGAATCTCTCAAAGAGGCTGCAAGCTAAAAGTTTATAAGCAGATCATTGCTACCTACATAACTGAAGTAATTCATAGAAAATATAGTGCCAAGCAAAAATCTTGCCACATCTCAGTGAGTAATATATTTTTACCTAATAACATTACACACATTTCTCTGATACTCTAACTCCATCCATTTTTGATCTATTCCTATTTAAAATATCAGATTAATCTTTACCACATCCTAGGAAGTGGATACAGGCAGTGTGTCATCATTTCCCTCTTAAAGTGTAAGAAAAGGCACAGATCATGATTATTTAAATTACTTTGAATGTATATAGGTTTTCCTTACATTAATTCAAGAGTGTCAGCAAGTCCAATTTTATCACATTGGATTTCAGAAATTTTACTTTCTTACAGACATAAAGCTGTTTGAGCAAAATAATTTTCAAATCATGAAACTCTAGTTGATTTCTCTCTTTGCAGAGCTGTTAAAAATAATAATCTACTTCAATAAATTTTAAAGATAAGACTAGGAAATACAACTAAATAAAATACACTTGTAAAAGTGATATACTTGGTAATCACAAAAGCATTTCCTCTGTTGCTGAAATATCATTCTTAGGTCTTAATTCTGTTATATTTATTCCCTTAGGATTCATAAAAATTTCCTCAAGTTTTTGTGGATCTTTCAACATACCAATTCTTTCAGTAATTATAGATGTGGTTAAATTTTTTAATAGATTACCTGTTTTGTTGAGGTCAGATTTTTAATATGCTATAATGCACACATATTTAGGGTCTAACATCAAATATGTAATCCCTAGCATTGCCTTCCATTTCCTTTATGGTCCTTTTCTTGTGGCACATCTTACAATAAGAAGGAAGGTTGTTAAAATATGTCATAAGGAGCTTCTTTAGATATTCTGATTACTTTTTCCTTGCTTTATAGTTATTGCTGTTGCTTCATCAGTGTATGATATAATAAATTTAAACATCTTAGGTGACTCTATCTCAAAAACAAAAAACAAACAAACAAGCAAAAAACAAAAAACATGATGAACAACAGCCAATATGGAGTGGCTGCATTTCTCAAATCATTAGACTTGAACACCTCAAACATTTTAAATTAAAATTTTTCTAAAAATTCCAAGGAAAACCTAGAATACATACAATAATATTACAAGTAGATTTCACATTGGAAAATATTTACAAATTATATTGGTTTCAAGTAGTTTTTGATGCAGCAAAATTCTAAAATATAAAATAAACTGAACTTTCTATAGGAGTTCATTTTATCATAAACCTTTTTATTGACCACAACTACTAGTGAAAAGCAACACTAATAATAAACATTTGATGAGAATTCACATTATTTTTATTTAAGTAGTAGAGTTAGATGGAATATTTTCTATGCTTTTATAAATGCGTAATTCCAATGAAGTCTAAATAAGAGATTACAGATGAATTCATGCTGTTTGTCTTAACTCCTGTAGAACAAATATGTAGCCCAATGTTCATAGAGATTTACTACACTGTTCTTTTTATATATATTTTAGTACATAACTTATGATATAATTTTGTAGAAGTTATCAGTTATCTGTGTATTTTTCCAGCAGGTTCTTCCCTTCTATAGAATGCAAATTAGATGAATACACCAGAAGTTAAACTCCAGATTTAGTATGTATTACTGTTTTGTAACTTTTTATATTTAGAACCAAACTTAGTCAACAACTAAAACAAACAAACAAATAATAAGTAGAATCAAACGAACAGTAAAAACCTTTAATATCAAGTAACCCACTGGGTCATTTTATAGTAAAGCTAAACATTTACACTAATCATACATTTTTCAAGTCCTTCTACTTCCAGGTTTCTCTAGAAAAACAAGTAAATGTTACACAAAATTTAATCACACTTATTTTACAAATGTATTGTGAACTTAATTGAGGAAAACTTGTTGCCTAAATTATTTTTGTGGGGGCTAATATGAAATTCCCCAGGAGAGCACACCAGCTGGAATTAGGAGAGAAGCTGATTGAATAGGAGAGAGCTGTGGCAAGAATAAAAATCAACTAGGAATGGTCAAAATTTGATACTATGGAGATATCCTTTAATTACTCAAACAAGGTGTAAAATACACCAAACAGCAATAGAACTTCCTCTTACATTTTTATAGGTCATATGTTGTACTCAGCTTTATTCCTGGGGGAAATTGTGATGAGATTGTGATGATCATTACTTTGCTTTTTAAGGTTTTGTTCCTCACTATCCTTTTCCGTGACAAGTTGATAAACTGAAAATTTACATTGTGTAGTGTATGTGGTGGAAAAGTTAAGAAAATTAGGTGGGTTAAAACAAACAAGGACTCTGAATCCATATTTACTGTCTTTAGCTTTAATCTTTGAGGCTAATATTTTAGAAAAGATTTATAACTTGATTTCAGATCTCAGACTAAGGAGGTATTTTTTGCCTTTAGGGTGAAATTCAAACAGCATTATTGCAGGAAAAAGAATTTTTGCCAATGGTTCTCATAAAAATAAAATACTTGGGAAGGGGCCTACAAGATGGCTGACTAGAGGCACGCAGCACTAGCCTTTTCCACAAAGAAAAACCAAAACAGCAAGTAGATAATCACATGTGGAAGAGAGCATCTAAGAGAGAACATTGGAATTCAGCAGGGAAGTGACAGGGAACTCCTGAGGCACAAAAGGAGAGGGAAGTGAAAAGGCTGAGTTGGCCAGATTTGGTTCAAAGCCAAGATAAACTCCTTAGTGCAGGGAAAAAGCAAGCAAGAGATGGCCAGCAGTCCACATTCCTTCTGCATACTCCTGCAGTCCTAGCCATGGGAAAGCCCCTTGACCCTTGCAGATCCTGAGATTAGTATAGGGAGCTGCCTGGAGTCCACACAATGGCATTGTTTCAGAGAGTGTTTGTGCTGGGTTCCCTACACCTCCCCAGACCCAAGCAGCTGCACTGTAGTGACATTTTTAGAGCCTAGCCCTCACCAGACTACATTCTGTCCTGGAACCCAATTGTACCTGCATCTCCACATGTCTGGAACTCTGCTGACCTCCTTCCATGTCCACCCAGAGGGCTGCAGCATCACAATGCCGACTAGACCCAGCAGTGCAGCCAGGTCCCCAGCACTCTAGCCTACGCAGTGTCTTGCACCCAAGAAATGCATGGTGCAGTGCACCAGGGAGGCTGGCCTCAGGACAAAGAGAGCTGAAGCACACCTCCCCAGAGCCTGAGAGTTGCCTGTCTTCGACTGATGACAGCAACCTTACTACCCACACCCAGCAGCAGGGCTGCTGCATATCTGCATATGCCTTCAGGGGGCCTGGTGACTGGCACTACTGGGCATCATCCTGAGGTCTGAGGACGGGCTCACCCTGCCCATGGCGGCTACCTAGTGCTTGGAAATCAAGTACCCCACGCACAGTAGCTGGTGCTTGTCATCTGGGTATTGACCGACCCCTCCTGCCCCAAACTTTACCTTCATGCATCATCGGGGGACCTGGAGATTGACTGACTCAAGCTGTATGCACCACCTGGGGACCTAGGGGCTGAAGCACTCAGCCCATCACTGCCACCATTAGTGCCCATGCATGCCACCTAGGGGCCCTGAATGTTATTGCACTACCACAACTACGATTGCTGAATCCCATGCTCACCATCCAGGGCCCCAAGAAACTGTCTGCCTGCCCAGCCCACAGATGCCACTTAATAGCACCTGAGCAAGCCACTTGAAGGTCCAAAGATTAACCTGCCCAAACCTGCTACCACCAGTGCCCACGTATGCCATCTGGGGCCCAAGGACTGACTACCTGATGTCCCTGTCTCCAGCAAAGCCTTAACCACAGCCTTCACTAACAACCATAGCCTAAGCCACTGAAAAAATTAAGACACCACTGATGCTGAATACAACCATAGATGTCACACAGAGACTGTACTACTGTGCCCACCCAGAATCAAAACTAACATGCCCTGTACAACCAACACTTTAGATACATCAGTGGAATAAGTCTTTCCCTACAAAGCTAATCTATAAGGTTGGCTGATACCAGATACAAATGTATCAACATAAAGATATAAGAAATATGAAAAAACAAGGAAACTTGGCAGCAGCTCTAAGTGAAAACAATGATTATTGAGCAACAGATTTTAATTTTTTCAAAATATATGAAATGTCTGAAAAAGAATTCAAAATAATGATATTGAAGAAGCTTAGTGAGATATAAGAGAACATAGATAAATAATACAAAGAAGTCATAAAAATATTCATAATCTGAATGAGAAATTCAACAAAGATATATATCATAAAAAGAAAGAAACAGAAATCCTGGAACTGAACAATTCAATGAATGAAATAAAACATACAATTGAAAGATTCAATAATAAAATAGATTAAACCAAAGGAAAAAAACCTATAACATATGAAACACCACACGATTCCAAATATTTGAATTGTACGTGTTTCAGAAAAAGAAGAGATGGGAAAAGGCATAGAAATTATATTTAACAAAATAATACCTGAAAGCTTTTCAAGTATTAAAAGTTGCAAGAGATATAGACATTTAGTTATAGGAAGCTCAAGGATTCCCAAATAGATTCAACTTAAAAGTCTTCTCCAAGGCATAATAGACAAACTGTCAAAAGCCAAAGAAAAAAAAAAGAGAATTTAAAAACAGCAAGAGAAAAGAATCAAGTCACATGCAAGGGTATCCCCATCAGACTAACAATGAATTTATCAGCAGAAACTATACAGGCTAGGAAATAATAGGTTGATATATGCAAAGTGCTCAAAAGGAAAAAACAAACAAAAAACCTGCCAGCCAAGAATGCTATAAACTACAAAATTATCTATCAAAAATGAAGGAGAAATAGTTTTTCTCATATAAGCAAAAACTGAGAGAATTCATCATCACTAACCGGCCATACAAAAAAGGCTCAATGAAGTCCTACATCTGCAAGTGAAAAGACGATATATACTATCATGAAAACACAAAAAAGTATAAAACTCACTCGGAACAGAGATACAAATGAGAAAGAAAAATGACTCAAATATTACTACTATATAAAACCACAAAGCCCACAATGATAAACAATAAGAGAAGAAGAAAGACACAAAGGGTATACAAAGAAAAAAAAAACAGAAAACAATTAACAGAATAACAGGAATAAGTCTTTATGTATCAGTAATAAGCTTGAATGTAAATGGGTTAAATTCCCCACTTAAAATATATAGTCTGGCTGAAAGGAACTCATTTCATATGTAAAGACACATATAGACTGAAAATGAAGGGATGTGAAAAGATGTTACATGCAAATGGAAACCAAACGTTAAAGGGAGTAGCTATACTTATATCAGATAAAACAGACTTTAAGTTGAAACCTGTAAAAATAAACAAAGAAAGTAATTCTATAATGATAAAGAAATCAATTTAGCAAAAGGATATAGCAATTCTAATTATATATGTTTTCAACACAGGAGCACCCAGGCATATAAAACAAAGATGTTTAGATCTAAAGGGAGAGATAGACCTCAATATAATAATAGTTGGAGACTTTAACATCCCACTCTCAGCATTGGACAGATCATCTATACAGAAAATCAACTAACAGATATTGAATTTAAACTGTACATTACAGCAAATGGACCTAGCAGACATTTACAGAACGTTTTAATCCAACAGCTTCAGAATATACATTCTTCTCATTGGCACATGGAACATACTCCAGGATAGACCATGTATTAGGCAACATAATAAGTCTCAAAAAAATTTAAAAATCAAAATTATATCAATTTTTAAAAATCAAAATTACATATTTTCAAGCCACAGTAAAATGAAATTAATAAAAACAACCAATGTCATTCTTAACAGAAATAGAAAATAGTTACTAAAATTTGTATGAAACCACAAAAAAGTCTTAACAGTCAATACAATGTTGAACAAAAATAACAAAGCAGGAAGCATCACTTCAAAATACACTAGAAAGATATACTAACCAAAGCAACATGACATTGATATGAAAACAGACACATAGGCCAATGGAACAGAATCAAGAGCTCAGAAAAATATTCACATGTTTACAGCCAACTGATTTTCAACAAAGGTGCCAAGAACGTACATTGGTGAAAGAACACTCGCTTCAATAAATAGTGGTAGGAAAACTATATATTTATATGTGAAGAATGAAATAAACGACTAACCCTTACCATATCACATTACCTGTTAAATTTTTAAAAATTTTGCACAGCAAAGGAAACAATCAACACAGTAAACAGACAATTTACAGAAAGGAAGAAACATTTTCAAATTGTTCACTTGACAGGGGACTAATTTGCAGAATGTACAAGGAACGAAAACAATTCAATAACAAAACAAAAACAAATAATCCCATTAAATACGGGACAGAAGATCCGAATAGACATTTCTCAAAAGGAGACATATAAATGGCAAACAGGTATATGAAAAAATGCTGAGCATCACTAATCATCAGAGAAATGCAAATCAAAATCACAATGAGATATCTCATCCCAATTAAAATGGCTACTGTTGTAAAGACAAAACATAACGAATGCTAGCAAAGATTCAGAGAAAGGGAAACTCTTGTACACTGTTGGTAGGAATGTACATTAGTATAGTCAGTATAATAAACAGTATGGAAGTTGCTTAACAAAAACAACTAAAAATAGAACTATTAATACTATATGATCCACAGTCCCACTACTGGGTATTTATCCAACAGAAAGGAAATCAGAATATCAAAGGGATACCTTCACCATCATTTTTATTGCAGCACTATTCACAATAGCCACGATTCAGAATCAACCTAAGTGTTTGTCAATGGATGAATGTATAAATGTGGTACATAAAAATATAATGGAATACTATTTAACCATAGAAAAGAATGAAATTCTGTCATTTGTAGCAACATGGATGCAGCTCGATATCATCATGTTAAGTGAAATAAGCCAGGCACAGAAAGACGATTATTCCACGTTCTCACCCTCTGTGGGAGCTTAAAAAAAAAAAAAAGGTTGATGTATTGGAGGTAGAGAGTAGAATGATAATTACCAGAGGCTGGGAAATGAAGTGGGATGAAAAGAGTTTGATTAATGGGTACAAATATACAGTTAGATGGAAGAAATAAGTTCTAGTGTTTGACAGAATAGGATGTCTATAGTTAGTATATTTGAAAATAGCTAGAAGAAAAGATTTGAAATTTTCCCAACACACACAAAGATAAATGTTTGAGGTGAAGGATATCCCAGTTACCCTGATTTGATGATTACACATTGTATTTATGTATCAAAATATCACATGTACCCCATAAATGTGTACAATTATTATGTATCAATAAAAATATAAAATTAGAATATTTTAAATATAAACACACTTCAATTTTGACATAGATTAAAACTGAAACATAGTAGAGGAAATATTAGCTGATATTCTTCATCACATCAATTTCTCTATTTGTATACAAAGTTTAAAACTGATGAAGTGTCTACTTTAATGTGAGGCAGTAATAGATACGCTGTGTAGTGTCCACCAAACAGTACAGGCTATAGAGTTATAATAACCAGGTTCCAGTCACTTATCTCACTCATGTGGCCTTGGCGTGCAGCCTTAGTGCATTATTAATCTAAGCTTTCTCCTTAGATAACTGAGGTTAATGACAAAATCTGTCATTGTCTCTCTCAGTGTTATTGTTAAGGTCAAATAAGATATTTCATAAAACTAAAACTATTTGTGGTGTTACTATCATCATCATCCTCATCCTCATCATCATCATCATGCAACTGAGAAATATGTTGACTTTTTGACTGGATATGAAGATACTTGGGGCAATAATCAATCTTGTTGACCAGATTAGGTAGTTCCTGAATTTAAAATTGTTCCAGAGACAATGCAGAATTTAAAACTCTGAGTGCTCAGCAAGACACTCTTGGTTTACATACCTATTTATTTTACTTTACCAAACTTCTACAATCTCACTTCTTCCTGTCTTTTCTTGCCTAACTTTTAAGTTCATGAATTTGTAGTTTAGAATGCTGCATTTATTCCTGACAACTTTAGAAGAAGCTCAAGGATGAAGAGCACAATTCTTATTGCGTGCCCACCTTTTCATGTGTCACTTTCAACATTTCTAAATCCCAAGTCAGAGATAAAGTAGAGATTAGTTCGGGTAGCATAGATCTGTCAGTTGCTCCAAAGCAGGTGCAATAACTCAAGCTTTAGTTATGGGAAGGCTTGGAGATTTTAAATTATTTGGCAACAGATTTGAAATAAACTAGTCTGCTTTTCACAGTATGCCCTTTTTAAGGGAGTAAATTTCAGAAATGCCATATTTATTCTTTCTAAGTAAAATTCTAAATCCCTTAAGAATAAAATGCTTTATTAATTCTTAATTGCAGATTATTTTTACCTTAATTGCTATTATGGTTCAATCTTCAAAAGGAAATTGTATATGACCATCTTTTATTTTAACCTTGGCATGTGGTATAGTTTGGATATTTGTCCTCTCCAAATCTCATATTGAAATTTGATCCCCACTGTTGGAGGTGGAGCATGGTGGAAGGTATTTGAGTCATGGGAGCGGCTCCTTATGAATGCCTTGGTACTGTCCTCTGGGTAATGACTGAGTTCTTGCTCTGTTAGTTCATGTAAAAGCTGGTTATTTTAAAAAGCATGACACTTTCTGCTCTCCCTTCCTTTCTCTATTGCCATGTGATGTCTGCTTAATTTCCCCTTCTGCCATGATTGGAAGCTTCCTGAAGCCCTCACCAGAACCAAATGCTGGTGCATGCGTCTTGTACAGCCTGCAGAACTGTGAGCCAAATAAAGCTATTTTCTTCATAAATTACCCATCCTCAGATATTTCCTTTATAGCAATGCAAAATGGACTAAAACAGCATCTGATATAATTTGTGACTCTGAAATCTTTTGGGTAAATGCTCCTTAGCAGACATGCTTAGCATTTAAAAAAAATATCATTGCCCTAAAGAAACAGTAGATTCCCCAACAGCTTCCAAATTGAATATCTAATTTAGGCATGGGAGTTTTCTCCCCCCTAAAATAACAAGAACAGAATCAGTTACAGTATTATTTTGTGATAAAAAATTTTATGAATAGTTTATAATACATCTTCAGGATCTAAGACCTCAAAAGATCAATCTTGCCCAAGGCCTGAAAATGTATGCAAAACTGTCTTTGTTTCATAAATAATTATGCTTATGCTAGTATATCATTTCCATTGTGTTTTATTTTATTTGTTGCCTATAGATTTTTAAATCATAAATGACATAAAACCGTATTCCTAGAAATCTTCCTGCCTCTCACTAATGCCTCACAACATTCCCATATTTCCCTGAATGCTATATTGCCTCGGTACTGTTTTTGAGTGATATGATAGTAACAGAGCGTTATCCCTGATTGTAATTCATTTTGCTTGCATATCATTCTTGTTGTGTTTGAATGTGTACAAAGAATACTAATCACTGCACTGTATGTCTTTAATCTCTATCATAAAGAATTTTTGTTTGCATATGCAGGATTTTCAATAATATTTGCATAAAGAGTAAGTCAGACACTGTGATTACTAGTCATCTTTTCACAATTTATAAGATTTTACACTTGAGGATACGTTTTTTTTTTTTCCTTCAATTATTTGTTTTACTCTGTCAGGTTAGGTATCCTCTCATTTGTATGACCGTCTTACAGGATGTATCAATAATAGCTAATATTCAAGAAGGCAAAATAGTGAGAAAACCTTAATCAGAAAGTGCCAATGCCAATTAATAAACTTGAAATTTGAGAATACACTTAAAACAATTCTTAATCCAGAGAGGTAAAATACTCCTTTAACTATAATATCCTTTTCTTCTGCATTCCCAAAGATCCAGTGTTTAACACATGATACAAAAAACCTTTCAAATTTTGTTTAACAAAGAGCTGGAACAAAATTTAAAAACACAATCAAAAAGAAGCTACAAAACAAAGATTATGTTTTCAGAAAAAATTCGATGGAGCAACAAGGGTTTGTATTTGTCCCTCCACTCTTTAACTCTCCCACAATTAATCTTATCCTGAAATATGTGAAAATCTGAAATCACTTCTTGCCTATGAACAATGTCACGAAGCCTCTGGGTTCCAAGGAACAGGCTCAACCTGATCAATGTGGTGGAATTTTATTAGAGTTCTCAATCTGTACCACAGTGCTAACTTTTCAGTATATCTTCTAGAAATCCACCTGCTACATGATTTTTCTCCTGGATCACACTAAGTCTCTGAAGATCGTATCCTAGGCCTCTTCCCATCTCCTTCAATTTAGCCAGTGAATTTCTATAACCATTAATACTCTCCTTTCTTCATTTTGATGACTATATTTTAATCAAGTTTTCTACTTGTTGACTATACTATTTAAACATATTACAAACCAATTTTTAGTATAGTAGGATATAGGTTTTAATAAGATACAGTGGAATTAAATGAACAAATAAGTAACTCAACCTACTAACACATAGAATCTCTAAAATGTATCACTGGTTTTTTTTCATAATAATTTAAAAAATTGGATTCACTTTTCCATCCATTTTGTTGAGTCTCCCATATATGTGTAGACATATTTCCGGTTTCTAGAAGCACTGGTGGTTTCACCACTTATTTAATATTGCAAGAAATCATCATCACAGCAGTCATGCTCTGAAGTCCCAAAGCTAATATTTACCTGTGAGACATTTTACATTACCTCATAAGCATGAGAAATTTAATAAAGTTATTATCCCCATTTTGCACATTAACAAAGAATTAATAAAGTTAAATAACTTGCAAAGGTAAGATACCTGGCAAGCCAAGAACCTTGGAAGCCCAATCAGATTCTGAATCTCATGCATTTCACAGTCATTTATTTCCTCAATTAAGGTACTATTCAGGTCCACCTTATATGGAATAGAATGAGAATAATAACATGCATATGTTTTCTTATTTGATCCTGTTAACTCTGTGAAACAGGCAGGGGAAATATATGTAGCTTCTTTCTGTGTATCAGGAAATTTATATTTAGAAATATAAAATGAATGACACAGGACTACAAATTTAGTTTATGGTAGAATTTAGACCAGAACCCAGGTCCCCTGAGATGAAATTCAGTGTTTTTCATAGTTATTCTCTGACTCATCACTGTTTCAGTGTGCAGTGTCTGACTAGGTTCACATTTTCAAAGCAGTTTTAAATAGCTGATACCTCTGTTTTCTCAAGTAATAAACCAAAAAAAAAAAAAGAAAGGAAAAGAAAAAAATGAAGATAAGCTTTAAAAATTATCCATACATTAAAGACACAAAAAACTTCATTGTATTGATAAAATGGCATGCACACACATTATTTATGACTTTTTGTGATTTTAACATTTTCTTCTTCAAATTTAGAGTTCAAAAAATGTCTAGAAAGAGGAGACTTTCCTATAGTGTTTTATGTAAAATTTGCACTGAGATATTATAGACATGAAATGGGTTTCCTCTGAAAAATATTGAAATGTTTCAGAGACAGAGCATTTATTTTGCTTCTATTCAAATACTCTCACACAAGGAGACACTTACTTTCCAGAGACTTATTCTAAAGCTATCCCTAATAGATGGAAGCCACTACTTGGTTTGAAACTCAGCAGGCATTCTTTCAAAAGACTTTATTCTGGACTAATGTCTTTGGTAAGGATATGAGATACTCAAAGTATAGAGAACTAAAAGAAAAAAACACATCTCCCCACTGCTTTGAGAACAAATTATCTTTTGAGGTGGACATTCAATTTAAGATTGATGATAGATTTGCTTTTGCTTTTCTATTTAGTTCTCTTGAAATATGCCATTATTGGTATGTTTGTAATGCTGTATAGTTTAAACCAGTTTTGTAAATTTTTCTTTATGATTACCATAGAATGCATTATTATAATATAGAATATGCCACTCCTGTTAAATGTGGGGGAAAAGAATTGAGGTGGTTTCTCTAAATTCTAGGACAATTATTTTTTCTAAATATACTTAAAAATGACAAAACCAATGCTAGGAGATATATTTTGCTATTTAGATACCTTTTGAAATTTCTAAAATTGTTAAGCTTCAGGTGTTCTTAAATCATAAATAAGGTGATTATATAGTTTGTCTAAAGCAGAACAGTTTTGAGGATGAGAGGAGCACTTTTAGTAATCATATGAAGGTAGACAAACAGGAGTATGTTCACCTCAATTGTAAGGAGCATTGACATTTCTTTCTGTTTGCTTCCCAAAAGTAATTGCCTGTCCTCAAGTCATTGTGTGCTTATTTGTAAAGACCCATAATATCATCTGGGACCAGTTCTGTTTGACTTTCTCTTTCATTTTCTTTTTTGAGATGAAATTATATAATTCTCATATGGCAAATAGGGAGAAATAATTAAGCTTAATTTTGAACCAGTAAGTTTTGAAATATTTTCTATGGGCATTAAAGGACTTGGCTTGCAGTGAACTTGCCCGCTATTAGTTGGGTTGAAAGGAATGAAAAATGCTTATGATTCTTTCATATGGTGGCTACCAGGAATATTATATTGCAATAGCCTGCAATTACCCACACCTTTCCCTTTTATTTAGCAAGAAGAGAAATATAGAAAATAAAAAACACTCCCAGCAAGATCAAGTCCATTAGCTTCTCTCTCTTTCGTAAGCACTAGGAAGTGTATAAGAATGAAAATCCCATTTAAAAACAAGTGCATTTTTCTAAACATGATATATCAACTATATTGAAGTGTGACCTTCTGTCAGGTGTTCTTAATGGGAAGGAATAATATCTTTTCATATTCTATTTCTGAGGGAGAAACACACACACAATTGAGCAAAAATGCACACAAATCTCTTAACCTATGCCCTATATATTATATCTGTCACAACTGTCTCTCAGTGCAGAGGATTCCTGCATTCAACAAAGCATATCTTGAGCACCTGCTGTGTGCCAGAAGTACAAGCTCGCAGTTGAAAGGGAAATGCAGACTATATATTAATAACCAACCAAAAAGCAATCACCAAGTTGTGAAAACTTTGCGTAAGACAGTAGAAACGAATGGGTGGCACTGACTTTAAATATGATTAGGATAAAGACACAGGGTAAAAAGTCAGAATGAGGGGCCGGGGGTCAGTGTGAACTGAGGTCTTGAACCAGAAAAAGCTTGGAGACCAATAAGGTAATCACTCTTGCACACTCTTGCATTATGCATTTATTCTCCAATAAAGACATCACAATTGAGGATGGGGATATTTGTATGTTCACAGTAACATCATCTAATAGCTACCTTTAAGCTACATAATTTGAAACTATTATTTTTATTTTTTTTAATTAGCCATTATTTCATTTAAGAAATACATCAGAAATCTTAGGGAGCAGGCTTAAGCTGCCTGTAGATTGTAATTCTGTCATGACTATTTGGAGTGTCAGTAGTCCAGGATTCCCCAAGCTCTATAACAATGAGGGTCATAGGGACAATGAGTGGGCTTGTTGAAGATGCTGCTATGGACAGATTTGTGTCCCCCAAAATTCACATGCTGCAGCCCTAGCCCTGGTGTGATGATGCTTTTTGGAAGTGGGGCCTTTGGGGGATAATTATGGTTTCATGAAGTCATGAGGGTGAATGAAGCCCAGGTCCGCTGGGATTGGTGCCCTTAGAAGAAGAGACTCCAGTGGGCTTTCTCTCTTTCTCTCTCTCAGCCATGTGAGAACACAGAGAGAATGCAGCCATCTACCAACCAAAAAGAGAGCCTCATCAGAAGGCAATCCTGCTGACACCTTGATCTCGTACTTACAGCTGCCAGAACTGTGAGAAAGTAGATTTCTATCGTTTAAAGTATTTTTGTTTGGGCAGACTGAGACAAATGCCTTGACTTTGAAGACATATTTCCAAAGCTGTCTGAGTAGGTGGTAGGACATGTGCTTCTTTAAGCATGGTCTTTGGACAGCTTGCATAAAAAACACCTGGGAAGCCTGTTAAAATTCAGATTCCTGGGCCAAAATAGACCTACTGAACCCGAATTGCTGGAGATGGGGCCCCAGAGCTGACACAGCAGGGTCTTCTCATTTTCCTGGTAAGCTAGACTGTAAGCAGCACAAAGGCAAAGACAATTTCTGTCTCGTTCAATACTGGGCTGGCAGCACCTAGCAGGAGGTTATATGCTAGATGCCTCACAGGCGACTTGCTGAAGTGGGAACAAAGGTCCCATTTAAATTCTATAGATTACGACAAGAATGCAGGCAAAACAAATGTATTCTGAGGAGACAAGCAGGCAGAAGATTCTAGGAGCCCATTTAAACCAAAAAAGAGGATTGATTTGACATAGGGTAAAAATCCAGTAAAGTCATCAAAGGCAAATTTTTGTGACTGTTAGTTTGTGTTACATAATCCACCTACTGCTGTAGATTGGGAGTAAATGAGTCACATGTGTTTGAATTTATTTTCTTTTATTTTTTTGAGACTGGGTCTCACTCTTGTGCCTAGGCTGGAGAGTAGTGGCATGATCTCAACTCACTGCAGCCTCAACCTCCTTGGACTCAAGTGATCCTCCCACCTCAGACTCCCTAGTAGCTGGAACTACAGGCACATGCCACCATGCCTTGCTTTTTTTTTTTTTTTTTTTGTATTTTTTGTAGAGACAAGATTTCACCATGCTGACCAGGTTGGTCTCAAACTGTTGGGTTTAAGCAATCTGCCAGCCTCAGCCTCCTAGAGTGCTGGGACTGCAGTCATCAGCAATAGTGCCTGGCCTGAATTGATTTTCAGTACCTATGTTAGACACAGCATTTCACAAAGCTCTGAGTACCTCCAGTAGAGAGTACTTCTAGATCTACTATGTATTTTTCATCAATACATGTAGTCATACCATTAGTGCAGTGGACAAGCATTATACTGAGAATAAAAAATACTAGACTTTGTGCTCACTTTAGCAGCACATACACTAAAATTTGAATGATACAGAGAAGATTAGCATGGCTCCTGTGCAAATTTGTGAAGCGTCCCATATTTTTAAGGAACCTAAAAATCTTGAGAAAAGGTTAGACAAATTGTTAACTGGAATAACCAGTATAGGGAAGAACATAAATGACCTGATGAAGCTGAAAAACATAGCACGAGAACTTTGTGAAGCATACACAAGCTTCAGTAGCCGATTTGATCAAGTGGAGGAAAGGATATCAGTGATTTAAGATCAAATTAATGAAATAAAGCAAGAAGACAAGATTAGAGAAAAAAAGAGTGAAAAGAAATGAACAAAGCCTCCAAGAAATATAGGACTATGTAAAAAGTTCAAATCTATGTTTGATTGGTGTACCTGAAAGTGACAAGGAGAATGGAACCAGGTTGGAAAACTCTCTTAAGTATATTATCCAGGAGGACTTCCCCAACCTAGCAAGGCAGGCCAACATTCAATTCAAGAAATACAGAGAACACCACAAAGATATTCCTCGAGAAGAACAACCCCAAGACACACAATTGTCAGAT
The DNA here is from genome assembly GCF_000951045.1 of Mandrillus leucophaeus. Classification (NCBI taxonomy): domain Eukaryota; kingdom Metazoa; phylum Chordata; class Mammalia; order Primates; family Cercopithecidae; genus Mandrillus; species Mandrillus leucophaeus. The sequence goes on along the minus strand of NW_012106030.1, from coordinate 5,202,412 downwards.
TGCCCAAGGTTGAAATGAAGGAAAAAATGTTAAGGGCAGCCAGAGAGAAAGGTCGGGTTACCCACAAAGGGAAGCCCATCAGACTAACAGTGGGTCTCTCAACAGAAACCCTACAAGCCAGAAGAGAGTGGGGGCCAATGTTCAAGAATCTTAAAGAAAAGAATTTTCAACCCAGAATATCATATCCAGCCAAACTATGCTTCATAAGTGAAGGAGAAATAAAATTTTTTACAGACAAGCAAATACTGAGAGATTTTGTCACCACCAGGCCTGCCTTGCAAGAGCTCCTGACGGAAGCACTAAACATGGAAAGGAACAACTAGTAGCAGCCACTGCAAAAACACGCAAAATTGTAAAGACTATCAATGCTATGAAGAAACTGCATCAACTAATAGGCAAGATAATCAGCTGGCATCATAATGACAGGATGAAATTCATACATAACAATATTAACCTTAAATGTAAACAGGTTAGTGCCCCAATTAAAAGACAGACTGGCAAATTGGATAGAGTCAAGACCCATCGGTGTGCTGTATTCAGGAGAATTAATTTATTCAATTCTTGATTTGAATATTGGCCTGCCTTGCTAGGTTGGGGAAGTTCTCCTGGATAATACACTTAAGAGTGTTTTCCAACTTGGTTCCATCTCACGTGCAAAGACACATGTAGACTTAAAATAAAGGGATGGAGGAAGATCTACCAAGCAAATGGAAAGCAAAAAAAGCAGGGGTTGCAATCCTAGTCTCTGATAAAACAGACTTTAAGCCAACAAAGATCAAAAGAGACAAAGAAGGGCATTACATAATGGTAAAGGGATCAATTCAACAAGAAGAGCTAACTATCCTAAATATATATGCATTCAATACAGGAGCACCCAGATTCATAAAGCAAGTTCTTAGAGAACTACAAAGAGACTTAGACTCTCACACAATAATAGTAAGAGACTTTAATGCCCCACTGTCAATATTAGATCAACAAGACAGAAAATTAACAAGGATATCCAGGACTTGAACTCAGCTCTGGACCAAGCAGACCTAATAGACATCTACAGAACTCTCCACCTCAAATTAACAGAATATACATTCTTCTCAGCACCACATCACACTTATTCTAAAATTGACCACATAATTGGAATAAAACACTCTTCAGAAAATGTAAAAGAAGAGAAATTACAACAGACTGTCTCTCAGACCACAGTGCAGCCAAATTAGCACTCAGAATTAAGAAACTCACTCAAAACCTCACAACTACATAGTAACTGAACAACCTGCTCCTGAATGACTACTGGGTAAATAACAAAATTAAAGCAGAAATAAAGATATTCTTTGAAACCAACGAGAACAAAGACACAACGTACTAGAACCTCTGGGACACATTTAAAGCAATGTTTAGAGGGAAATTGATAGCATTAAATACCCACAAGAGAAAGCAGGAAAGATCTAAAACAGACACAATAATATCACAACTAAAAGAACCAGAGAAGTAAGCAAGAGCAAACAAATTCAAATGCTAGCAGAAGAAAAGAAATAACTAAGATCAGAGCAGAACTGAAGGAGATAGAGACACAAAAAACCTTCAAAAAATCAATGAATCCAGGAGCTGGATTTTTGAAAAGACCAACAAAATAGACTGCTAGGCAGACTAATAAGAAAAGAGAGGAGAATCAAATAAATGCAATAAAAAATGATAAAGGGTATATCACTGCTGATCCCACAGAAATACAAACTACCATCAGAGAATACTATAAACACCTCTACACAAATAAACTAGAAAATCTAGAAGAAATGGATAACTTCCTAGACACATACAACCTCCCAAGACTAAACCAGGAAGAAGTCAAATCTATTAATAGACCAATAACAGGTTCTGAAATTGAGGCAATAATTAATAGCCTACCAACCAAAAAATGTCCAGGACAAGACGGATTCACAGCCAAATTCTAGCAGAGGTACAAAGAGGAGCTGGTACCATTCCTTTTGAAACTATTCCAATCAATAGAAAAAAAAAAAAGAGAATCCTCTCTAACTCATGTTATGAGGGCAGCATCATCTTTATACCAAAATCTGGCAGATACACAACAAAAACAGAAAATTTTAGGCCAATATCCCTGATGAATATTGATGCAAAAATCTTCAATAAAATATTGGCAAATCCAGCAGCACATCAAAAAGCACAATCAGGTCAGCTTCATCCCTGGGATGCAAGGCTGGTTCAACATATGCGAATCAGTAAACATAATCCATCAGATAAACAGAACCAATAACAAAAATCACATGATTATCTTAATAGATGCAGAAAAGGCCTTTGACAAAATTCAACAGCTTTTCATGCTAAAAACTCTCAATAAATTAGGCATTGATGGAATGTATCTCAAAATAATAAATGCTATTTATGACAAACCCACAATCAATATCATACTGAATGGAAACTGGAAGCATTCACTTTGAAAACTGGTACAAGACAAGCATGCCCTCTGTTACCACTCCTATTCAACATAGTGTTGGAAGTTCTAGCCAGGGCAGTCAGGCAAGAGAAAGAAAGGGTATTCAATTAGGAAAAGAGGAAGTCAAATTGTCTCTGTTTGCAGATGATATTATTGTACCTTTAGAAAACCCCTTCATCTCAGCCCTGAATCTCCTTAAGCTGATAAGCAACTTCAGCAAGGTCTCAGGATACAAAATCAATGTGTAAAAATCACAAGCATTCCTATACACCAATAACAGACAGCCAAATCATGAGTGAACTCCCATTCACAATTGCTAAAAAGAGAATAAAATACCAAGGAATACCACTTAAAAGGGATGTGAAGGACCTCTTCAAGAAGAACTACAAACCACTGCTCAATGAAATAAAAGAGGACACAAACAAATGGAAGAACATTCCATGCTCATGGAGAGGAAGAATCAATAATGTGAAAATGGCCATACTGCCCAAAGTAATTTAGAGGTTCAATGCTATCCTTATCAAGCTACCACTGACTTTCTTCACAGAATTGGAAAAAATACTTTACATTTCATGTGGAACCAAAAATGAGCCTGCATAGCCAAGACAATCCTAAACAAAAAGAACAAAGCTGGAGGCATCACACTACCTGACTTCAAACTATACTACAAGGCTACAGTAACCAAAACAGCATATTACTGGCACTAAAGCAGATACACAGACCAATGGAACAGAACAGAAGCCTCAGAAATAGCACCACACGTCTACAACCATCTGATCTTTGACAAACATGACAAAAACAACCAATGGGGAAAGGATTCCTTATTTAATAAATGGTGCTGAGAAAACTGGCTAGTCATATGCAGAAAGCTGAAACTGAATCCCTTCCTTAAACCTTATACAAAAATTAACTCAAGGTGAATTTAAGATAAAATGTAAGACCTAAACCCATAAACCTAGGCAATACCATTCAGAACATAGGCATGGGCGAATAGTTCATGACTAAAACACAAAAAGCAATGGCAACAAAATCCAAAATAGACAAATGGGATATAATTAAACTAAAGAGCTTCTGCACTGCAAAAGAAACTGTCATCAGAGTGAGCACACAACATACAGAATGGGAGAAAATTTTTGCAATCTATCCATTTAACAAAGAGCTAATATCCAAAATCTATAAAGAACTTAAACCAATTTACAAGAAAAAACAACCCCATCAAAAAGTGGGCAAAGGATATGAACAGACACTTCTCAAAAGAAGACATTTATGCATTTGTTATGCATAACAAACTTATTAAAAAATGCTCATCATCACTGGTCATTAGAGAAATGCAAATCAAAACCACAGTGAGATACTGTCTCATGCCAGTTAGAATGGTGATCATTAAAAAGTCAGGAAACAACAGATTCTGGAGAGGATGTGGACAAATAGGAACACTTTTACATTGTTGGTGGGAGTTTAAATTAGTTCAACCATTGTGGAAGGCAGTGTGGCAACTCCTAAAGGATCTAAAACTAGTAATATCATTTGACCCAGCCATCCCATTACTGGGTATATACCCAAAGGATTATAAATCATTCCGCTATAAAGACACATGCACACGAATGTTTATTGCAACACTGTTTACAATAGCAAAATCTGGGAACCAACCGAAATGCCCATCAATTATAGACTGGATAAAGAAAATGTGACACATATACACAATGGAATACTATGCAGCCATAAAAAAGGATGAGTTCATGTCATTTGCAGGGACATGGATGAATTTGGAAACCATCATTCTCAGCACAGTAACACAAGAAGAGAAAAACAAACACTGCATGTTCTCACTCATAAGTGGCAGTTGAACAATGAGAACACATGGGCACAGGGAGGAAAACATCACACACTGGGGCCTGTCCTGGGGTCAGGACTGGGTGAGGGATAGCATTAGAAGAAATATCTAATGTAAGTGATGAGTTTATGGGTGCAGCAAACCACCATGGTACATACATACCTATGTAACAAACCTGCACGTTATGCACATGTACCCCAGAACCTAAAGTATAATAATAATAATAATAATATAATAATAAATTATAGACTTTGGCACAAGCCACATGTTCAAGAATAAATTCATTAAAATTCCTTAAATCTCAATTGTCTGGGGTTGGATTTGATTTTGATGGTCTCTACATGCTGTAAAATTCCGTGACTCTGTGATTACACCATTAGAATCTTTTTCCCAAATACTGATTGTTTAGCCTGGAAGCTACAGAAGATTTCAAAAGACCTTCTGAATTAAAACAGAGCAAGGGATTGCCCCCTTCCCCTTATAAGACCTTGTAAGGCCTTGTAAGTCTCTGAAGGGAAATAAAAGTTTATAGTAATTGTGCTTAGATGGCTTCTGCATTCACAAGTTCCATATCTGCTGATTCAGACAACCATGGATCAAAAATATTTGCAGGAAAAAAAATAACAATATGGCAATAGGAATGATACAAACAAAAATTACAATTTAACAACCATTTACACAGCACTTACACTGTATTAGGCATTATAAGTAATGTAGTCCTGAGGATGTTCGTAGATTATGTGCATATACTAAGCAATTTTATCTAAGACCCTTGATTTGTGGTATCCAGGGGGTCCTGGAGTCAATGTCCCTCAGATACACAGGGATGACTGTGAATGTGTAGAATTTTTTTTTTTCTTTCATCTGCATCCACTCTGATAGGGCCAAACAAGTGGCAGAAGGCAAAAGTTATGTGGAGGTGATTAAATATTTTCCAGATGAATACTGTCATGCTAATATAAAGTCTTGCATGTCCCATGGCAATCCTTTCTGAAACAATTAGCTAAATATAGCTACATGTTGCCTATATTGATTAACAAACTGAAAAAAGACTGTATTGTATACAGTTTACCAAGAAGGGGTATTTTTATTTGTGTTCATTTGTTGGATTTTTTTATGGGAAAAGATAGGTGTGGTGGAGGAGATAATCAAGTCTGGAGAAAATAGGACATGTTTGTGGGGAGTAATAATGAAATGAAATACAAATATGTACAAATTCTAGGTTGCTACCAAAACTCTGATCTGCATCCTGATTTCTGGAAGAGAAAATAATAGGACCAGCGTCAGTCATTGTGTATCTCAGCTACTTTTAACAATTCTTAAACTGTCCCATCACTTGCATCTGGTTGTATCTGGCAAATAAATACAACTGATCAGGTCACAGTTCACTGGGAAAATGAACAAACATTCCAACCACCAGCTCTATTATTTCATTACCATGCCTTTCCCACTTCTGCTTGTTCTCTGGGTCCAAAGTAAAATTGTGAGCACCCATTGCTTTCAGGAGCAAAAAAGGGATGTACTCTATCACGGAGCAAGGATGGTCTACCATAAGTCAAAGTGTGGAAACCAAGGCCTCTTTGTCTGCTAAGGAGGCAAGGAACAGGCAGGGAATCCAGGGAACCTCTGGTGTTCTCAGAAAGCCTCCAAGTAGATTGGGATAAAATGTCATTTCCAGATTACTTGCAGCAGGAAATGGTGGTAAGATTAATTTTGTTTGGAGAAAATTGCACAGAATAAGAACTCATTTGTTTACTTTAGAGGTGTATTGCCATTTGATTGTATTTAGTACAAACATTGACTGTTAGCAAACAATTTATAGATCCGATCTATTACTATAACAGTAGGAGAGCTTTAAATGGCCTACTGAAAGCCATTACTAAATGAAATACTTTGCATATTAGCAGCAAATCTGCACCCTTTCTATTCTTGAGGAGAGACTCTTACACACAGGGTATGTTAACTTAGGGCAGTGAATTACTGCATGCAAACAGAGAGCATTTATAAGCAAAGAGTTTTCAAAGCAATGCTGCAAATCCAGCCAGCCTTCCCAAGGAACCTACCTGACCAGACTCTTGACAATGTGTCTCCGAGAGTCAGGATGAAGTTCATCCTTTCTTCATTGACTCCCTTGAGACAACTGTACAAGGAGGCTTTGGTCTCCACCCTTTATAGCAACTTGCTCCATGATTCACAGCCTTTACAGCTCTCCAGCCCAAACACACACACACACACACACACCTCTTACCTGAATTCAAATAGAGTTCTCCCATTAAAATTCACATACCTTTAAAACAGGTAGTTCTTTAAGCTATTCTAAGTCATTGATCCTCGGAGAAATAATTCAGGATATAAATCTACTCTTCGGAAATTTTCTTTTCTCTATATTAGTATTGTTTTGCCACTTACTACCTTAGGATATTTCTTTGACAATCTTGGAATTCTATTATTTTTAATCAGAGTTGTTGTATGATTTACATATAATAAAATTCACCAAATTTGAAGGGTACAATTCAATGAGTTTGGGCAAATACACTTAATCAAGTAAACATACCAGAAACATGATGTGGAATATTTCCATCACCCCAAAAGATTCCCTTTGCCCCTTCAGAGTTAATCTCCTATACCTACCCCACCTTTAGCCATTTGAAAATATATCTGCTTTCTTTCACTATACTTTTACTTTCTAAAATGTCTTTTAGATAGAGTCATTGACTGTGTAATCACTTTTGTCTGACTTCTTTCTCAGCATAATGCTTTTAAGAGGCATCTACTTCGTTGCGTAGCATCAGTAACTTATTTCTTTTTGTTGCTGACTAGTATTCCATTATATCAACCTATCACTGTTTACTTATCTGTTCACCAGTTGGTGTGCTCTTGGGTTATTTCCACTTAGGCTATAAAGCTACTTTGAACATTAGAGTACAAGTCTTTGTATAAACATATGTTTCATTTTTCTTGAGTCAATATCTAAGAGTGGGATTGCTAGGTTAAGGAAAATGTCTGTATAGCTCTATAAGAAAGTAGCAAAAACGTTTACCAAACTGATAATACAATTTTGCATTCCTACTAGGAACATAAAATGTTTCTAATTGCTCTACAATTCTTGATGTAGTCAGATTTTTAATTTTAGGCATTCTAATTGGTATGTGGTGGTTCCTCATTATAGTTTTAATTTGCGTTTTCCTAATGGCTGGTAACAAACAATACAGGAGTTAAGAAGAAATTACTTAGGCAGATACTGAGGAGGGTACAGAAGTCCTCGGTAAGGTTTTCCTTTTAATGAAAAGCAGCCCCAAATCATTTTGTTTTCTAGCAAAGAGTGGCCTGTAAAATCAAGCTGCAGACATAGATGCCGGCAGTTGCACCAATCACGTTAGAAATGACCTCATCTCCCCTTCTCTTTATCAGCCATGTGTACAATAAGGTGGTGCGGGTCAATGGGAAAGTTCATTTGCATAATAAGATTAGGGTGGGGAAGCCAGCCTTCCCCATGCACTATGTAAATGTCATACCTGCCTGAACCAATCTGTGAGCCTTATGTAAATCAGACACTGCTTTCTCAAACCTGACTATAAAATCCAGCGCATCTGCTGCCTGCCAGTCTTTTCCGCTGGGAGACCCCTCTCTCTATATAGAGAGAGCTGTTTCTCTTTCTCTTCTCTTCTGCCTCTTACACCTCCCCTCCTAAACTCCTCTTGTGTATCTGTGTCCTAAATTTTCCTGGCATGAGATGACGAACCCCAGTGTATATACACCAGACAGTATAACCACTTCATACTGGGGACTTGTCAAGGATACCCAGGTACAACATTCATTGAAAGAGTCAGTAGAGAAGCAGACTCCATCTCTGTCTTTTCATTTCAGGGCTCTCGGCCTCCATTTTAGAACCAAATCAAACCAAATAGTGGGCCCCCTTCAGCCGTTTAATAATGATTAGCATGGACACCAGCCTTACAAGACTTGGGGGACAGGCTTACTGGGGAGAATATGGAGAATCCCCCAGCACCCATGGGTTGCTGGGCATGTTGGCTATGTTTGAACCAGCTTCCTTTCACAGAGGACTTAGCTGTCACATGGGGCTGAAGACGTTTTGGAGCAACTGAGGATTTCTGGCTGGGCCTATCCCCTGGTGTTACCCAAAGGCTTCTGGACTGACCCAGCCTTTAACCATCCAATGGGGTGTTGGCAACAGGATCTTCAACTTTTCTATTGTAATTTCCTCCTTTCCTGTACATGGCCACCATATCTCTTATCTTCTGTGTGTATGCAATGTGTGGAAAGTTTTATAGTTCAGGAAAGTATTCTTGTTTGGCAAGTTCAGGTAATGTCATGGTAACTGGGGATATAACCCAACGGAAAGTGTTTTTATGATTTTCTAGAAACAGGGATCCCCCTCACACACACACACATAGTGAGCGTCACTCTCTGCTCTTGGTCTGGAGAGCACATAGCATTTCCAGGTCTCTCACTGCCCTTGGTATGTAGAGCACATGGCATGTCAAGGTCACTCTGCCCTTAGTCTGGAGAGCACATGGCATGTCAAGGTCAACAATGCCACCTAATGGAATGGGGACCTTCTCAGTGAGGTACATTGTCTGTCCTTTACCAAAACACTCTAGATTCTGAATTCTCACTTTTTGTGCCCCTCTAGTAGAACTCAAGCTTTATACTGCTTCTGTGAACAAGAAAACTCTACCTAAAATGGCCTCCAGAACCAAATTTTAGTCTTGATATTGTCCCATCAGCAGAAAAATAGTCATTTGGTCCCTATATTTTTAAGGTACCTATTCTGCCTCCAATTTAAATAGTACTTAATTAGTAAAGGGATTTTAAGTTTAGAAGTTAACCAGAACCATTCTCTAAGGGTAGACACTTTAGCACAGGCCATAATAGCAGGGTATAGAGTTCAAACCAGCACACTTCCTCCATTAAGGAGGGAATTGCAACTGTCACATAGTCTCTCCTAAGACACATATTTTGGGGAGCCAGATAAGTCACACAAGTCTAGGAAGTCAAAAGGAAATCACAGGAAATTACAGGCAGAGGACTAGAACCACATGGGTGAGTGTGACTAATCCTAATCACTTAGCTTCTCTGGTTCCATGGCTGGAGGTCATGCCTGCAACCATGGATGGCACACTCAACAAGGTGCCATGACCCAGGAACCGCAGAGGGAAAACAGCATGGGGGACGCCCCCATTGTCTTCCTGTCCACCCTGGGTCACAACAAAAGGAAGGAGACTAAAGGAATGCCTATTTCTTTCTTCTCTTTCTAGATAGGTAACAGATCATCTTTAGCTTGCAGCCCTCTGGAGTGTATCCTGAAGCTCAGGGACTCCTTTGACTCTAAGAATTTAAAGAAAAAGTGGCTCATTTTCTTTTGCACAAGGGCATGGCCTTCTTACTAGACCTTTTGCAGGCATTACAAAATCAACCCATCTCTTTTAGTAGTCATATCAGGCAGGTCTATGGACAATGATTCTCCAAAGTTAGAGAAGCAACTTCCAGTTAGAGAGCCCCTTTTTCAGGGCTCCCTCAAGTTCCCTTCTCATTACAGAACCTTAGACAAATAAAGGGAGATTTAGAGCGATTTTCTAATGACCCTGATAGGTATATGACAGGTTTCTAAAATTTACCTCAGGTGTTTGACCTCTCATGAAGGGATGTTAGACTGCTCCTAAGCCAAACCCTAACTGCGGCTGAAAAACAGGCAGCTCTGCAGGCAGTAGAGAATTTTGGAGATGAGCAACATGTCTCCTATTTCCCAATAGGAAGAGAGGTTGTACTTTTTGACAACCCTAATTGGAACCCCTAGACTTTTCTATGGCATTTTTCCTTCTTTCACAGTTTAAAATGTCTCTTTTATAATGTTCTTCCAACCTGGGAAAAGTTAATTTACCCAAACCTTAAAATGCTTAGCTTAGAGTTGAGTTAGGGGGAAGGGAACCCAGAAGTCTGACATGCCAGCAAAAAGGTAAAAAAAAAAATGTAATAGTCAAGCTTTTGGCTTCTCTCTCCCTGCACAAACCAGTAAAAGGGATGATAAGGATTATTGTTTATATTCTTAAGTTTTAATTAATGAAAGAGGATTTGTGAGGATGGTCTTAAGCTGTAGCCAATCTGGTGTACTTTGTGTGTCTTTCCATATGATTCTCTGAAAAGAAAGGGTACCTTAGGTTAGGATACAGGTATAGGACCCCATAAGCCTGTTGTTCAAGCCAGCTCAACAAAATGGTCAGTTAACAAGGTTGGCTACAGGCCTCCATCTTGATTCATGTCCTTGGGAACGTGCTCTGTAACCACGTGGTAATACTTTGTTTTAATCGCCACCATTTTACAATGGTGGATGTATTCTTGTGCTAAGTCAGTTCCTGGGTGGAGGCCATAAAATCAGATAAGCCAGTTTATCAATCTGGGTGGTGCCAGCTGAACCATCAAGGGCAGAGTTTAAGAAATATCTTAAGCCCTGATCTTGAGAGCTTTAGAGAAGGGTCAAAATCTTGTAGCATCCAGGTGCATGACTCCTAAGCCATGGTTTCTAATCTTATGGCTAGTTTCTTGGTCTTGTCCCTAGGAAAGAGGGAAACATATCTTCATATCTTAGGAAGGGACTACGATCATCTTTTTTTTTTTTAGACTATAAACTGTAAACCAGGCTCCTCCCAAAGTTGGTTTAGCCTATGCCCAGGGATAGACAAGGTCAGCTTGGGGGCTGGAAACAAAATGGAGTTGGTTGGGTCAGATCTCTTTCATTGTCTCAGTCACAATTTTGCAATAACAGTTTCAAAACCTGCTTATCACTCCTTTGAAAATACCTTTTTTAGGGCCTAATAAGCAGGCAGAGCTGAAGGCAAAGACAGATCCCCAAAATTAAGGGTGCTATTTTATACTGGATGTTGGATCCCCAAAAGGAGAGAGATACTATGGGAGAAGACATACATTCTCCCATGTACATTCACAGTTAAGTCATAACCTAATTAAGGCTTGTTGGTTTCACCTGTGAAATTACTTTTTGTAAAGTTCAAAAGCTGAAAATCTGAACTGCTTGGCATGGCTAAAGTTGAGTAACAAGGGATTTACAAGGATTTTCTTAAAGAGTTCTCAGCTTTGGCCAGGCGTGGTGACTCATGCCTGTAATAGCAGCACTTTGGGAGGCCAAGGGACGTGGATCACCTGAGGTCAGGAGTTCGAGATCAGCCTGACCAACATGGTGAAACCCTGTCTCTACTAATAATACAAACATTTGCTGGATGTGGTGGCACATACCTGTAATCCCAGCTACTCAGGAGGGCTGAGGCAGGAGAATCGCTTGAATCCGGGAGGCAGAGGTTGCAGTGAGTTTAGATCATGCCACTATACTCCAGCCTGGGCAGCAAGAGTGAAATTCCATTTCAAAAAAAAAAAAAAGGAAGTTGTCAGCTTAATTAAAAGTAGATATTCAAGTTATGGGCATATTTAAATGGCCTTTATATTTTTCTCTTCTTGGATCTTGTTTTTCTGAAAAAATGTTTTTTTCTGAAAACAATTTTTTTTTTTTTCTTTTCAGCTGACTGAATTATTTTCCTCCATTTTTTTCTCTCTTTCTACTCTTAATGCACACAGGAGAGGCCCTAAGATAACTTCTGGTAGCCTGGGACTCCTTGGGAAAAAAAACCTCTGTTTTCCTCATGAAACCTCAGGAATTAAAAGCAGATGGTTCCCTCTCAAAATCAAAGGCTCTGTTCTGTTTTGCATTGTGTTATCTGACAGTTTTGAGCTCGGGGATATCAAATTACCTCACATAATGAGAGAGTTTTGTAGTATAATAACTAGGTAGGAAATATATTTTAAGTGATGGCTAATAGTAGTTATGGAGAATGCTTACCTCTGCACATTTGAATCAGAGAAGATTGTTGTTGGTCACCTAAAAGATATGGAAATATCTCCACCCCTAACTAAGAGATGAGACTCCCATGGAGAATGGACTGCATACAAAATAAGACAATTGGCTTTCGGATGCCTTGCAATGAAATGCATGGTAGAAGCACTGCACTGTCTTCTCGCGTAGTATCTCTCTCCTTTTGGGGATCCAAGATCCAATATAAAATGGCACCCTTAATTTTGGGGATCTATCTTTGCCTTCAGTTCTGCTTGCTTATTAGGCCCTAAAAATGCATGCTATCCTGGCCTTGTTGCTCCAAGGTCTCCACCCTGAAGCCAGTAATCCAGTTAAGAAACTGGCAAATAAAATATCTTACAAGTGCTGAATCTTCTGTCTGTTTGTGTCACTATGTATGTGTTGTGTGTAATGTCTATAAAGAGATCGAATTGATTGGCTTAAGGAAAAATAAGTGCTTAAATATTGTTTAGTTCACATGACTTTAATTTTTAAGAAATAAAAATAGCCTTAAGTAAAGTGCAAGTGTTGTCAAAATGCAAATAGGTTGTCGAAATCATAAAACTTAGACACTAGGTTTGCTAAATGTTCCAAGTTTTTATACTCCCTGCTTTACAGATAGGTAAGGCTTGGATGCTGGAAAGAGACCTTATCTACACTTCTGTCTGAGTCCTAGGCTCCACACCTGGTACATAATTAAAATTGCTTACTAACCAGGTTTTTCACCAAAAGTAAGAGTTGCTAAGAGTTAAGATTCTATCATGTATTTGAGATCATTAAAGTTTTACATACAAGTTATATAAAAACAGTAAAATGTATTTTTTAGTAAAAGATCATAAGAAAGCATGGAAATGTAAATTTTGCCAAGGGATGAGGAATTCTGGTAAATTTGGTAAGATAAAGCTAGAGGTTTAAGCAAGCTATGGTAAGATTGTAAAAATTAATCTTGCAAAAAATGTGTAAACATTAAATTCAAAACAGTATTATATGGTCTTTTCATAAATTGAGCATTGAAATAAAAGCACAGCAAGGTTGTCTTCAGATGCTAATCTGCCCTTTAGCAAAAGGTGTTATAAAGGATTTTTAAAGATTTCACCTCATGGTCAAATTGGTTAAGATTAGATGGAATTTTCTATGAGGTTTCATCAAAATATGGTTTAGCATTAATAAACTAATGCAAGGGTAAAATTTGACTTTGAATAACATTTTCATGTAATAGTAAAGGCTAGTGAAAGGTTTTTGCCTTTTGAGTCATCATTTTGGCGAAATAAATAATTTATGGCAACCTGGAATTCTATTTTATAACATCAAGTGTTTTAACCCTCTAACATTTAACAGGCCTCCCAAAATCAAACTTTAAGTTTTAAAATTGCCTTTCCTGATGCGTGGCTTTCTGGATGGTTCAGAGGGCCCGGACACATCCAGAGAAGAGGTAAATAAGATTATTTGATATGTTTAGTCACATGGTATTGCCAAAATGATGTCCAATCTTCATTAAGTTATATTTTGGTGAATAATACTAATACATGTTCCAAAATTGCATGGGATTTCTAAAATTGTAATGTCTCAGTATATGCTGTCAATCATAATTAAGGGTAAAGTTATTGTAAACCACAGAGATAACTAAACTTCTTTGTCAGTCAGGTTTTTAACTGTAACTACCCTGGAAATTTTGTCATTCACAGACAATTGTTGTCTTGCTTTGTTCCTTCTTAAAAGATAGATTATAATCAAGTTATAAGACTTTAACAGGTGTTTTCAAGTGCAGGTTTCTAATAGTTTTGAAGATTGTAGCATTGGAATAGATAAAAAATGTCCAAGACTCATGAAGAACTGAAATGTTCGAGAATATCAAGCAAAACAAGAATTAACTAAATGGACTGCACTCAGAAAGCTGATGCAGCCTTTTTGACTTTTGTTTGAAATATTGCTGATCTTTGTTTTGTTTTTCAGAGTCAAGAAAAATTATTTTGAACTATTTATGGCCTTTAATAATAGAGTAAGGTATACTACTGTGTACAAAATTTGGAGATGTTTGTTTCTCTCTTCCTGGTTCCTCTAGAATTTGGAAACTATCTGTGAGTACTCTTAACTTACGGCAATATGGTTGTTTGCATCAGTGCAGTAAGAATCCATTTTTTTCTTTGTATTTATTTATTTATTTATTTTTGAGATGGAGTTTCACTCTTGTTGCCCAGGCCGGAGTGCAATGGCACAATCTCAGCTCACTGCAACCTCTACCTCCTGGGTTCAAGCAATTCTCCTGCCTCAGCCTCCCAAGTAGCTGGGATTACATGTGCCTGCCACCATGTCTGGCTAATTTTTTTTTGTATTTTTAGTAGAGACAGTTTCACCATGTTGGTCAGGCTGGTCTCAAACTCCTGACCTCAGGTGATCAGCCCACCTCAGCCTCCCAAAGTGCTGTGATTACAGGTGTGAGCCACCGTGCCCAGCCAAGAATCCATTTGTCTTTTGCAACAGGATGCAGTTGGAAAATCTAGTTGTTTTATCAAGACTTTGACTGGAAGGGTATGCTTCCCTTTAAGGAGTCAATCTCAAATTGCAGAGTCAGTAAATACTCCATGAGGAGAAATGGCCTGCCTCATACCTTGTCTAAACAGTCCCTGTAGAAAGTTCCTAACCTGTGGTCAGTAAAGAATGTCCCTTTCTAACAGGTCTGGTAGCTCCAAGTTTATCTTGGGATCTTACGAGAAAAGGATCACCCAACTCACAGGTATTTGAGGATACAAACCCGTGGCTGGGGTTGACTTTAAAAGGTCTTATCTGAAATTCCGCATGGGACAGAGTTCCATGAAAGCCAATCCAAAAAGCCTATGTAGAGATAATTATTCTTACTGTACTTTATGCAAATAATCAGGCCAAGTGTAAGACTAAAGTTTATTCTATGAACAATGTGGTCCTATCGTAATTTGTTTTTTTACCAAAAATGAGGACTGGAGAGAGAAATTATGCTCCAAAGCTTATCATACATTTGTCATTAAATCCTAGTCTCATTAATTGTTTTTAAGTTTTTGCCTACATTTTAAACTAACCCTGCTTGTTCCTGTGAATCAAGTGGTAATCTCCTGTAGCTGGGAAGAAACAAAAAGGGATGGGTAATGTAAATATATAAATATCTGGATCAAGATGCTAGTTCTGGGCAATTATCCTGCAAAGTCTACCAGGTAATTAAAGTGAGTATGGTGCCCATAACCCAGAGGTTTCTTTGTTTGGGAAAATAAAACCAAGGAACTTCATAGACCCCCAAAGGGAAATTCTGTATCTTGGCAAGTAAATTTTAAATGAAAATAAATAATCTACTACATCACCCTTTCAGGAATTGCTACTCACCCTACTATTTGCTGGGGAGCTATACACAGTAGCATCTTCTAACTGAAATATTGGTTTCCATTGCTATAGTATTTTGCTTATTATCCGTATAGCAGGGATAATAGCTACAAACAAAAAGAGAACATGAAAGTTTTACTATCCCTGAGTCTGTTACTATTGGGTTTGGTAATATGTCACACTCTGGCTATGCAAAGAAGGTTATAAAGGAAAGAGATTCTATGTAAAAAATGATCTTGTATGGTAAATACTTGTCCTGAAGAGAAATGCTGGTTGTTCAAAAGAAGGATGTTTAGGACAAGTTGGAAAGTTTAAGCATGTCTTAGACTGTCTGTGTAAATCATTAAGGGATTAATAATTGCAAGAAAGATTTAGCCAAGGTTAACCCTAAAGTTACTCTAGCCACCCAAATCCAATGCCACTTATCCAAAAAGGAATGTCACTTTCATATTAACATTTCAGCAACATCTGGTGGAGGCAAACCAGTGTTACAACCCATTGAAATTGCTGACAACAATGAAATTCAAAATGATGCTGCGGACAGAACCATGCATAGACATGCCTTTCTTCCGAGGACCCTTAGGTTGACCCCAGGGGGAGCCTTAGCTGCTGTTCCCCACACAACACCCCTTTTCAGCAAGAGGTAGCCGGAAAGAGTTATTGTCCAACAACCCCCAACATCAGTTAGGGTTACCACTCCAGAGTGGGGAATGATACCGGAGATGAGAAGAGATTTCTTAGGAAGATAGTGAGGGTATGGAAGTCCTTGGTACAATTTTTCTTTTAATGAAAAGTAGCCCCAAATCATATTCCTTTCTAACAAAGTGTAGCCTGCAAAATCGAGTTGTACACATAAATTAGCAGTTGTGCCAATCACATTCAAAATGACAGTCCCATCTTCCCTGCTCTTGATCAGTCACGTGGTATAGTAAGGCGCATACAAGATGGTGCTGGTCAATGGAAGAGTTCATTTGCATAATAAGATTAGGGCTGGGTGGCCAGCCTTCCCTATGTGCTATGTAAATGTCATACCTGATTGAATAAATCTGTGAGCCCTTTGTAAATCAGACACTGTCTTCTCAAACCGGACTATAAAATCCAGTGCATTTGCTACCTGCTAGTCTTTTGCACTCAGAGACCCCTCTCTCTCTACAGAGAGAGCTGTTTCTCTTTCTCTTCTTTTCTACCTATTAAACCTCCCCTGCTAAACTCCTCGTGTGTGTTCGTGTTCTAAATTTTCCTGGCATGAGATGACAAATCCCAGGGTATGTACTCCAGACAATGTAGTTGCTTCAGTAATGCCGAACATCTTTTCATGTACCTATTGTCCATTCCATATCTTCTTTATGGAAAAGTCATTCCAATCTTTGGATCTATTTATAAATTGGGCTTCTGTCTTCTTATATAATTGTAAGAACTCTTTATATATTCTGGATATGAGTCCTTTATCATATATATGTTTTCACAATATTTTTTCCTTTCTGTGGCTTGTCTTTTTTGTTCCTTAATAGCTGTAACTTCAAAGTTAAATTTGTCAATTTATCTATTTTATTTTATTTTATTATTTTATTTTTGAGACGGAGTCTTACTCTGTCACCTGGGCTAGAGTGCAGTGGCGCGATCTGGGCTCACTGCAACCTCCGCCTCCCGGGTTCAAGCAATTCTCCTGCCTCAGCCTCCCAAGTAGCTGGGACTACAGGTGTGTGCCACTACACCCAGCTAATTTTTGTATTTTCAGTAGAGATGAGGTTTCACCATCTTGGTTGGCCAGGCTGGTCTTGATTTCTTAACCTCATGATCCACCCGCCTTGGCTTCCCAAAATGCTGGGATTACAGGCATGAGCCACCGCACCTGGCCCAATTTATCCATTTTATGATTAGAGTTGTAACTGTTCTATTTAATTAATACTTTCTTTTCAAATTTGTGAAAATTTTCTCCTAAGTTAATTTTTATAAGTTTCATAGTTTGGCTTTTACATTTAAGTTTATGAGCCCATTAGAACTATCATGAGTATGTGTCAGGTAAGTTAAATTGAAGTTTTTGTTTTTTATTTTTGCATTTGGATGTCCAATCATTTTAGCACAATGAGTTGGAAAGAATATACGTTCTCTATTAAAATAGCTTGGTACTTTGATATCAATTACAATGTACATGTGTATCTCTTTCTAAACTCTCTCCTCTGTTCTATTAATCTATATGTCTATACTTAAACCAATGCCACACTCTCATGATTGTTATACCTTTACAATCATTCTTGCAATCAGTGAGTCCTCTAACTCTGTTCTTATTCAAAACTACTTTGCCTTTCCTAGTCCTTTGATTTTCTCATAAATTTTAGAATCAGCTTGCAATCTTTTTCAAAAAAAAGGCTGCCAGAATATTTATTGAGATTGCATTGAATCTATAGATCTATTTAAATAATTGTATGAGTATTGAATCTTCTGATCCATAAACATGACATATTTCTCCATTTATTTAGATATTCTTACATTTTCTTACCAATTATTTATAGCTCTTAGTTACAGATATTGCAGCTATTTTAAAAATGTAATCCCAATCATTTTATATATTTGATGTTATCACAAATAATTTGAATTTTTTGTTTTATTTTCAGTGATTCCTTTATAATATATACAAATACAATTGATTTTGTATATTCACCTTGAAGCCTTGGATCCCACTAAACTTACATATTATCTTTTGTAGCTTTTTCAAATTAGTTTTTTTAAAATCTCAACTTTTATTTATGTTCACAGGGTACATGTGCAGGTTTGTTACATAGGTATATTGAATGATGCTGAGGTTTGTGTTACAAATGATTCCATCTCCTGGGTAGTGAGCATTATACCCAATAGATAATTTTTTAACCCTTGTCTCCCTTCTTCCCTCCCTCAAGTAGTCCCCAGTGTCTGTTTTTCCCATCTTTAGTTGCATGTGTACTCAATGTTTAGCTTCCACTTATGAGAGAACGTGTGGTATTTGGTTTTCTGTTCCTGTGTTAATTTGCTTAAAATAATGGTCTCCAGCCACATTCATGTTGCTTCAAATGACATGATTTTTTTCTTTTTATGGCTACGTATTATTCCATCATGTGTATGTACCACATTTTCTTTATCCAGTCCACCACTCATGAGCATCTAGGGTGATTCCACATCTTTGCTATTGTGAATAGTGCTGCAGTGAACATACATGTGTTTGTGTCTTTTTGGTAGAACCATTTATTTTCCTTTGGGTATATGCCCAGTAATAGGATTGCTGAATTGAATAGTAGTTGTGTTTTAAGTTCTTTGAGAAATCTCCAAACTGCTTTTCACAGTTGCTGAACTAATTTACATTTTCACCAACAATATGTAAGTGTTCTCTTTCCTCCACAACCTCATCAGCATCTGTTTTTTGTTTGTTTGTTTGTTTTGCTTTTTAGTAATAGCCACCCTGACTGGTGTGTGATGGTATCTCATTGTGGTTTTGACTTGCATGTCTCTGATAATTAGTGGTATGGAACATTTTAACATATATTTGTTGGCCATTTGTAGGTTTTCTTTTGAAAAGTGTTTGTTTTTGTCTTTTGCCTGTCCTTTGTTTTTGCTTGTTGAATTGTTTAATTTTCTTACAGATTCTGAATATTAGACCTTTTTTAAAAAATTATTATTATTATACTTTACGTTTTAGGGTACATGTGCACAATGTGCGGGTTTGTTACATATGTATACATGTGCCATGTTGGTGTGCTGCAACCATCAACTCGTTATTTACATTAGGTATATCTCCCAATGCCATCCCTCCCCCCTCCCCCTACTCCACAACAGGCCCTGGTGTGTAATGTTCCCCTCCCTGTATCCAAGTGTTCTCATTGTTCAATTCCCACCTATGAGTGAGAACATGTGGTGTTTCGTTTTCTGTCCTTGTGATAGTTTGCTCAGAATAATGGTTTCTAGCTTCATCCATGTCCCTACAAAGGGCATGAACTCATCCTTTTTTATGGCTGCATAGTGTTCCATGGTTTATGTGTGCCACATTTTCTTAATCAAGTCTATCATTGATGGACATTTGGGTTGGTTCCAAGTCTTTGCTATTGTGAATAGTGCCACTATAAACATACGTGTGCATGTGTCTTTATAGCAGCATGATTTATTATCCTTTGGGTATATGCCCAGTATAGACCTTTGTCGGATACATAGTTTGCAAATATCTTCTCTCGTTCTGTAGGTTGTCTGTTTACTTTGTTGATAGTTTCTTTTGCTGTGCAAAATCTCTTTAGTTTAATTAGGTTTCATTTGTTTATTTTTGTTTCGTTGCAATTACTTTTAAGGACTTAGTCATAAATTATTTGCCAAGGCTGATGAACAGGTGGTATTTCCTAGGTTTTCTTCTAAGAATTTTATAATTTGAGGTATGAAATGTAAGTGTTTAATCAGTCTTGGGTTAATTTTTGTTTATGTTGAAATGTAGGTGTCTAGTTTCATTCTCAGGCATATGGCTAGCTAGTAATCCCAGCACCATTTATTGATTAAGGAGTCCTTTCTCCATTGCTTGTTTTTATTGACTTTGTCAAAGATCAGATGGTTGTATATCTGTGTGACTTTATTTCTGGGTTCTCTGTCTTGTTCCATCGATCTATGTGTCTGCTTTTGTGCTATGGTGTACCATGCTGTTCTTATTAGATTTATTTGGATTTTTTTTATATAGACAATCATGTTATTTGTGAATAAAGGTGTGTTTCTTCTTCCACTTAACTCTATATATTTGTTTGTCTTTCCTTATTGTATTGGCCAGGAACTTAAATACAATGTTAAATGGAAATGGTAAGAACATATATCCTTGCCTTGTTTCTGAACACAGGGAGAAAAAATTCAGTCTCTTACTATTTAGTATGTTAGCAGTAGGATTTGTATATATGTACACCATTAGCTTGAAGAGTGCCATTTTATTCCTAGTTAGTAAGAGTTTTTGTCATTAATAGGAGTAAACTTTGTCAAATATTTTTACTTCATCTTTTTCTTTTTGGGGTTGTTAATATGGTGAGAATTACATTGACTGATTTTTTAAAAATTGAACTAACTCTGCATCTCTGGGAAGAACTGTACTTGATCATGACGTATTTCTCTATTTCTATATTGCATAATTCAATTTACTTAATACTTTAATAGATGTTTACATCTATTTTCATTAGTGATACTGGCCTGTGATTTTTCTTTTCTTGTTACATCTATCTGGTCTTTGAATCATCAAAATACAGATTTCAATACATTTTAGAAATAGTTTTTTCTCTTTTATAATTTTTATTGAAAATTTTATGTGAAATTATTGTCAGTTCTTTAAATTTGGAAGACATAACCACTGAAGTCATTTAACCCTGGAATTTCCTTTGAGGCAATAATTTAAACTACAAGTTTAATCTTATTAATAGATATATGGCTAGTCAATGTTATCGATTTCCCCTTGAGTGAGTTTTGGTAGGCTGTGTCTTTCAACAAATATGTCTCCTTCATCTACATTGTAGAATTTGTCAGTATAAAATTGATTATAATATTCTCTTATTAACCTTTAATGTCAATGGAATCTTTAGTGATTCCACCTCTTTCATTGCTCCTTTTGGTAATTTGTATACTGTATTTGCTTTCTTTTTCCTGATCAGACTTGCTGAAAGTTTATTATTTTTGTTGGTCATTACGTAGAACAAGTTTTGGGGTTAATTGATTTTTCTCTATTGTTTTTCTCTTTTCCATGTAATTAATGTCTTCTCTTATGTTAATTATTTTTCCTTTTGCTTCCTTTCTGCTAATTGGCTCTTTTTTTGTTTCTGTGTTCTTAAGTAAGAAGCTTACAATATTGATTTAAGACTTTCTATCCCCATAAATTGTCTTTAATTATTGTCTTAGTCTGTTTGACTGCCAGAAAAAATTACCACAGATACTGGGTAGCCTAACAACAAGTGTCTCACACTTCTGGAGGCTGGAAGTCAGAGATCAGGCTGCCAGCTAGCACAGTCAGGTTCTACTGGTGACCCTCATGTGAGTTACAGACTAATTTCTTGTTGCATTCTTACTTAACAACAACAACAACAAAACAAAAAGGGCAAGAGAGTTCTCTGGGGTCTCTTTTATAAGGGCACTAATCCCATTCATGAGAGTTCCACACATATGACCTAATTATCTCCCAAAGTCTCCACCTTCTACAATCATCCCACTATGGTTTAGGATTTCAACATAAAATTTTTTCGGTGGGAAATGGCATACATTTAGTTCGTTGCAGTTACACATCACAAATTTTGATATTTTAAAATTTTATTAGATTCAAAATATTTTCTAACTTGCCATGTAATTTATTTTTTACTCCTTTTCCTACAGAAATGTATCAGTTATTTAATTAAGTTCTTTGTAAGAAATTTAGAAAACCGATTTGTGAGGATAAACTCCATTCATTGGGCAAACACAGATCACAGGTAGCCCTGGAGCTGAGGAATAACTTTAATTTTTGGTAACTTTTGCAAGTCTGCAGCCTTCTGATCAACCTTGCACTGCTCTGTAATCTCGTATTTCTCTTTTTCTGTGGCTAAGATCTCATCTTTCTGGTGTCTGAGCTTCTATGGCTGCTGCTGCTTGAAGTAAACATCAGTGAGATGCTGGGGGATTTTTGTATCATTGATATCAATTTTTGTGGAGGTGGCAATGACAAATTTCTGGTGTGTTCTATGCAGAAGAAACTGATTGAGAACCATAGGTCCAGTCACAAGTAACAAGCCACTGCCCAACTGCCTTAGAGAAACCAGTCTATTGCCCTGTAGTGCCCAGTGAGGATAAGCAGAATTGTCATAGGAGAGATGCTAGCTCACATTTGTTTCACATGCTGACTGAAAGAGTTTTTGTTGTGGCTCAACAGCCTTTGAGGCTCATCTTCAGTAGAATAGTATCTAGATGTTTTGTGAAGTTTAATCACTCAGGTACCACATTCGTATGACCACCCACTGGTTCTGCGTCAGTGACAAGAAACTCCTTTTAAAAAAAAAAAAAAAAAAAAACAGAAAACAAAAAACAAACAAACAAAAAAACCACCTGGATTCTGCAGCTAAATACTTCATCTTGTATATGACCTTTCAGAAATATGTAGCAGATTGGGAATGTTTGCGAATTCCTTCAATGATGATGACGGGATTTTGTCTGCAGTGAGGCTTACTCTTCTTGGGTTGTTTAGCCTTCAAGTTAACATTTTTAACCTGACCACTGGCCTTATAGCCTTCTTGGCTTCAGGTTTCTTCTTTTTATTATTGGGCTTTTCAAATTTTTCACTCATCAACTTGCAAGATGGGAAAGAGAGCTGTGTAATTTATCACATGAATTGTGGGTGTGTAGAAATTCATTGTTCAATTTTCATATATTTGGGAATTTTCCAATTTTTTATGGTTTTGATTTCTATGTTAATTCTGTGTTGGTTACATAATATATCACTTATGTTTTCAAACCTTTTAAAATTACTGATACTTATCACCCAAAATATGACCTGATTGTGAATATTCTGTGTTCACTTACTAATAACTTATTTTCAGCTATTTATGAGTAAAGTACTTCATAAATACCAATTATGTCAATTTAATTGATAGTGTTGTTCAAGTGTTCTACATTTTTGCTGATTTGCTGTCAACTTTTTCTATCAATTACTGTGATCTGAGTGTTAATAATTATGACAATAAAGATAGCTTATTATTTCTGTTCTGCCAGTTTTGGCCTCATGAATTTGAAGTCTGTTATAAGGTACACACCCATTTAGAATTGTTATGTGTTTTTGAGGCATTACCCACTCATAATATTTCTTATGTATTTTGTATATGTAAGATGTAGCAGGTTCTTTCTTCTTAAATATACATTCTTATTCATAATTACCTTGTTTATATAATTTATTCTGAAAGTAATTATTTGTATGCTTGGTTTACATTTTCCTCCTTGTTAATTGTTTACCTCCAGTAATTGCTAGAAGAAACTGAAAGTCGTAAAGATCTGAATACATGGAAAATATAACTTATTCACCACTTTTATTTAATTGCCAGTTATAGAACAATGGACACAGCGGCAGGCTATGCACTTTTTTTCATGTGCACACAAATCATTTAACAAGATGGACCATATTCTATGCTATATGACAAATCTCAATACATTTCAAAATATTTGAGTTTGTAAAAGTATCTCTCTACCAACAATAGAATTATATTAGAAGTCATTTCCAAGCATTTGGAAATGAAATAATGCACTTCTTGATAACTCACAGATCAAAGAATAAATCAAAGGAGAAACTAGATAATTTTTTTGTACCAAATGAAAATGAAAGCCATCAAAATTTGTGGAATGAGGGAGGCAATATTTACAGGGAATCTTATAGAACTCAATGTCCATGTAAAAATTGGAAAAAAATTCATATCAATGGCCTCAATGTTTAACTTTAGAATCTTTTTTAGAAAAAAGAGCAAATTAAACCAAAGTAAGCAGAAGAAAAATAATAGTAACTATCAAAGCAGAAATAGGTGAAATGGAGAGAAAAAATAGAAAAAAACTGAAAATCAAAAGCTAGTTGTCTGAGATTAATAAAATTGATTAACCTCAAGTCAGCCTAATCAGGAAAAAGGGATTGACAAAAATTAACAGTATTTTCTGTAAGAGAAATGGCATCACTACAGATATCACAGATTTAAAAGGATAATAAGAAAATATTGTAAACAATTTTGTGCCAATAAATTAGGTAACTTGGATAAAATGAAAAATATCCTGAAATAAACAAATTGCCAAAGCTTACTTTAGAATAAATAGATAACTTGTATAGCCCCATATCTGAAAATAAATTTGTAGATATCTACAAATCAAATTTATAGTTAAAAATCTTCCTACAAGATCTCCAGCCACAAATGGCTTAATGGGTGAAAGTAAAGAATAAATAAGCACATTCAGGAAAAATAATACTGAGCCTTCACAACTCTTCTAGAATATTGGATAGGAGAGAATTCTTAGTAATTTACTCCATGAAACCAACATTACTCTGAGAGCAAAACCAGATGAAGAAATCATAAGAAAATAAATTTATAGATCAATTTCTTTTATAAACATAGATGTGAACATTCTTATCAGAATTTTAGTAAGCTAAGTGTAATAATGTATAGTTTTTAATTACTACATCAAAACCAAGTGAGGCTTGTCCCAGGAAAGCAAGGTTGGTTCAACATTTGGAAATCAATAAATACAATTCATCATATTAATGAGTTGTAAAAGAATTACCACATGATCATCTTAATAGATGCAGAAAAATAATTTGATAAAATCCAATATTATTCCGGATTTTTTTTAAAAAGCCATCAATTTAGAAAAAACAAGTTACTTCTTCACCTACAGCAGCTAACATTACACTTAGGAGTCAAAGACTGAAAGCCTTTCCCTTAGGATCAGAAGCAAGGCAAGGATACCACTTCTATTTAACATTGCCCTGGAGTCTCTAGCCACTACAATTAAGTCAGTGAAAGGAAATAAAAGGCATCTAAATTGAAAATGACAAAGTAAAACACTTATTATTCACGGATGACATAATAATCTGTATTAAAACTTAGAGAATCTACAAAAATCCAACTGGAACTAATATGTAAGTTTAGCAAGTTTACAGAATACAAGGTGAATATAAAAATACAAAATACATTTCCGAATAAGGGAAGAGACCACCCCTCATATTGTCTTATGCCCAATTTCTGTCTCCAAAGAAAAAAGAAGTAAAAACTAAAAGGCAGAAATGAAATCCACAAGCAGACAGCCTGGCATCACACCCTGGGCCTGGTAGTTAAAGATCGACCCCTGACCTAATCGGTTATTTACATAAGAAAAGCACTGTGAAGATCCCAGTCCTGTTCTGTTCTGTTCTGTTCTAATTACCGGTGCGTGCAGCCCCCAGTCACATACCCGCTGCTTGCTCAATCGATCACGACCCTGTCACGTGCACCCCCTTAGAGTTGTGAGCCCTTAAAAGGGACAGTAATTGCTCACTCAGGGAGCTCAGTTGTTGGCGGTATGAGTCTTGCTGAAGCTCCCGGCCGAATAAAGCCCTTCCTTCTTCAACTCGGTGTGTCTGAGGGATTTTGTCTGCGGCTTGTCCTGCTCCACATGTACTAGGTATGATTGGTAATTGAAATGAACATTCACTTACAGAAACAACAAAAGTATGAGCCACTTAGCAACAAATCTAATGTAAGGCATTTACAGCCTGAAGCACTGGAAACTACAAAGCGTCACTAAGAAAGAAAATCTAAATAAATGAGGATGTTTGAAATGTTCATTATTTTGAGTGTGGTGATGTTGTTTCACAGGTGTATTCATATATCAAAGCTTACAGCTGGGCACAGTGGCTTATGCCTGTAATCCTAACACTTTGGGAAGCACAGGCAGGCAAATCACTTGAGCTCAGGAGTTCAAGACCAGATGGGCAACATGGTGAAACTCTGTCTCTACAAAAAATATAAAAATTAGCCAGGTGTGATGGTGATATCTGTAGTCCCAGCTAGTTGGGGGACTGAGGCAGGAGGATCACTTGAATCCCAGAGGTCAAGTGAGCCCAGATCATGACACTGCACTCCAGCCTGGGTGACAAAGTGAGACCCTGTCTCCAACTCAAAAAAAAAAAAAAAGTCTTATCAAATTGTACACTTTACATATGTGGGATTTATTGTACGTCAATTTTAGCTCAATAAATTACTAAAATATAGAAATAAACATTTGATATTATTCAACGTCCACTGATGATAAAGTTTCTCAGCAAACTAAGAATAGGAGAAAATTTTCTCAATCTGATAAACAGCATCTGCACAAACCTATAGCTAAAATTAAAAGCAATGATGTAATACTGTATATTTTCCTTTTAATATTCAGAATGATACTAGTTGTACTTACAAGTTTTACTTAACATTATACTGAAAGTATAGCCAGTGAAATAGGGGGATGAGATGCAGTAATGATTGGGAAAAAACACACACAAAATCGTCTTTATTTACAGATAATATGGTTGATTACATAGAGTATCATAGGGAATCTTCAAAACAATTGCCAAACCTATACATTTATTTAGCAAGTTCTTAAGACACAGGATCATTATCCTTAAATCAATTGTGTTTCTATAGAACAACAACCAATAATTGAAAATAAAATTTTAATATCCAATTTACAATAACATCACAAACAAAAGGCTAAGGAATAGATAAAAGAATATGCACACTGGCTCAGTTGCTCATGCCTGTAGTCCCAGAACTTTGTGAGGCTGAGGCAGGAGGATTAAGCTCAAGAGTTTGAGACCAGCCTGGAAAACATAGTGAAACTCACTCTCTAAAAACAAAATAATAATACAATTAAAAAAATTTTTTTTAAGACTCCACGAAAAAGTGAAGAGGCTGGCCACAAAAATGAGACAACGTAGTTGAAAAGCGTATATTTTAAACAAAAAAACTTGTACCTTAAATATATAATAACAACAAAACAATTAAAAAGACAACTCTCCTTTCATCAAATATAGACAAAAGACAATTCACAAAAAAAATGTCTAGGAGTGGTTAATAAGCATATGAAAAAGTGCTTAATATCATTATTTATCAGGGTAATTAAAACCAGTATATGACAGCATTTTATACTCACTAGAATAGCTGGATTAAAAAGAACAAGTATTGGTCACAGTCTGGAACAATGGAACACTCATACATTTCTAGTGGATGTATGAAATGGTACAACCAATTTGAAAACTATTTGACTTTTTCTTGTAAAGTTAAATGTACTCAACTATTCACTCCTAATTATTTTTCCAAGAGAAATATCCTAAAAGACTTGTATCAGACTTTGTTCATAGCAGCTTCATTCAAAATATCAAAACCTAGGAAAAAACCAACCTGTTCATCAAGCAAGCCTATTAAAGAAATCATGGACTATTCATACCATGGAGTACTACACAGTAGTAATAAAGTAACTACTATTGATGCAGATGACAGCATATGGATAAATCTCAAAATCATTATGTTAATGGAAAGAAGTTGGAAAGAAATAAGGATATTTTATATGTTATTCTGCAAAAAGTTCAAAACCAAAGCAAAACTAATCCATGACAATAGAAATCAAAGCAGTGGTTGCCTTTCCAGGTAGGTTGACTACAAGGTGACACAGGACAACCTTCTCAGGCATTTGGAAGTATTCTATGCCTTGATTAAATCGTTAACAAGGGTATGTTGATATATTAAGATGTATCAGATTATTCTCTTAAGACTGATGCATTTCAACTTTATATAAATTTTACCTCATTACAAAAAAATTTGATTTGTAGGCAAAATGAAGTGCATTTTTGAAGGAGAAAAAG
Source organism: Mandrillus leucophaeus (assembly GCF_000951045.1). Classification (NCBI taxonomy): domain Eukaryota; kingdom Metazoa; phylum Chordata; class Mammalia; order Primates; family Cercopithecidae; genus Mandrillus; species Mandrillus leucophaeus. The sequence goes on along the minus strand of NW_012106030.1, from coordinate 5,174,553 downwards.
GATTTGAGGGAGCAAGTTACAGAGAATGGGAAGTAATGAGGAGGAAAGTTAGAGTGAAAAGAAAAAGAATCTGACAAGGAAGGAAAAAGGGAAGAACTATGAGAGAGAGCTCAGTGAAGTCGTGGGTACTATTTTGCAGTGTTTCCTAGATTAACCCTGCAGGAAAGCCAAAAATTATTACTTATCTCACATTTTCATGATCATTTTGGAACTACTTACTTGATTGTAAGACATGTTCATTGACCACTATCCCTAGTTGTGAGTATTTAGTGACTGGAAAATTTAAAAATGTATGTGTCAGAGGAACAGCAATCAGAAATCTCTGAAGTCAAGTGAAGCTGCAAGAAAGCCTAGGCATCCCCAGATGCCCCATTGATTGTAGGCACAGAGCCATGTACAGAGCTCAGCACCTAGAGTCTGTTGCTAGGCAGAGAGTGACCATTACATAGGTTTTCAAGTGTTTCATGCAGCATGGGTTTTACATGTGTAACAGAGGAAGATTATTTTTGCAAGATAGCAGCCTATGTTAAGGCACACATGCATTTATATTGTTTTTGGCATCCAGGGGCCCTTTTAACAAAATTTTGTCAAGCACGTTTCCTTTCTGAATAGAGGCTGCATACAACAATTGGATGAACAATTTTTGCAAAATCTCTCAGGGGGCCTCTCTTGAGACTGAGCCTGTATGAGATCATGATATTAGACTATGGCTTGGCTGGATTTTTATTTCAGTAAGTGATCTCATTCACTTAAAGCACTAATCATTTTAACAGGACAAGGAAAAAAAAAAAAAAAAAAAAACGCCTTCCAAAATCACAGCAGGAAAAAAATAAGGGGAAAAGCACGTCAAAGTGATCTTGTGAAGGTTCCCATGTGATTTTACACGGAAAATTTTCCATTTATACATCATCAGGATGGATATACAGTCTGATATTACTGGTGGAAGATGTATGAGAAAGTCAACCTAATGCAAACAAATAGGATTCCAGGCTGCAAAACTGACTTACCTGGTTTGGGTTTATTATATTTGACATGAAGAAAACTACTTTCCCCCTTTGGAAGTCTTTCCATCATAAGACACATAACAACTGCATGAGCATAATTTGCAGAAGAGAAAGGCTGTAATATGCTTTATAGCAAGTGTGATACTAGTGACAGGGTCTACCTGTTATAAAATATCTGGATGAAAACTGGGAATTGCAACGTGGCTACCCCTACCAGACCTCTTGGTTTTACTTTATTTCCATATTTAGGTTAACTAAGTAGAGTTCTCTTGTTTATATTCCTCATCTTCCCAACTTTAAATCTGTCCCTTTGCTTATTTCTGACTAGCCACTGTGAAAGCTTTGCTCTGTGTATGCAGCAAAACACTTTTAAACATTCCACACTATAGAGAGCAAGATTATTTACAGCTAAACCTAACAAGTCTGCAAAGCACATTAAATTCGGAGACCATGTTGGTCTAATTCTGTTTTCTATTAGTAAATGCATTGGGAACAGATTCAAGTACTTTTGTGGAATGGTTGTATTTTAAACAAAAATATGTATCTACTAGGGAAAAAAAAAGACAGTGAGAGGATGATTAGCATTTCTATAATTGCATGTGTGGCAGTTGTAATTCTTGGATTTTCTAGATAGAATGCAGAGTAATTGTATTAGCCCATTCTCAAGCTCCTATAAGGACATACGTGAGACTGGGGAATTTATAAAGAAAAAGGGGTTTAATGGACTCATAGTATCACGTGCCTGGGGAGGTCTCAAAATCATGATGGAAGGCAAAGGCACATCTTACATGACAGCAGGCAAGAGGTCCTGTGCTGGGGAACTTCCCTTTATAAAACCATTAGATCTCGTGAGACATATTCACTGTCATAAGAACACCAGGGAAAAACCCACACCCATGATTCAATTACCTCCCACCAGATCCCTCCCATGACACATGGAGATTACAGGAGCTATAATTCAAGATGAGATTTGGGTGGTGACACAGCCAAAAAATATAATTCCACCCCTGACTCCTTCCAAATCTCATGTCCTCTCATTTCAAAACCAATCATGCCTTCCCAACAATCCCCCAAGTCAGCTCATTCCAGCATTAATTCAAAAATCCACAGTCCAAAGTCTCATCTGAGACAAGGCAAGTCCCTTCCACCTATGAGCCTGTAAAATCAAAAGCAAGTTAGTTAGTTCCTAGATACAATTGGGGTACAGGTATTGGGTAAATACATGTTTTCCAAATGGGAGAAATTGACCAAAACGAAGGGGTTACAGACTCCATGCAAGTCTGAGATCCAACGTGGCAGTCAAATCTTAAAGCTACAAAATGATCTCCTTTGACTCCATTTCTCACATCCAGATCACGCTGATGCAAGAGGTGTGTTCCCATGGACTTGGGCATCTCTGCCCCTGTGGTTTTGCAGGGTACAGCCCCTCTCCTGGCTTCTTTCTTGGGCTGGCATTGAGTGTCTGTGACTTTTCCTGGTGCACAATGCAAGCTGTCAGTGACTCTATCATTCTGCGGTCTGAAGAACAGTGGTCCTCTTCTCACAGCTCCACTAGGCAGTGCCCCAGTGGGGACTCTGTGTGGGGGCTCTAGCCCCACATTTCCCTTCTGCACTGCCCTAGCAGAAGTTCTCCATGAGGGTTCTGACCCTGCAGCACACCTTGGCCTAGACATCCAGACATTTCTATACATCATCTGAAATCTAGGTGGAAGTTTCCAAATCTCAATTCATGACTTCTGTGCTCCTGCAGGCCCAGCATGTCATGTAAGCCACCAAAGCTTGAGGTAACCTCTGAAGCAATGGCCTGAGCTGTACATTGCCCCCCTTTTAGCAATGGCTTGGAGTCAGTGCACCAAGTCTGGAGACTGCACAAAACCTCAAGGCCCTGGGCCCAGCCCATGAAACCATTTTATCCTCCTAGGCTTCCAGGCTTGTGATGGGAGGGGCAACTGTGAAGACCTCTGACATGCTGTGGAGACCTTTTCCCCATTGTCTTGGTGATTAACATTTGGCTCCTTGTTACTTATGCAAATTTCTGCAGCTGGCTTGAATTTCTTCTCGGAAAATGGGTTTTTTGTCTCTATCACATCAACAGGTTGCAAATTTTCTGAGCTCTTATGCTCTACTTCCTTTTTAAATATAAGTTCCAATTCCAAACCATATCTTCGTGAATGAATAAAAGTGAATGATTTTAAGAGCACCCAAGTCACCTCTTCAATGCTTTGCTGCTTAGAAATTTCTTCTACCAGATACCCTAAATCATCTCTCTCAAATTCAAAGTTACACAGATCTCTAGGGCAGGGACAAAATGCTGCCAGTCTCTTTGGAAAAGCATAGCAAGAATCACGTTTGCTCCAGTTTCCAATGAGTTCTCCATTTCCATCTGAGACCACCTCAACCTGGACTTCATTGTCCATGTCTCTATCAGTATTTTGGTCAAAGCCATTCAACAAGTCTCTAAGAAGTTTCAAACTTTCTCACATCTTCCTGTCTTCTGAGCTTTCCAAGTTTCTAGGAAGTTCCAAACTTTCCCAAATTTTCCTCTCTTCTTCTGAGCCCTCCAAACTGTTTTAATCTCTGCCAGTTACCCAGTTCCATGGTTGGTTCCACATTTTTGGGTATCCTTATAGCAGCACCTCACTCTACCAGTACCAGTGTACTGTATTAGTCTGTTCTCAAGCTGCTGTAAGGACATACCTGAGGCTGGGTAATTTACAAAGAAAAAGAGGTTTAATGAACTCACAGTTCCACGGGACTGGAGAGGCCTCATAATCATGGCATAAGACGAAGGAGGAACAAAGACCCATCTTACGTGGCAGCAGGCAAGAGAACATGGATGGGGGAACTACCCTTTATAAAACCATCAGATCTCATGAGACTTATTCACCATCATGAGAACAGCACTGGAAAAACCTGCCCCCGTGATTCAATTACTTCCTACTGGGTCCCTCCCATGACATGTGTGGTTCATGGGAGCTAGAATTCAAGATGAGATTTGGGTGAGAACACAGCCAAACCATATCAGTAATGCAAACCCATTGCATCTCAAGTCAGTAAGTACGAGACTGGAGACTGTCACAGAAGGTGCTGGTGGTCAGTGGCTCCCATAGATTTGTAAAGCTTGAATTAGTGGTGAGCTTCTCTCAGCTTCTATGGTCAGACCTCTAACCATTAGATCTCCACCCTCACTTTCAGCTTATATACTACAGTGGAGGGAGCCTGTGTTCAGAAAACTTACACCCAGAGCCTATCATCAGAGCCAATGCAATCAACCCAAGTCAGAATTTTCTCGTCAAATACCTTCAGAATTATTGTTACCCATGGCCAGTCTTTCCCAAATGAATAATATACTACTATGGCCAATTTTGACAGTTAGTGGACAGTTTTCTCTGACATTACTCAAATCCGTTATCTTTGCTCAATGCCCAAGTCTGAGCCTTTCTGCTCATCTGTAATCTATGTTCTCTTACACGTACTACTCCAGGATCCAGGATCCTTCTTTCTTGGCCTAACATCATTGCTCAGTACTCCCCTCCATGTGCCTTTGGTACACTCTGATCTACAGTTACCAACTTCTTCATTTTCTTTTATTAATTTTTTTATTTTGAATTTATTTATTTATTTGAGATGGCGTCTTGCTCTGTTGCCAGGCTGGAGTGCAATGGTGTGATCT
>NW_012106030.1:5167708-5169826 GCF_000951045.1 Mandrillus leucophaeus | reverse complement strand
AAACCATCAGATCTCATGAGACTTATTCACCATCATGAGAACAGCACTGGAAAAACCTGCCCCCGTGATTCAATTACTTCCTACTGGGTCCCTCCCATGACATGTGTGGTTCATGGGAGCTAGAATTCAAGATGAGATTTGGGTGAGAACACAGCCAAACCATATCAGTAATGCAAACCCATTGCATCTCAAGTCAGTAAGTACGAGACTGGAGACTGTCACAGAAGGTGCTGGTGGTCAGTGGCTCCCATAGATTTGTAAAGCTTGAATTAGTGGTGAGCTTCTCTCAGCTTCTATGGTCAGACCTCTAACCATTAGATCTCCACCCTCACTTTCAGCTTATATACTACAGTGGAGGGAGCCTGTGTTCAGAAAACTTACACCCAGAGCCTATCATCAGAGCCAATGCAATCAACCCAAGTCAGAATTTTCTCGTCAAATACCTTCAGAATTATTGTTACCCATGGCCAGTCTTTCCCAAATGAATAATATACTACTATGGCCAATTTTGACAGTTAGTGGACAGTTTTCTCTGACATTACTCAAATCCGTTATCTTTGCTCAATGCCCAAGTCTGAGCCTTTCTGCTCATCTGTAATCTATGTTCTCTTACACGTACTACTCCAGGATCCAGGATCCTTCTTTCTTGGCCTAACATCATTGCTCAGTACTCCCCTCCATGTGCCTTTGGTACACTCTGATCTACAGTTACCAACTTCTTCATTTTCTTTTATTAATTTTTTTATTTTGAATTTATTTATTTATTTGAGATGGCGTCTTGCTCTGTTGCCAGGCTGGAGTGCAATGGTGTGATCTTGGCTCACTGCAACCTCCACCTCCCAGGTTCAAGTCATTTTCCTGCCTCAGCCTTCCGAGTAGTTGGGACTACAGGTATGTGCCACGATGCCCAGCTAATTTTTGTATTTTTAATTGAGATGGGGTTTCACCATGTTGGCCAGGATGGTCTTGATCTCTTGACCTCATGATCTGCCTGCTTCAGCCTCCCAAAGGGCTAGAATTACCACTACACCTGACCTATTTTTCATTTTTTGGTTACATAGTAGGTGTATATATTTATGGTGTACATGAGATATTTTGATACTGGCATACGATGTGTAATGATCACATCAGAGTAAATGGGATATCCATTGCCTCAAGCATTTATTATTTATTTGTGTTTCAAATATTCCAATTATGCTTTTAAAGTTATTTTTATATGTACAATGTACATTACCTGACATCAAATTATACTGTAGTTCTATAGTAACTAAAACAGCATGATACTAGCATAAAAACAAACACATAGATCAATGGAACAGAATGGAGAGCTCAGAAAGAAATCCACACATCTGTAGTAAACTCATTTTTGACAAAGGTGCCAAGAACACATATTGGGGAAAGGACAGTCTCTACGTGGTGCTGGAAAAACTGGATCCCCGTATGCAGAAAAATTAAATCAGACCCTTATCTCTTGACACATACAAAACCCAAATCAAAATGGATCCAATACTTAAATCTAAGACTTCAAACTATGAAACTACTAAAAGAAAACATTAGGGAAACTCTTCTTGCTCATTTATGAGCTCTTCATTTAACATCCTTTCCTCTTCTGTACATTAACTGAAAGTTGATTCTTCCATGAAAAGTCATTTTTCTCCTGAAGCTCTTTCATTCGAAGTCTGCAAGTTCACCGGCATCCCATGGACTTTGAATCTGGCAATCAGAGTTGACATTCTTCTGATCTCCACTCTGAGTTCAAGCTTGGCCAACATGGTGAAACCCCAGCTCTACTAAAAATACAAAAATAAGCTGGGTGTGGTGGCTCACGCCTGTAATCCAATCAACTTGGGAGGCTGAGGCACGAGAATCACTTGCTACTATAGCTACCCAGGAGGCAGAGGTTGCAGTGAGCTGAGATCATGCCATCATACTCCAGCCTGGGCAAGAGTGAGAGTCTGTCTCAAAAAAAAAAAAAAAGAAAAAAAAAAGAGTGGACTGCAAGAGAGGTTAATGGATTGTAGGACATTGGGATTTTTGCATCAAAAATGTTGCCTTCAGAAATATCTTACCTTTTCTATGGTTAATAATAATAAACACTTATGGACTACTAGTTTAAAG
>NW_012106030.1:5154313-5167658 GCF_000951045.1 Mandrillus leucophaeus | reverse complement strand
CTGAAAATATAGGAAATATAAAAAAGCAAAAAGTCTGAAATATCCCACACAATTCATTTCTCACCTGAAAAATTGGAGGTTTATATTAACTTGTATAGAATGTCATTGCCAAGTAAAACTTATTAGGGAATTCACAAAAACAAAAACAGATAAAAAATGCATTTTAGTGATACAATCCATTTGTAATTTGGAGACTGACAGCTTGTTCATCCTTGTCAGAACCTAAGTGAAGTGGGATCTCTAATCCAATAGTTTATTTAAAGAGCGAAGAAAGGGAGCTCCTTTGGTGGGAACAATAGAGAAAGCAATTCCACACCTAATTTATTTAATCGTAAATTGCCTCAATCCCCACCTCATAGCAAACAAACAGATGACAGTTATTCCATTCAAACAATGTATAAAGGTTGCAGAAATTGTATTATCACTCTTAAAAAAAAGAGTAATATCAAAAAAGCACAATCAAGTTTCTATTTCATGCAATATTTTACTTACAAATCAAAAAGGTGTTTTGACATAGACAAAATGAAACCAACCCTAGGTACAAATAAAAATGGAGCTATGAATTAAAGGTAACCACAAGAGTACATTAAACAAAACTATTATAATTGATATTTGATAAGGAAGGAGGTGAAGCCATGCAAGAGAGCTAAGAGATTAAGAGTAATTGGAGGCTGGGCACAGTGGCTAATGCCTGTAATACCAGCACTTTGAGAGACCAGGGTGGGCAGATCATCCGAGGTCAGGAGTTCAAGACCAGCCTGGCCAACATGGTGAAACTCCAGCTCTACTAAATAAACAAAAGTAAGCCAGGTGTGGTGGCTCACACCTGTAATTCTACCTACTTGGGAGGATGAGGCATGAGAATCACTTGCTACTATAGCTAAAAGGAACTGTTATTCTGCATCAAAAATACATTGGGAAGAAAGTCAGTAACATTATTTATAAACATTAAGAGAATATGTATTTGTTCTGTGGGACATAGGCACTGAGGGTAAATCTTCTAAGAAGGGTTTCTTGATAAACCTTGGAAATCCACCATTTCCAAATATAATCTATTTGATAAAGAATTTCTTGCAGTTGTGTTTTATCCCAGGCAATTGGTAAATAGCAGTTGTTTGCATTGCATTTTTCAGTAGGTAGGCTGTGGATTCTGGGCAAACAGCTTTTAGCCAAAAGGTACAGTCGATTCTATTACAACTCTACAGTCAACTATTCTTCTTCTTTAGGGAACATGACTCAAGTTCAACTCCCGTTCTGAAGAGAAATATACTTACTGCTTTTAATGAAGTTCTGGTAGATTGTGATCTGCACAAAATCCAGTCTCAGTGACAAAAAAATAAATAAATAAAAATAAAAAAATAAAAAAAACTTTGTCAAAGCTATGAAAGAAAATGAAATACAGCAGAAATCAATCCCTTTGCATCAGCCTGGAGGGCATTTGTTTGGGAAGTATATTTAATGATAAAGATGGTGCACAGCAGTGATATGTGTTCTGTCCAAATATATTGAGAGAGAAAAGGAGATGAGGGGGTCTCTACACTGCATTCCCTGCTCTTGAGCTAGTTTGTTAGCAGAAGGCATAAGAAAGCTTTCTCATACTAGGCTTCAAGTATGCAATCTTAACATCATGATGAAAAATCACAATTCAGATGTAAGGAGGCAATTTATCTCATCTTTGCCAGTAGCTGATGTCATAATCAGTCTTATCTATAGAGATGGGTTGAGGAACCTCTTCCCCTGGAAGGACAGGGAAGAAAGCAAACAATCAAAACACTTGTGCGTATTTATTCATTCATTAACAAATATTTATTGGTACCTACCAGGAGCCAGGTGCTTGTAATACATCTGCTTACAAAATAGACAAAGTTCCCTGTTGAACTTACATTCTACCTGGGGGTAGAACATTATAAATAAATCTAACAGTATGTTGAAAAGGGCATATTAGAACGTGATCAAAAGGAATCAGGAGGACCAAGTTAGCAGTGGAAGAAGATGCTTTTAATTAAATAGGAGGGTTGAAAATGAAAAAAAAAAAAGTTGTCTGTTAAATCAAGTCTTTAAAGTGTTGAAGGAGTGAGTGTTACAGATATCTGGGGAAAACGATATATGTACATGAGGGAGGATGAGCTTTGAAATGGAAGGACTTCAGTCTTCTATCTTTCTGGAAGAAAAGTCATGATCATCTAAGAATGAGGCAGGCTTGGAGTAAGCAACTTAATGAGAATACTGAGAATCTGGAGGAACCAAAGTGAGCTATAAGAAAGGAAGGTATTCAGGGAAAGTATAAACCAGGTTCTCAGCAGTGCTGGGAAACTAGTTATGTTGGACACTACATATTTGTATTTGATGCATTTGGAATAGTTTTATGGCTTTTTGAACACAGTGCTTGGCGGAGCAAGAAATGATTGAATTGATTCTCAGTTGGGAATTATCAAGAGAGAGGGACAAGGGTATGAGGGAGCAAAGTCTGATGGTAAAAGAGCACGTATGGAGATGGGTCACAGGAGTTAAGTTCAGCAGAAAGAAAGTGAAGATGCACATGGGACTCATATAGAGGAAAAGACAAAAAATAAAAATATTTCAAGGGATTTGGAGAGGAGGAAAGTGTATACTAAGATTTAAAAAATGTGAGAAGTAAACAAATAAAATGTGGTGGTTGGGATTTTAGCTTCAAATTCTGAGGATAAAATGATCCCAGGGATGGTGATGTGTAATCTTGAGAGTGAGCTGCTGAGGAAGATGATGGTTACCTTGTAGGAGGTCATTTAAATGCCTGTCTCATCTAGTGCTCTTGAGATTAATAGGTGGAACGTTTCATCTACCACAGCACCAGGAGAAAAATCACAAGCGTGGCATATGAGTCTAAAACACATAGACTGTTCTTTCACTTACTAGCCCTGTAACCTTGGGAAAGCTCATTGGGTATAAAAAAGTTTCCTCAATTGCAGGACAGATAATATTAAATGTAACACAGGACTATTGAGGGGAATAAATGAGTTAATGCTTGCAATCTGTGTCTAGCACAGTACCTGATTCAATAAAACTTAACAGTCTATAGCTATTACCAAATTTTGTCCATTCAAAGGTATTTTTACACTTAAACCTTCTACGATAAAGATGTGTCCTATAAGTTTCTCCCCCATAAGGCTAATACTAAATTAATGCAGCTTCTCGCATTCTTACATTGATAGTGTCTTAGATTTCAAATATGATGTCCATTCCCTTTCCTTTCCACTGTCATTTCTTTCACAGTGAATGTGAAGGAATAATTTTAAGCTAAGAAAATAATCATTGTAAGTATGAGCCGAGGCTGAAATAACTGGCTGGCAGGAATCTGGAATAAAACAATAGCTTTACTGGAAGGTATGAATTCAAATGATCCAGAAAGGGTGTCATGATGACACTGATGCTACTAGTTGGTCTGAGATTTGCTTTTATTTCCCCATGCTTACATTCTACATCTTATCCCAAATTCTCAGGAAGGAATTCTATGAAGTTTTGCTACTGAAATGCCAGGGGTTCAGTCTAGGCCCTGCTGCTCACAGCAAAGAATGCCTATCACTGAGACAATGAGTATTGCCAGGGAAGGCTTTTCTTGGGTGGTACAGCTGGGAGAATGGGAGATCAGTCTCAAATCTCTCCTCTACTGACTAACATTGGGAGGTTCTTGTAGCCAGGGAAGCCAAGAAAATAGGAACCATGGAGAGCGAAGGAAGCATTCATGATGGATGAGGGGTCTGGCATCTCATTGTCTCATGGCCGTTGATGGCAGCTGAGACAAAGGAGAAACCCAGCCCCTGGAAAAAGATAAAACAAAAGGGCACTATTGGCAGTGATGCTGAATTTAAATTAGGGGAAAAAGTGAACTTATAACTGGAAAGTGAGTCTCAAGTTCAGAAACAAGAAACATGAGGAACAGATCAGAAAGTGGCAGGGAGTGGGAATTGGGTCAGTGAAAGGACTTAAGTCAGGATTCTGAGCAAAGAAACAGAATCAATGACTACTTTTTACATGGTGCTGACAAGACAGTTAGTGTCCTACAGGACTGAGGCAAGACCAGGTAATTGTGATACTTCTCTCCAGGATCTGAAAGTAGTGAGTGGATCCCATAAAAATCTCAACATTATTTTAACCTGATCATCATAATCTCTGTTCATATTTTTGCAGGTGGTATTATTTTTAGCAACAAAAATAATCTGATTACAAAGAATTGGGTAAGGTAATATTTGTCCTTGAAGTCATCATAGGTTTGATAGCATGGAATAAAATGACTATGGGGCTAAATGATAAGGTTCTCTTGTGCTTATGTAACTACAACAATTCAACTGTTTTTATACCAAAGCTCCGGGTATTAGGATTTTGTCTCTTCCACTTAATTTTCTTGAACTCTTTTGCACAGCACGTGATTCATGATTTATAGCACACAAACAATTGATCTTACATTGAGACCACAGGTAAACAGGTTCTATTTATACAGGTAGTTTATGGAACACAACCTCTTCATTACAATCCAATAAATTTTACATTTGGGCCAGGATTTTATGTTGTTTTTTAATTCTTGATTTTCCACTTGACTTCTCTCTAGATTTCATACAGAATTGTACTGTGTGGCTCTCTTAGTCACCAAAAAAATATTTTTTTACATGTGTCTCAAACTGCTTTCAAAGTAGCAACCTGATTTAAGAGTCTGGTAGTAATGGATATGTGTTTTATAGTATTTATTGACCATTTCTATGTACCAGATACTATGCTAAGTGTTTTACATATAGTATATCTCATTTAATCATAAGAATATCAGTAACAATGGTTATCTATCTTCTCAATGGTAGAGGTAGAGAAACTAACTTATAATTAACTTGCCAAGAAACCTAAATCTTATAAGTAATATGACAGAACTTTGAGGCCTGATTGTTGACTTCCAGTTTTTATAGCTTAGCCATCATCATGTACTATTTTCAGCTGTCTTTCACAGAAATCCTCTTAAATCCTTTGTGTATGATTTCTGATCAACAATTCTGATGTTTTCATTTCCTGTGGTTTTCCTAGATGATTTGCCCCAGTCAGCTAATATTCTTCATTTTGATATATGATGTAACTATTTCAGGCATAATAAAATTATCCTGCTTTCAGATCTCCAAGCAGCTTACTCATCTCATTATCCCTGTCATTTTCTTAGTGCACATTTCTGGGCCTTCACTTAGAAGACACTAAACAGTCAATCCCTGTTAGGTCACCTGGCAGTCAAGCCTTGTTTTTAATAAATATTAGTAAGAATGAACTTAACACAGGCTCATGGTGGTGCCTCCCTTTTGCAGATAATACTCATATTTAAAAATACATCTGTTTTTGGAAATGGATTTTTTTACAGAAATTATTTTCTTTCAATTGTATATTACAAAGTTTTTAAGCAGTGATTTCTCTGCTTTAAACAGGAGCATCTATTTCAGTATTATTTTAATTCTAACTTTCTCTATTTGTCTCTCATAAATGAAAATATTTTAGGTCAAAGCAAATGGACAGCAATAGCATAATTGGGATAACCACCTTTTGTATCCTTTTCCCTGATATTCAGCCAAGATCAAGTGACTCACTTTACAATACACTCTTAGCAAATATAAGGTGGAATTTATAAGCTGTTTAAATGGTATTGCCTCTAAGTGTCATTGAAATGGTTCATGTGTTACTCTGTCCCTAGCTAGTGTTTAAGTTATGGCAATTAGTAGAGGGAAATGCAACATGTTTGGAAATAGAACTGCTGAAAGCATTAATTTATTCTTTTTTTCTAAAATCTATAAAATATGTATTGAGTACCGAGTTTGTGGTAGGTTTTAACTCATAATACTAAATTATGATGATGAGATGCTATCCCTTCTTTGTCTTCAGAAGGGAAAGTCAGATAAGTAGATGATGATAATATAGTGTGATGGTGCTATGATAGAGGCAGAACCGTTCTTGGTGAGCTGGTCACCACTCAGGAACCTTTTATTCAGAGTTCTTTGAATGAGAATGGCATTGTGGACCTTTGGTTGAACAGATCTAGTAAAACAGAACACAAGATGAAGTTTAACATGTAATTCAAATAATTAAAATGTACTCATTTACCTATATATCATACTTTTACATGTTTGTAATATATTTACAAATATCGTATATGAATAAAATCAATTTATTGACATGTGTCTTTATATTTTCCAGTACTATGATGATATGATCTATGTTCAGTTTTATTCTATGCTTGTTAAGACAGTCTTTTCAACTTGTGGACCTGAAGTCAGGACAGGCACTTCCCTATTTTATAAAACTAAAGAGTAGAAGAAAGGAAAATGTAATACAAGAAAGTTGGGGATTTAACATATCAGGTGACAATACTAACAACATATGGTTTATGACCTTCTGATAGCTCCTTTGCACAGTTTTCGTCATTCCCCTTGGCTTTTTGAGGAGGGGGCAGAAGAGAATCATTTCTGCTGGTAGAACTGAGAACTATTGTCCTTCTTGTCTTTTCTTTCTTTCCTTTTTTTCTTTTAAACCACTTTTCCCTTACAAATTCATCAAGTTGTGAATATTAAAAGGTCACTGCTGTATAATCCCATGAGTTGTAAAGACAGAAACAAAAACACAAATTATGATGAGCAAATAGCCAAAGTATAGGCTTTCTTTTATGTCATACTTTTCTGTTCAGCATTATTAGAAAATATATTCACTTTATTATGAAAATAGTTTATTTATATTGAAAGCCTTGCTATTGCTTATTAAATGTTTTCATATAGTAAATGCTAACTATTGTGTTTTTGGAAATTAATTATTGAATCTCTATTAAAGTTAATTAAGCTAATTAGCTTGAATATTAATGAAGTTTTGCAAGGATAGTACATTATAGAACTTTCTTGTTTAAAAACACAGAAATTGTACTGGATAGAGTTATGCACTTCCATTGAAAAGTAAAAGGAAGTGAGGGATATTCTAGAAAACGAGACAACAATGAAAATGACCAGATGTAAGAAAAAACAATGAAATGTATTTAAAAGCTAGAAGAAAATGGTGTTTTCTAATGTACGTTACAGGATAGGTGAAGTCAAGAGTTTAGGTTTCAGAGATAGTCAGGGACAAGCTTTAGACATCTGTCAGGCTGTCGAGGCACAAATAATGACTTCAATTTCTTTAACAAAGAATAGAAAAGAATGGGGTTGTCCACCAAGAGACACTAAAGAAGGCCTCAACAGAGGCTGGGGGAGAAAGGTCATTAAGAGGTTTGGGAAAGTGTAAAGGATAAGTAAAATAATTATCGTGACCCTGAACATCCTGCTGTGTTTGGAAATAAGTTTGAGAAGATGGAAATAATGGGAATTGTTATGGACTGAATTGTGTTTCCCCAAATTCACGTACTGAAGCTTCAGCCCCCAGTGTGATTGTGTTTGGAGATAGGGCTTTTGTGGTAGTAGCCGAGGTTACATGAGGACAGAAGGGTGGACCTTGATCTAATAGGACTGGTTTCCTTTAAGGAAGAGGAAAAGACATCAGATCTGTCTCTCTATCTCTCTCTCTCTCTCTCTCTCTCTCTCTCTCCCCCTCTGTTTCTGTCTCTCTGTGAGTGCTCAGAGAAAGACATTTGAGGACACAGTAAGTACGCAGCCATCTATAAGCCAGAAAAAGAGGCCTCACCAGAAACCAACCCTGCCGACAGTTTGGGAGTTTTGCTGTATATAGTGACATGTTGGGACTTTAGGAGAATAGTAAATAACATTCTTCATTCCCTCTTGAATCAGGAATCAACTGTGAGATAAATGTGGATCATATCAAAGAAGATCAAAATCTCAACTTTGTCAGTAAGACAAATGGAAATCAAGTATTTGATTTGTATTTTAAAGGGCTCATCAGTGTTATACTCCTGAATTACACAGACTTAACACCCATCGCTGACACAGGTAGATGACCACGTGGCAGAAAGGAGACCAGAATGCATGCCTCTTGCAGACAGACCTGGCTCCAAAAAAGAAAAATAGGAATTGTTTCCTGAAGCTACCGTGATAAATTGCCACAAACTTGGTGGCTTAAACAACAGAAATTCATTCTCTTCCGTAGGCTAGAAATTCGAAGTTAAGGTGTCAAAGGATCATGCTGTCTCTGAAAGCTGGATGAAAGAATCCTTTCTTACATTTTTCTAGCTTCTGGTGGCTCACAGCAAGGCAATCGTTGACATTCTTTGGCTTGTAGCTGCAAACTCTGCCTCTGTCATTATATGACCTTTCCCCTGTTGTCTCCATGTGTCCTTTTTCCTATAAGGACACTGGTCATTGGATTTAGGGCCTACCCTAATCTAGTATGGATTTATCTTACCTGATTACAGCTGTAACGACCCCATTTCCAAACAAGGTCAGATTCTAATGTTCCAGGTGGACATTAGTTTTGGAGAGGATGTTCTCCAACCCACTAGAAGATGGACTAGTCATGCCCAGGTTTCTTTAAACTCCTTAAATATATAAATTAGTTCTCTAATGAAGGATGAATGAATAAGAAAGGGAGAGGAGAGAGTGTCAAGTATGTCACCATATAAGAAGTCCTCTCAAATAGAAAAATGAGGTCAGGAAATGAGAAGCTCTCCCAATTACATGTCAGCTCCTTGTTTGTTTAATTCAGTGCACTTAGCCCTTGGGTCTGTATTCCACTGGCTCTGTGGCTCTCTCTCTCAGGGGAGGCAAACAACATTCTATGAAGACAGCCCCACTCATACTTCATGAGCCATTCCCCAAATGCCTACTAATCCTGCTTTGGGTTTCCTTCTCCCAGAAGGTGTTTAACGTTTACCTCCACAGGCTCTGAAATGGGTCAGTATTACACAGGAAAAGCCTACTGTTCCCTAAGGCAAAAAGGTGTTCCTTATTCTCTTTTTACTTATTCTCAAAGTAAACCTGGACACTTTGCATAAGATACCTCACCATAAGTTATGCTGTTAAATTAAGTGACAGCATAAAAACATTCTAATGTCAACAATATAGAGATATCCCTGATTTGAATATAAGCACTCCTTATCATATTTCTGAGGAGAAACTAAAATGTCAAAAAGGAGACCCTTGCCAATCTAAGTCCACAGAAATCAAAGACCCATATTCTTAAGTTCCAACTCAAATAAAGTAAATTCCAGAGATGAAATTGTCTTGCCTTTACATATTAGGTTCAAGGAAAGTCCAAAACCTTGAAGTTGAAGTCAGAAATCATCACTGTTTTGTTTTGTTTTTAAATCTTGCTAATTCTCAGCTGGAGAGCAGGACTGTAAGTCAGATCCCTGAGCAAAGTTCAACAGTTTCAACCTGCTTGTCACTGAAAGGGATGCAGTTCTGTCAATGTCCCTGAAATTGGGTTACCCCTGCTAAGTTTATCCTGTGTCTCCATTTGTAGAACATCTGAAGTATACATTAGGAACAAAGGAATGTATTAGCATTAAGTTGCACATTTACAAAATGAAGACAATAAAGCAATTCCCAGATTGTAGTTACCCCAAGCAAAAAGAGGTTTCCAAAAAACACAGTTAAAGTAGACCGACATTACTCTGGCTCAAGACTCAATAATATTTGAGCAATGGAGAATAGACAGAATCAAGAAAAACCTTTGTTTCAGGCTTACCAGCTTGTCAGTCATTCTATCCCAGGAGTATATCCTTCAAGATATATAAATTAAAATTCAGTAAGGAGAAATATCTCATCATGGAATTATTTAGGGTACAATTTAAATTCTCTATGTTGAAGAAAAAATCTCTCCCAGTACGTAGCTTTAGAATAATCCTGCTATCTTGGGGTGTTCAAAATTTATAGTGATGGTGGGCCCATTCTTCCGGACTTATTTTTATCCGGCACATTAAAAGTGTCTTAATTTCTAGTTTTTCTGTGAACATTGAGTAGCCAGTATCCTGGCGCTACACTGAGAGTGGAATATATGTGGCCATCCTGCCCCCCAATAACACACTCACACGCAAACACACGCATGCACACACACACACACACACTTTCTCTATTAGAAGGCATCCTTACTTCAATTCTACCATAGCTTCTTGTAGCCATTATATCTTGCAATACAATTACTTTGGGCCTCTAAGGTAGAATCCCCTACTCTTGCAACTGGAAAATCATACTCAGCAAATTACTTAAAGGAAGCTGCTGTTGATGTATATGAAACCTGTGTCCCTAGAGATACAGTACCTACCAATAACTCAGCTATCTGCACTTTAAGACGGATTTTAATGTTTTAGATTTTGAGAAGGATCTTGTTTGGGAGGCACATAGCTCCTCCAGTGGTTAATTGAGGAAGCTCAGCTGGATTGCCGACAGAGAAACTTACTTCTTGACCTCGTGCAGCACTGGCACATCTGAATGACTCCTTGTTTTTTCTTTCTCTTTGTCTTCTGGCCTTAACATTTCTTTTGCTAACTTATTCTTCTGAACTTTGTCTTGTGTCATTCTTTATAGTGAGAGATTGGGAATAAGTGAGTTCCAATTTTGCTAAAAGCATTAATTGTTCATGCAATGTGTTCTCTGTTACAATATCCATTATTTTCATCTAACTTATTAACAGAACCCTAATTTTGCTAAACTATTTACTTCTCAAACTCTCTCACAGAGAGACTGGCCATTAGCCCTAGTTCTAGCTAAAAAGGGGCCTATGATATGCATATATTATAGAGTAGAAATTCAAAGAGGTTTTAAAAGAAAATTTTCAAAGCCTGCTCTACTTGTTTTTTACACACCTCTCTTTTACTTTTTCCTTCTTGGAAGTTGAACTCCTGCATATGTAACAGTCATCTTGATCAACATTTTATATGTACCGGTACACAAAGACCAACAATCGAATGAACATCCCATAAATACAACAGCCATTACATTAACATTCAAAGAGGCCTGGATTCCATCTAACATTGACCATCTTCCTCACTTTCAAAAAATGTGTCTAATCATCCCTATGTCTTATAACCCTGATTACATACATTTTCAGAGTGTATTCAACTAGGGTAGTAGTTACTTCCTCATATACAATATTTGAAATCACAATTTAATACTTCAATAATTCTGTGTTAGTCTTTCCAGTGTTTATCTCCCAAATCATCCCAAATGTTATGTAACCACTTGGAAGAAGTCCTCGGTCTTCAAGGGTAATTTCCTGAAAGCTCTAATTTTGGGTTACTTAAGTAAATGGCTTTCGATTGTTTTTGTATTCAGGTTCCCTTCAAGGAGTCACTGTGGGTTACTCTTGGAGATTTTTGTCTCTTTCCCTCTAGAGACATTTCTTTAAAGTCCCAGTCACAATTCCTGATTTAATAACAACCAGATCAACTTGCCCCTTTCTCATACTCTCTTCAAGAGTAGCTAGACCTGCAAGCACTTCATACTTTTGTTTTTATCTAGCTTTGACTTCAAGGTCTCATTTTTTTCTCCTACATATCTTCCTTGCAAATCCTCCAAAATCTCAAACTTGTCTTCTGTAGGCATAGATCTCTTTCACTTTAATCAACCTACTTAGCTTCATCTCTCTTTCATTCTCCCACTGCTCCTGTGCTGATAGTAAGATAAAAGCACAACTTTCAAAGCTCACCAATTTTCTTTTGAATTCCTTATTTTTAGAGTCAGGGATTTTCAGAGATAGGCATTTTAGATTACCTTCTTAGCCTTTGGATGAGCAATTTCTCTGAATCATCCAAATTATTTAGAGGGTAAATTAGGTTGGCCTGTCTTACTTATCTAATTGTAGTACATATCTTTGGTCTCTGCCAACTCACAGACAGACTATTCTTGGAGATAATTTGATCAAATGTTAAAAGGAAACTCATGGGGTCCAAATAAAGTTACTTCCTTATTGCACAAATGTGGGAAGCACAGTTGGGGGCTGGCAGACTTTGACTGGTATTTTATTAAAAGAAGTGAAGATCTGAATAAAGTCTTAGGGTCAAGGTGGATGGAACCAACCTCTTTAACCAAGTGTTAATGAGTACAAAGGAAGCATTTGTCTTGACTTGATAGAGAAGTTGACAAGGTCATGTATCAGTTAAAGCTAGGATATATGAGATACACATTTTTAATTGATGAATATAGTAGTGGTACTTTTTATGGGGAAATAAGAGTTCTAGAAGTAAAATATTAGGAAAGAAGGACACAGTAGAATTAAAGGTAAAGGGAGGCCAGGGTTAGATCATCATGTAAAAAGGAGAATGGGAGGTCATTTGTGACCCAATACAGGGCTTACCTTTAAGTAGCGACCAAGAGTGTCAGGGGTGTGAGGCTGATCAAGTGCATCATGGGTCCTGATCACAGATAACCTCATACGTATTGTTACTAAGTTCAGTTTTCATTCTAGAGGCTATGCCAGTTGCCTGAAATAATTTACCATGGGGACACAGGTACTTTTTTTCTATATAATATGATGCCAAAACTGCACAGAAGTTACTCTATGAATATTGGCACATATACACCCAAGGAAGAACAATTTTAGATGAAAGAAGACTGTGGTCCAGTTGTCAAGTTTTGTAGGTAATTCATAATAATCTAGGTGCTTGATGACAAACAACAGGAACAGATATCCCAAAGCAACATAATACTTAGAATGCACATGTAAGATTTATGAGATGACTGTCCTAGAATGTACAGTCAAACTACATAGAAGTGCCACTTTGCATCAGCAGTAGAAAGACTACCTTTCTTTTGCATAAAATTATGTAAGTGGATTTCCCGTTTAAGTACTGGTAATGCGAAAATCTGAAAGACAACATATTAATTTCATTTTTAGATAGTTCAAGAAGTCTGCCTGGGTTGATATATCTTTTAATAGATAAAATATTAATATAAAGCTAGAAGACCGAGGAACTTGTAAAGCAAATACTACTGGAAAGCCATTTCCCTTGCTGTAATCATTTCTTCATTTAAACTATTCTGCTTAATAATGGAACATAGTAGGAGCATAATGAGGCAAAAGCTATCCAAGTGATTGTTGCTATGAATGCTGAGATTGAATAATTGTTCACTTTTCAACGGGATCTCACTATAACCATAGGCACAGACTGAGTCAGGACAAACATTTACATTCTGAAACAGTCTGCTAGGAAGCAACATCCAGAGCTGCCTACAATTAGCTCTGCCCAGGAGAGAGATTTTTAGATAACGCATGCGATAAAGTACCAGGAAGTAGTGCCTCTTTTTAAAAACAAAATATTGTGTATATATTTAAAACCCCTAAAATACGATAGGAAAAAAGCAAAATGGTCATAACTAGTATCAGGAGGGGATGTAGAACCCTACTAGTTTGTTCTTCCCTTGACAGCCTGGAGGAAGGGGAGGTGTTTCAGGAAGTTGTGAAGGTTTCTAAG
>NW_012106030.1:5146311-5153138 GCF_000951045.1 Mandrillus leucophaeus | reverse complement strand
GAAAGAGATCTCCAAAAATAGTTAGATAATATTCCTAATCTATGTATATTATAACCTATATATAGGTTATAAGTATTAACATTGTTCATTTTTGTTCACTTAGTACATTTCATCCCTCTCCCTTTTTACCAACCTCTCCCAGAAACGTGTACTTACCATTCACAGATTCTCCTTGCAAATAACAGGTGAGTATTGGTATTTGCAGCTGAAGAAGCTAGTAGCCTGCTTTCTCTAAATATACATGGCTGGACACCAGCTGTGTTCCCTGACTTAATCAGCCTCCAGTAGACACTGTGCACACTCTGCTTAGTGCTTTTTTAAAAAAATAATTTTTAATGAAACGTTTTATTGCATTAATAATAGAGATAAACATGTCAAGAATCATGTAAAATGAACCAACCATGTGAGCTACATGAAGAGCAGTCTGCTCAGTATTCTCTTTTTTTAAAAGCTTTATTTTATTTTTAAATGTTACATAATAATTATGTGTATTTACCAGGTATGGTGGGATATTTCAATACATGTATACAATGTGTAATGATCAAATTAGGGTAACTACCATATCTATCACATCAAATATTTATCTTTTTGTGGCAAGAACATTCAAAATTCTCTCTTTCAGCTATTTTGAAATATACAATATTTATTGTTACTGTACAATGGAACACTGGAATTCATTACTCCTATTTAACTGTAACTTTGTATAGCTTGACCAACCTCTCCATCATCCCCCACCCTCTTCCCTTCCCAGAATCTGACAACCACTGTTCTATCTCTACTTCTATGAGATAAACTTTTTTAAGTTTCCACATATAAATGAGGAAATGTCATATTTATCTTTCTGTGCCTGGCTTATTTCACGTAACATGGTGTTCTTTGACTCATCCATGTTGCACAAATGACAGAATTTTATTCTTTTGTGTGGCTGAATAGTATTCTGTTCTGTAAATATACCACATTTTCTTTATCAATTCATCAGTTGAAGGGCACTTAAGTTGCGTTCATGGTTTGGCTATTATGAATAGTGTTGCAATACACATGGAAGTACAGATATCTCTTTGACATGTTGATTTCATTTCCTTTGGATATATACCCAATAGTAGGGTTGCTGGATCATATGGTACTTATATTTTTAATTTTTAAAGGAATGCCCTACTCTTTTCTATTATGGTCTAATAATTTACATTCCCACCATTGGTGTATGACAGTCCCTTCCCTTTTCTCCAGATCCTTGACAGCATTTGTCTTTCTTTCTTTTTTGTCTTTTTTATGACAGCTATTCTAATAAGGGTAAAAAAAATATCTCCTTGTAGTTTTGATTTACATTTCCCTGGTGATTAGTGATGCTAAACATTTTTTCATATACCTGTTGGCCATTTACATGTCTTCTCTGAGAAATGTCTATTCAGACCCATTGCCTGCTTGTTAATCAGATTATTTGTTATTTTGCTGTTGAGTTCTTTGAGTTCCTTATATAGTCTGTATATTCACTTATAGTCAAATGCATAGTTTGCAGCTATTTTCTCCCATTCTGTGGGTTGTCTCTTCACTATATGCCAATAGCAAACTATCTAAAAAAGAAATCAAGAAGGCAATACCATTTACAATAGCTACAAAAAACAAATGAATAAAATATCTAGGAATAAATTTAACCAAGGAGGGGAAAATCTCTATAATGAAAATTATAAAACATTGATTAAAGAAATTACAGAGTGCATAAATAAATGAAAAATATCCCATGTTCATGGATTACAAAAATTAATATTGTTAAAATATCCATACTACCTGATATGGTTTGGCTGTGTCCCTGCCCAAATCACCATTTTGAATTCCCATGTGTTGTGGGAAGGACCCAGTGGGAGGTGATTGAATCATGGGGGCAGGCCTTTCCCGTGCTGTTCTCCTGATAGTGAATGAGTCTCATGAGGTCTGATGGTTTTTTCTGCCATGATTGTGAGGCTTCCCCAGCCATGTGGAACTGTAAGCCCAATTAAACCTATTTCTTTTGTAAATTAACCAGTTTTGAGTACGTCTTTATCAGCAGCATGAAAATGGACTAATACACTATCCAAAGTAATATACAGATTCGATGAATTTTCTATCAAAATACCAATGAAATTATTCACAGAAATAGAAAAAACAATCCTAAAGTTCATGTGCAAACACAAAAATCCCAAATAACCAAAGAAATCTTGTGCAAAAAGAACAAAGCTGGAGGCAGTACATTAGCAGACTTAAAAATATATTACAAAGCTATAGTAACCAAAACAACATGGTACTAGCATAAAACAGACACATAAACCAGTGAAACAGAGTAGACAACCCAGAAATAAATCCATCCACTATCAGCCAACTAAGTTTTGAAAAAGGTATGAAAATCACACATCAGAGCAAGATCAGTCTCTTCAATAAATGGTGCTTAATTCTTTATCCAGCTCCTTGGCCAGTACTTACTCAGCCTCTGCTACAGGATTCCCTTCCACTCTTACGAGGTTCTGTGTGTTGTCCACTTATTTCCTAATGGGTAACCATCCCAAGTAGAACCTCACAGTGACTCAGGAATGCTAATTAAACCTCCACACTTCTCTCTGTTATGCTACCACTTTGTGACCTAGTTCTAGGTTGGTGTGACACAGCTTAGGGACGATTATTGCACAAAGTTCTAAATGAGGGTGAGGGTCAAGTGCACCTCCTAACCCAAGTATAAAGTACAATTTCATAATGCAGATAAGTACAGGCTGCCTTCCTCTGGATAGTCCTACCTACACATGCATATGAGGCAAGATTATTATTACATTCAGGGCATGTGACAACCCAGGAGACCAGTGACAACATGGGAGGAAAAAGACAACACAAATTAAGAGCACACATTTTCTCTACTGTGCTTAGTTCAAATAAACCACATTCCATACACTAAGCCATCTTAGGAAGGGATGCAGAGAGGGATATCATCTGAGAGGCATTTTCTATCCCAGATAGACTTCACCATCTAAAGGAATGGTTAAATATTTGGAGACTCAGAAAGGTTTATGCTGGAGAGAAACAAAAGTATTTTTTCCCTGCATTTAAGAAATGAGTATGGCTCTGGCAAAAGGCCATATTAAACATTAGAAAAATAAAACTACAAGTTTCTCTGTACATTTTGTTCATTCTGTGTCTCAGCATGGCTGGAGACAAACAAACCGTGCTGGCTGGTTGAAGTTTTAATTCATGACCAATGACCTCAGGTGGGCCTTATTGCTCCTGGAGATCATGCTATATTTCAAAAGTCTATTTACTCTTGAATTCTTCTAAATTAATATTTAACACTTTCTCCTCTTTCCTGGGAACCTCCCTTATTCTGATTCTCAGCTGATGATCTTGCTTCCTTCTATATTGCTAAACTAAAGCAATCAGAATAGAACTTTTGCAGACTTTCAACACAACATCCACTCATATAAGCCATGTTCACTTCAGGCATCTTTGTGTTTCTAAAGTCTAAAGTCATGTAAAGTCATCTCTCCTCTTGTTCACTAAATCCTATCCTGCTCATCTACTCAAGAACATCATTCCAGCCATTCTCTCCTTTCATTCCTACTTCATCATTTTTTTCATGTGTATTGGATTATTCTCATCAGCATGTAAAATATTACTTCTCTAAAAATAACCATCAGAAACTTCAAATACCTCTATGCACACAAACTAGAAAACCTAGAAGAAATGAATAAATGCCTGGACATATACACCCTCTCCAGGCTGAACCAGAAAGAAATTTATTCCCTGACAGACCAATAATGAGCTCCAAAGTTGAATCATGAATAAATAGCCTACCAACCAAAAAAAGCCTAGAAGTTAATAGATTTACAGCTGAATTCTACCAAATATACAAATAAGAGCTTGTACCATTCCTACTAAAGCTATATCAAAAAATTGAGGAGGAGGGACTACTCCTCAGCTCGTTCTATAAGACCAACAACATCGTGATACCAAAACCTAGAAGGAATCCAAAAAATAAAGAAAATTTCAGGCCAATATCCTTGATGAACTTTGATGCAAAAATCCACCAAAAAACTTGCAAACCAAATCCAGCAGCACATCAAAAAGCTAATCCACCATGATCAAGTAGGCTTCATCTCTGGGTTGCAAGGTTGGTTTAACATATGCAAATCAGTAATATGATTCATCATATAAACAGAACTAAAGACAAAAACCACATGATTTTCTCAATAGACGCAGAAAATCCCTTTCATAAAATTCAACACTTCATGTTACAAACTCTCAATAAACTTGGTATTGAAATAGCATACCTAAAAATAATGAGCCTATGGCAAACTCACAGCCAATATCATACTGAATGGGCAGGGCTGGAAGCATTGCTCTTGAAAACTGGAACAAGACAAGGATGCCCCTTCTCACTGCTCCTATTCAACATGGTGTTGGAATCCTAACCAAAGCAATCAGGCAAGAGAAAAAAATAAAGGACATCTAAATAGGAAGAGAGGAAGTCAAACCATTTCTGTTTGCAGATGACATGATTTTATATCTAGAAAACCCCATAGTCCCAGCTGAAAAGCTCCTTCAGCTGAAAAACAACTTCAGCAAAGTTTCAGGATACAAAATCAATGTACAAAAATCACTAGCATTCCTATACACCAACAACAGCCAAGCCAGGAGCCAAATCAGGAAGGCAATCCCATTTACAATTGCCACAAAAAGAATAAAATACCTAGTAATACAGCTAACCAAGGAAGTAAAATATCTCTACAATAAGAATTATAAAGCACTGCTCAAAGAAATCAGAGAAGTCATAAACACATGGAAAAACATCCCATGCTCATAGATA
Organism: Mandrillus leucophaeus; assembly: GCF_000951045.1. Taxonomy (NCBI): domain Eukaryota; kingdom Metazoa; phylum Chordata; class Mammalia; order Primates; family Cercopithecidae; genus Mandrillus; species Mandrillus leucophaeus. The sequence continues at coordinate 5,148,316 of NW_012106030.1, read as the reverse complement.
AGAAGAATCAATACTATTAAAATGGCAATACTGCCCAAAGAAATGTACAGGTTCCATGCTTATGATGGTTAATACTGATTGCCAATTTGATTGGATTGAAGGATGCAAAGTTCTATGCCAGGGTGTGTCTTTCAGGGTTTTGCCAAAGAAGATTAACATTTGAGTCAGTGGACTGGAAAAGGCAGACCCACCCTTAATCTGGGTGGGCACAATCTAATCAGCTGCCAGCGGGGCCAGAATAAAAAGCAGCAGAAGAAAGTGAAAAGACTAGACTGGCTTAGCCTCTACATCTTTCACCTGTGCTGGATGCTTCCTGCCCTCGAACATCAGACTCCAAGTTCTTCAGCTTTGGAACTCAGATTGGCTTCCTTGCTCCTCAGCTTGCAGACACCCTATTGTGGGACCATGTAATCGTGTGAGTTAATATTTCTTAATAAACTCCCCTTTATATATGCATGTATCCTATTAGTTCTGTCCCTCTAGAAAACCCTAATACAATGCTACTTCTATGAAACTACCGATGACATTCTTTACAGAACTAGAAAAAACTATTTTAAAATTTATGTGGAATGAAAAAAGAGCCCAAATAGTCAAGGCAATCCTAAGCAAAAAGACCAAAGCAGGAGGCATCACATTACTCAACTTCAAACTATAACTGCAGGGCTACAGTAACCAAAACAGCATTGCACTGCACACAAAAAGATACATAGAGCAATGGAACAGAATAGGAAGCCCAGAAATAAGGCCATGTACCTCCAATCATCTGATCTTTGACAAAACTGACAAAAACAAGCAATGAAAAAAAAAAAAAAAAGACTCCCTATTCAATACATGGTGCTGGGAGAACTGGCTAGCCATATTCAGAAGATTGAAGCTGGACCCTTTCCTTACGCCATACACAGAAATCAACTCAAGATGGATTAAAGACTTAAATGTAAAACCCAAAACTATATAAAATACCTAGAAGACAACCTAGGCAATACCATCCTGGACATAGGACCAAGCAAAGATCTCATGACAAAGATACCAATTAAGTGTAAGGGCTTCTGCACTGCAAAAGAAACTATTAATGTAGTAAACAGGCAACCTACAGAATGGGAGAAAATATTTGCAAACTATGGACCTGGCAAAGGTCTAATATCCAGAATCTATAAGGAACTTAAACAAATTTACAAGAGAAAAACAACCCCATTAAAAAGTGGGCAAAAGACATGAACAGACACTTTTCAAATGAAGACATACATGTGGCCAACAAGCATTAAAAAAAAAAAAACAAAAAAAAAAACATTCAGTATCAGTGGTCATTAGAGAAATGTAAATTAGAACCACAATGAAATGCTATCTCACACCAGTCAGAATGGCTATGATTAAAAAGTAAAAAAAGTAACAGATGCTAGTTAGATTGTAGAGAAAAGGGAACACTTATACACCTTTGGTGGGAGTACAAATTAGTTCAACCATTATGGAAAGCAGCATGGTGATTCCTTAAAGAACTAAAAGCAGAACTGCCATTTGACTCCACAATTATGTTACTAGCTATATACCCAGAGGAATTCTACCATTAAAGCACATACACACAAATGTTCATTTCAGCACTATTTGCGTTAGCAAAGACATGGAATCAACCTAAATGCCCATCAGTAACAGATTGGATAAAGGAAATGTGCTACATATACACCATGGAATACTTTTCAGCCATAAAAATGTATGAGATCAGCCAGGCATGGTGACTCATGCCTGTAATTCCAGCACTTTGGGAGACCGAGGAGGGTGGATCACAAGACTAGGAGTTCGAGACCAGCCTGGCCAAGATGGTGAAACCCTGTCTCTACTAAAACTTCAAAAAACAAAACAAAACAAAACAAAACAAAACAAAAACTAGCCAGGTACAGTGGCAGGCGCCTGTAATCCCAACTACTTGGGAGTCTGAGGCAGGAGAATTGCTTGAACCTGGGAGGTGGAGGTTGCAGTGAGCTGAGATCTTACCACTGCACTCTAGCCTGGG
>NW_012106030.1:5142971-5146261 GCF_000951045.1 Mandrillus leucophaeus | reverse complement strand
ATTATTCTAAATTGACCATTTGAATGACTAGGTACTTCAAATCACCATCACAATAGAAAATCATTGATGGGATATGTTAAAGAAAAACATGCTTAACTCTCATTCAAGTAACCACACATCACCAGAATCCTGTTTAACCCATTTCTGATAGATTAACCAGTAGTTTTTTTTTTTTTTTTTTTTTGGCAAATAACCATCCTCCTATGCAGTCTCTAGTTTAAGTCCTCATTATTACTCACCTGGTATAAGAGGATACAGCTCAGCTCTGGTTTCTCTCCATTGAGATATATATAATATATTATGTATATATTTTATATACATATATATTATATAATATATTATATATATTATATATAAGTAATATATATATATGAACTTACACTGAGAAAGAGTAAAGTAGATATCTGACAATCTGGTACATCTAGGGGCTAGGCTGACATCAGATGACTGGCCTGCTACTATTCATTAGGTATTGATCTTTCTGGGAGCTGGTGTGGTACTCACAGATAGGCCTTGATGTTCTGTTGAACACATACAACTTTATAGAATGTCAAAATCAGACCAGGCCACTCTGTGACTATAATGGATAAAGACAGAATCAAGACCACTCTCCTATTATGTCTAAACAGAGAGGAAAATATGAGCATTTTCCAAACCACAAAAAAACCAAACAGCCCACATGCTGGCCAATATTTGTGACTTTTGCTTGTTTTGTAGTTTTAGCCTTGCTCTAATGTTCTCTCTTTCTAAATGACATTCATTTAAGATATCCCCGCTTCCTGGCAACATTCAATCCACAGAAAAGCCCAACTTTCTCTCCAAAATCATCTAACCCGTGCCCAAATTCTGTTAAGTCCATCACTTTCTTACAGAAATACCCCACAGTTTCCTTGCTGCAATCAGCAATAAACCAGAACTCTGCCTCTGGTGGTCTTTAGGTGAGATCAGTGATAGCATTCTCAGCTCATAAATTTTCACCGAGTCATCATTACCCATGACATAATACCCTATCTGGATATGTATCATGGCTCCAAAGACCTTCCTGATTTCATCGTGAACTTTACGTCAAACTTCATTTCCATTACCATTTCTCATGTAGCATTTGTTAAGACCTGGTAGGTGCTAAATTCAGTCCTTACAATGATATTGAAAGATGATGTAAAACTATTTTTATTTTTAAACTCAAGAAACTGAGGAGCAGAAAAGTCTACTATCTCTTGCAGGTTCACACAGAGAATAAATTAAAGAAGCAAGATTTATATTCAATTCTGTTTTTTAAGTCCTGTGGTTTTTCCTTTGTATTACGCAAATAGCAGACTACTTAATAATACTCAAACATGCCCCATACTTTCAACCTCCTGTTATTTTGCTGGTGATATAGATGTGTTTTCATTTGCTGTAATTTATTTTCCTTCAGAACCTATCCAAAATGCTAACTTTTTCATTGTATCTTCCCCACAGCATTCATGTGTTCATTTACTTAATCAACATTCATTGGGCTCTCCTTATACTGAATTTCCATTAGAATGAAAGCTCCATGAAAACAGTACTTTCCAGTAAAATTAGTTTGAAGATATGGGATGGGGTAGGCATGGGAGGAAGAAAGTGAAGCGTGATGAAAGAGATCTCCAAAAATAGTTAGATAATATTCCTAATCTATGTATATTATAACCTATATATAGGTTATAAGTATTAACATTGTTCATTTTTGTTCACTTAGTACATTTCATCCCTCTCCCTTTTTACCAACCTCTCCCAGAAACGTGTACTTACCATTCACAGATTCTCCTTGCAAATAACAGGTGAGTATTGGTATTTGCAGCTGAAGAAGCTAGTAGCCTGCTTTCTCTAAATATACATGGCTGGACACCAGCTGTGTTCCCTGACTTAATCAGCCTCCAGTAGACACTGTGCACACTCTGCTTAGTGCTTTTTTAAAAAAATAATTTTTAATGAAACGTTTTATTGCATTAATAATAGAGATAAACATGTCAAGAATCATGTAAAATGAACCAACCATGTGAGCTACATGAAGAGCAGTCTGCTCAGTATTCTCTTTTTTTAAAAGCTTTATTTTATTTTTAAATGTTACATAATAATTATGTGTATTTACCAGGTATGGTGGGATATTTCAATACATGTATACAATGTGTAATGATCAAATTAGGGTAACTACCATATCTATCACATCAAATATTTATCTTTTTGTGGCAAGAACATTCAAAATTCTCTCTTTCAGCTATTTTGAAATATACAATATTTATTGTTACTGTACAATGGAACACTGGAATTCATTACTCCTATTTAACTGTAACTTTGTATAGCTTGACCAACCTCTCCATCATCCCCCACCCTCTTCCCTTCCCAGAATCTGACAACCACTGTTCTATCTCTACTTCTATGAGATAAACTTTTTTAAGTTTCCACATATAAATGAGGAAATGTCATATTTATCTTTCTGTGCCTGGCTTATTTCACGTAACATGGTGTTCTTTGACTCATCCATGTTGCACAAATGACAGAATTTTATTCTTTTGTGTGGCTGAATAGTATTCTGTTCTGTAAATATACCACATTTTCTTTATCAATTCATCAGTTGAAGGGCACTTAAGTTGCGTTCATGGTTTGGCTATTATGAATAGTGTTGCAATACACATGGAAGTACAGATATCTCTTTGACATGTTGATTTCATTTCCTTTGGATATATACCCAATAGTAGGGTTGCTGGATCATATGGTACTTATATTTTTAATTTTTAAAGGAATGCCCTACTCTTTTCTATTATGGTCTAATAATTTACATTCCCACCATTGGTGTATGACAGTCCCTTCCCTTTTCTCCAGATCCTTGACAGCATTTGTCTTTCTTTCTTTTTTGTCTTTTTTATGACAGCTATTCTAATAAGGGTAAAAAAAATATCTCCTTGTAGTTTTGATTTACATTTCCCTGGTGATTAGTGATGCTAAACATTTTTTCATATACCTGTTGGCCATTTACATGTCTTCTCTGAGAAATGTCTATTCAGACCCATTGCCTGCTTGTTAATCAGATTATTTGTTATTTTGCTGTTGAGTTCTTTGAGTTCCTTATATAGTCTGTATATTCACTTATAGTCAAATGCATAGTTTGCAGCTATTTTCTCCCATTCTGTGGGTTGTCTCTTCACTATATGCCAATAGCAAACTATCTAAAAAAGAAATCAAGAAGGCAATACCATTTACAATAGCTACAAAAAACAAATGAATAAAATATCTAGGAATAAATTTAACCAAGGAGGGGAAAATCTCTA
>NW_012106030.1:5122474-5139026 GCF_000951045.1 Mandrillus leucophaeus | reverse complement strand
TGGTCATTAGAGAAATGTAAATTAGAACCACAATGAAATGCTATCTCACACCAGTCAGAATGGCTATGATTAAAAAGTAAAAAAAGTAACAGATGCTAGTTAGATTGTAGAGAAAAGGGAACACTTATACACCTTTGGTGGGAGTACAAATTAGTTCAACCATTATGGAAAGCAGCATGGTGATTCCTTAAAGAACTAAAAGCAGAACTGCCATTTGACTCCACAATTATGTTACTAGCTATATACCCAGAGGAATTCTACCATTAAAGCACATACACACAAATGTTCATTTCAGCACTATTTGCGTTAGCAAAGACATGGAATCAACCTAAATGCCCATCAGTAACAGATTGGATAAAGGAAATGTGCTACATATACACCATGGAATACTTTTCAGCCATAAAAATGTATGAGATCAGCCAGGCATGGTGACTCATGCCTGTAATTCCAGCACTTTGGGAGACCGAGGAGGGTGGATCACAAGACTAGGAGTTCGAGACCAGCCTGGCCAAGATGGTGAAACCCTGTCTCTACTAAAACTTCAAAAAACAAAACAAAACAAAACAAAACAAAACAAAAACTAGCCAGGTACAGTGGCAGGCGCCTGTAATCCCAACTACTTGGGAGTCTGAGGCAGGAGAATTGCTTGAACCTGGGAGGTGGAGGTTGCAGTGAGCTGAGATCTTACCACTGCACTCTAGCCTGGGTGACAGAGCAAGACTCTGTCTCAAAAAAAAAAAAAAGTATGAGATCATGTCCTTTGTGGGAACATGAATGAAGCTGGAGGCTATTATCCTTAGCATACTAACGCAGGAACAGAAAAGGGTCCATGTTCTCATTTATAAGTGGAAGCTACATGATGAGAACTCATGAACACAAAGAAGGAAACAACAGACATCCAGGTCTGCTTGAGGATGGAGGATGAGAGGAAGGAGAGGAGCAGAAAAAATAACTATTAGGCACTGGGCTTAATAGCTAGGTGATTAAATAATCTGTACCAAAGATTCCCATTACACAAGTTTACCTATGTATCAAACCTTCACATGTACCCCTGAACCTAAAATAAATTTTTTTTAAAAAAATTATGTCTTCTACTAAAAAAAATTAAACACCTTCTTTTGATCCCACTTACCGCTCTTGGTAGTTCCCATTTTGAACCATTTTGTAAAAATTATCTTCAAAATTATTGCCATTATTTGCTATCACCAATTCTCTTCCCATTCTTTCTTAAGCCTGCTTCAGTCAAAGATCCTGCCACCTCTCTAAAATTTATTTTATAGAGGTCACTGGTGATCTTCATTTTCCTTAATCTAAAGTTCAACTCTCTATTCTAATCTTATTAACTATCTGCATAATTTAATACATAGGGATGTGCTGCGTAACAGTGTTTCAATGTTGAATTGCATATATGATGGTGGTCCCATAAGATGTTAATACTGTATTTTCACTGTACGATTTCTATGTTAAAATATGTTTAGATGCACAAATACTTATCACGGTATAATAACTGCCTGCAGTATTCACTATAGCACCATGCTGTACAGGTTTGTAGCCTAGGAGCAAGGGGCTATCCCCTGCAGTATCTAATGGCTTGCTTGACATCACCAACAGAATGTTTAGTAAATATCACAAATTATAACATATCAAAACTTGGAGCTAGATTTTGCCAAATTTCTTCCCATATCTCAGTAAATACCAATTCATCCTTCTGATTGCTTGAGGCAAAAACTTCAGAGTCATTCATAACTTTTCCCTTTATTTCCCACCCATGTGCATTCAATCAAGAAATTCTAGGTCTCTGTCTTCAAAATAGGCCCAGATTAACACTTGTCCTTTAGCACCTCATTGAAATCATCATGAACTCCTGCCTAAATTATTTTGAAAGCCTGTAAACTTACATCACTGCCTCCTCTTCACCCCTTTGCAATCTGTTTTTTTGTTTGTTTGTTTTTTTTTTTGTAGATTAGCCTTTTAAATATTTCAGGTCATGCCACTCCTCTACTGAAAACCCTGTAATCATCCCTCATCTTCTTCAGACTAAACTCTACCATTCTCACAGTGGTCTACGAAATCTCATGAAATGTGGTCCCTGTTTCCCTTTTATCTCATCTTCCCCTCTCCTCTCCTCCCCCAACTTATTACTCTCAATCTACTCTGTTCTCCCTGGGGTCATTCAATATCCTCCTGTCCTAAGGCACAATCCCTCCCAGGTAACTTTGCACTCTCTGCTTCCTCTAGAGAATTATTTCCCAAAACATCTACTTATCTAGCACTACCCACTCCTTCATATCTCTGCTCAAGTGCTACCTTTTCAATGTTGGTCCTACCCTGACTATTCTCTTTCAAACTGCAATTTCTCTTTTCATTTTCCTTACGCTACTTTAGCTTGTATTTTTTTTTCCCATAGTATTTTGAGCCTTCTAAAATCCTATATAGATTAGTTATTTATTGTATTTATTGAATTTTCTATCTCCTCTTCATAAAATATAAGCTCTATAAGGCCTAGTTTTTAAAAAACAAAACAAAAAGAAACGTTTATTTCACCATTGTGTTTCAATAACTTAGAATTGGGTCTGAGATAGAAATGAATTATTGAATGGTATTTCACATATAAAGTGTCTTGCATGCTACAAGTTCTTAATAAATATTCATTTCTTTCTCTCCCCCATCTTTCTATTCGCTCCCCATCTTTTATATTGACTATGTTATTAATTGCTTTGTGCATGTACAGTATCATTTGGCTCCAAAGTTCATAATTTTGTCTCATCTAGTATAGACCACATTTAGGAAAAACAGAACCATCTATGTACAATCCTAGCTTGAAGAATTAGGAGGAATTATCACAGATTTGAAACATCAGCATTCTGTGTCTTATTTGTAAGTGGGATTGGTTATGAAGAATAGAGTGTCTGTGCAGGGAGTCCAGTCTTTTAATTAATTCAAGATGTTTTATCAAACTCTGCCATGGAAACATTGCAGCTTTTACCCACCCTGAGCACATTTTCAGCTAAAGATTGTGTCTTAGAGTTGACAACTAATTTCATCTTAATTTGAGTCTCACCATCCCCATTTCTACCTTCTCATTCCTACCTTAATGGGTAACTTCTCAATAAAGTATCTTAGCAATGTGTAATTTAAAATACAGATAAATAGCTTTCTATACCCCAGTGCTGGTTCTGAGATCCAGGCATGAATGTGCTCTGGGATGTCAAATTAAATTTGTGTCATTAGCATATTGGAATGTCATAGTATGTGCCTTTGACACAATTTGTTAACAACAGCAAGAATGTTTCTACTAATCACACTGCTTTGTAGACTGCCAGTCCCCTGATAACAAATTTTCTTCGGTTCTTGGCAGTGATGGTCTTTTATACAGAATCATGAGCTATACAGCAAAACTGTTTTATCCAATAAATTTATAGGAAATTTGAGGAAAAGATAATGGGGCAAAGAAAAAAACCTTTAAATGTCTTTAAATAGCATCAGCCAAAGTACAGATTATAGATGATATTTCATCAGCTCCCCTGTAATTATAACCTCGATTATCTGAGCGATGTTTCCCAGTCACAGCATATTTCAAGTTAAATTTTGTAGTTTTGAAATTTTCAGTTCAAAGGGAATGTTTTTGACAAATTGGCCCTTTAATTGACTTGGCATGTGTTTTAGGTCATTGGCAACTATGTCTGCCTGTCATGTTTTTTTTCCCCTTGCATTTTATCCTAGTTTCCCACCAAATCCCTCCCTATGTATATTTAAGCAAATGAAACCATGTGACATTTTTATTGCAGAGAGAGAGAGGTTTTGTTCAGTTTCCTGTGATCTGTTTCTTACTTTGAAAACAATACAATTCATAGGTTTTCTAGATTTTAGATATTTTCTTCTTAATATGCACATGGACTAAAGAATTTTTCAGAAAGGATGGAGATGATGTGTTTAATAAAAAAAAGACTAGCCTACTGCCCCACTTCTCTGACCATTCCAAGGCCTTCTCAATAATCTTCTTTGTTAAACACTAATTTATTATGTCTACTTGCCCCCTATAGGGTTGGGATTGAATTTAAATCTGCAGCTTGCACTGATTTGTACAGAGGGGAAAGAACTACCCACACCACCAACCACACACACACATACACAAGCCCAGAAGATCTATATTAAGCGGGTGCTGCATAGGCATAATTATTACGAGAAAAAATTGGGAGTACAAGGAAGATAATGGGACTGCTTTGTTTTTTTGTTTAGGATAAAGAGAGGGCAACCTACTTCTTGATTGAATGATACCGGAAATCTCTGCTCCTCTCCAAATATTCCAAAACATTCTAGCCTCATCAATTGATGTTCTATATCCATGAAAAATGGGGATTTATTTCAGTTAGGGTTAAAATAAAAGTAGCTCTTGAATACATAATGCACTTATTTACATTGATTTGCTTCATTGTTCTGTTTATACCTTTCTGGGTTAAAGTAGAGAATAAATAATAGATGAATCAATTGATCAATAGATGAATATTAGTTTTACTAATACCTCATCTTTGCAGAGTCTGATTTTTATGAAATGAATATGGAAGTGATGCTAAGCTACATTGCCTAAAGAAGAAGAGAAGGATTTTCACGTAAAAGAAAACACTGAAATGAAACAGTCAGTGAAAGAAAATATTGGTGTATCACACTGTCTTTCATAGTCAAGGCTTAATTATATCAGTATTTATGGACACCCAAACTGTTTTATACTTTCATACCTGAATTGAGCTCAAATTGGAGAATCAGAAAACTTTGCCATAATAGTCACAGAATTGGCTAAAGGAAAAGAGAGAACTCAAGCTCTTTTTCTAGGAAAAATTGATAAAATTTTAGAGAGAAAAGTAATTTTAGGCACAACTGTCATACGTGTCCATGTGAAGAGACCACCAAAAAGGTTTTGTGTGAGCAATAAAGCTTTTTAATCACCTGGGTGCAGGCGGGCTGAGTCCGAAAAGAGTCAGCGAAGGGGGATAGGGGTGGGGACATTTTATAGGATTTGGGTGGGTAGTGGAAAATTACAGCCAAATGGGCTTTTTCTCTTGTGGGCAGGGGTGGGGGTCACAAGGTGCTCATTAGGGGAGCTTTTGAGCCAGAATGAGCCAGGAGAAGGAATTTCACAAGATAATGTCATCAGTTAAGGCAGGAACAGCCATTTTCACTTCTTTTGTGATTATTCAGTTACTTCAGTCCATCTGGATGTATACTTGCAGGCTTGGGCTCAAAGGTCTGACAACTATTTTACAAATGAAGAAACAAGACCCAGAGTGGTGAAGCTGGATGGTTGTTAAGCTGTAGGAAAATTTTTAAGTAAGATCCGGGTTTCCTAAATCCCAGACTTCACAATTTACGGAGAATAAAAACATACTAATGAATGAATAGATTACATTTTTTTGTTGTTTAAAATCAGCCTTAAATCTCGTTGGCCAAGGGATGTAAAACAGCAGATATGTAGTATGAACAAGTTGAGAGATCTAATGTAGAAAATGAGGGCTATAGTGTATCGTGTATTGGGAATTGTTGTGAAATGAGTAAATGTTAGCTGCTCTTGCCACACATACACAGAAAATGAGTAGCTATGTGAGATGATAAAAATGTTAATTTGCTTCATTCTAGTAATGATCTTACTGTGTGTATCCCACAACATCGTGTTGTATACCTTAAATATACACAATAAAATTTATTTAAAAAGTAAAGCAAAATAAAAACAATGAATGAGTACAACGGGCCATCTAAAATAATGAACGAATATGTAAACAAATAAATAAATAAATTTAATTTACCAAAAGACTAAAGAAAGCGAAGGTCCAAATCAAAGACATATTACCATGTCTTTCTGTCTGTCTGCGTTTTGGTTCCAAACACTTGAGAATCTGTTGACTTAGTTTGATGATATTCTTTTTTTGAGCAAGGATATAAGTATGTCATCATCCTCACAGTTGTTCTAGTACCCCTCCTTCTGTATACATTTGTCACATCTGAGCTGGAAGCCACCTCTGGATCTCTATCCATCCGTTGTAGCAGTTCCCGTATGTGGTATTTATTTCATTTTCAAACAGAATTTAGAAAAATTATAAAGTAGTCAGGGCTTTCTTGCATCAGCAATGCAAGTTATTCTTATGCACAGCTCTTCCTACTGATAAAAGTTCTCAAAGTTAAAAATGACCTCGGGAAGAATATTAAACCCTAGATGCACTCAATGAAACATGGCCTTAGGTTAAAGATCACATCAAAGTGTGACAGTAACTGACCTGTTAATAGCTCTGAAAGATCTAAATGAAACCCTCAGCTAGATGAAGGGTTACTGGGAGTAATGTGCATTGTTCCACGGTATCCTGACTTGCAGCTTAATGTAGACAGGGGCCTGTACTGATGAGATTTGTGAGTTTGTGTTTTAACCAGGGGAATACAATCTTATAAGATTCATGGAAATTTCTCAGTTTTTACAAGCATTGTATTGATAAGACTCCAGCAAATGTAGATTAAAAGGAACAGACACTTGACAAAATGAAGCCTCTGGGTCCTCAATCTGATACTGGCAGGAAATAGGCTGAGAAAACAAACTAGCTGCAAACATGGGACATTTCTTATGAAAAGAGAAAAAATCACTGAAGGGGATAACGAGAGTCTGGAGGGGAGAGCTAAGAGTTGCAAAGAACCATTTCCAGGGAGCGTTGGACAGGCAATAATGAAGGAATATTCTTTGTTCCAAGAGCAAATACCCATTTGAATTTCAGAATGGCAATGGAATTCCATTCTGAAATCTCACTGGCCAAGGGATGTAAAACAGCAGATATGTAGTATGGAATTCCATTGCCATTCTCTGACTGTTAGTACTTTCTCTTCCATCCCATTCTGAATGTGAATGTCTACTGTGTTTTGTTTTGTTTTGTTTTGTTTTTAATTATTATCCCTGTCTCACTGTTGTATGTTTGCCGTGTGAGAGACAGAACTCAAGAAACTCTGCTCTAGGAGCACACCTGAACAGCTCTATCTGCTTGTGTAACTAACTTACATGACAAAACACTGAACTTTAAGCCAGAACTTGATGCTGTAGCGGAATGAGGTATCATCGGGCATCTTGGGAAAGGGTTGACTATATTTTGTATATGAGAGGAACCTAATTCCTCTAATGGCTAGAAGGAAAAACTGTGATAGGCTGCTACATTGGTGGCACTTCTCTGTTTTGCCAATTTGATTTTGAGGAGTTTCAGGTTCTGCTTGATCATGAAAATTGGTAATAGGAATGAAACATGAAGAAATACATTTGTCTGAATTATTCGCTACTTTTATATTCAGCATGTTTCTCGTGATGAATTCAACCCTTTGGTTATACATTCCTGTTTCTGGTTGTTTTTAGATTTTTGCAGAATCTTCTTGGTTCCAGATAAAATTTCACACTGTCTCATGGAACAATGGCAGACAGAAAGAGAAAAATAACTGGTGTTACATTTTCTGGTGAACAGAAGCTCTAAGATTTTAAATCAACTGGCAAATGTTGAAAAGGTTAAAAAAAAAGTTCTTATTTTTTTCCTCAGGTTATGCCAGTTTCAAAAACTACTGGCAGAATATACCAGAAGGAGAAGGCTGAATTGTTTTTTCTTGAATCCAATTTAAAATATTTTTAATAACTGTCTATTTAGATTTTGGCATTAATTTGCTCCTCTGTCTTAATCTTCTGGTTGTCATTTTTATTTTCATTCAATAAAAATGTGCAAAATGCTTTCTATATATCAGGCACTGTTCTGGGCATTGAAGATGCAGCAGCAGATAAAACAGACTCAAATCACTGTTCCCCTTTGGCTTAATTTCAGATGAAGAATAACACATAATTAACAATATAAGTAGATAAAATAGATAGCATGATAGAGATAAATGCTATGGAGAAAAAACAGCCGAAAACAAGAAAAAATGAGTGTAGACTTGTAGTCTTTACTAGGGAACGAGGATAATTCTCTTTAGGTGGTATTTGAGTAACATTCAAAATAAGATAAAAAGGAGGGACAAAGAGAAGCAGGAAATAGATAAAAGGAAGCAGGTATTGAACGATTCTAAAGGCTATTATAGAGACTTTGGCTTTATCTAAAATAAGATGGGAAATCATTGAAGTACTTTGAGTGGATGAGTAACATAATCTGATGGTGCATTCATAGTATCAGTCTGGTCATAAATATGTATGCACTTTAAAGTCTTTCCTGTAAGATCTGGAATAAGACAAGGACACCTGCCCACTTTCACCACTTCTATTCAACATAGTACTGAAATTCCTAGCCAGACAATTAGGAAATAAATAAATAAATAAATAAATAAATATGTGTACAAATTGAAAAGAAAGAAGTCAAATTTTATTTGGTTGCAGATTATATAATCTCATATTTAGAAAAACCTAACAACTCTATTAAAAAGCAGAGCTGACAAAGTTGTTCAGTAAAAGTACAGGATACAAAATTAACACACAAAGATCAGTAACATTTCTGTACAACAGCAAATATTCTGAAAGAATTCAAGCAAACAATCACACTTACTATACTTACCAAGAAAAAAAAATCTAAGAATAAATTTAACCAAAGAGGTGAAAGATCCCTATAATGAAAACTATAAAATACTGCTGAAAGAAATGAAGAAGACACACACAAACAAAATATATGTCATATTTATGGATTGGAAAAAATAATACTGCTAAAATGTCCATACTACCCAAAGCAATTTACAGCTTCAATGCAATCCCTATCAAAATACCAATGACATTCTTCACAGAAATGAACAATCTGAAAAATGCTCATGGTATGACAAAAGACCCCATGTAGACAAAGCAATCCTGATGAAAAATAACAAAGCTGGAAACATCACATTACCTAATTACAAAATATACTGCAAAGCTATAGAAACAAAACAGCATAATGCTGGCATGAAAACAGACACACAGACCAATGGAATGGACTAGAAAACCCAGAAATAAATCCACACATTTAGAGCCAACTCATTTTTGACAAAGGCACCAAGAGCATACATTGGAAAAAGGACAGTCTGTTCAATAAATGGTGGTAGAAAAACTAGATATACATATGTAGAAGAATGAAACTCAAACCCTATCCTTTACCATACACAAAAATTAAATCAAAATGGCTTCACATCTTTTGCCCATTTTTGATCAGATTATTATTATTATTTTTTCCTATAGAGTGATTTGAACTCTTTATATATTCTGGTTATTAATCCCTTGTCAGATGGATTGTTGCAATATTTCCTTCCATTCTGTAGGTCTTCATTTTGTTGATTGTTTCCTTTGCTGTGTAGAAGCTTATCGACATGATATGATCCAATTTGTCCATTTTTGCTTTGGTTGCTTGTGCTTGTGTCATATTACTGAAGAAATTTTGCCCAGGTCAACATCCTGGAGATTTTTTCCTGTGTATCCTTGTAATAGTTTCATAGTTTAAGGTCTTACATTTAAGTATTTAATTCATTTTAATTTGAGTTTTGTATATGGCAAGCTATAGGAGTCCGTTAAAGACATGTTTAAAACCATTAAAATTTGAAGTGATTTGTTAGTAATCAGTAGATAAGTAGAACCCCTATGTGTTTTTCTTTAACCTCACTGCTTGGAGTCTTCAGTTCTGCCTGGATGAAATGCTTCACCTTGAATTCTACATTATTTTTTCATTTCTAATATGTTCTACCTAAAAAATCCAAAGTCAGCTGAGAACTTAAGATGTCTTTATAGAGAAAACTTGACTCCCAAAAAGTTATATTCTGCGCTAATCTCTTAAATGAGTTCCAGATTTATGCAGTCAGTTGCTTTTGGATATTCCTATTTGAACACCTAAAATTTACCTTCAATCAAGTATTTTTCCCCATTCTTTTTTATTCAGTAAATGATACTGCCATCAAACCAGTTGCAAATAATTGCTAAATCTGGAAATAATTCTTAATCTTGTCTTTTCCCTCAACACCATTGCTATCGAATGCATCGATAATTCCCTCGACTCTGCCTTCCAATGTCTCCCAAGTCCTGCCATTTTCCTTCATCACTACTTCTAACAATTTATTGCTTTTACCTGCAGTGGTAGCATTGTCACATTTGCTCTTCCCCAGAATCTACAGTCTAATCTCCTCAAAGCAAGGATTGTGCTCTTGAACAACAACAATAACAAAAAGTCAATATATTATGCACTTCTGTTCAAAATATTCCCTTGTTTGCAGTTGTAATTAATATAAAATTATATATGTGGAAGCCTTCCTAAATTACTCAATTTGAAGTAGCCATCTTTCAGTTCCTCTCTTGTGCAATTCCCTTTTTCATTTTTCTCATAGCAATGACCACATTCTAAAATTACCTGCTTTATTTATTATCTTCTTATTTATTGCGGTCTTCCTATTTCCACGGGACCTTGTCTTTCCTGTTCTCTGCTATATTCCAGTACACAGAACAGTGGCATTTAGTGTAGGCTTAATAAATTTTGATGTATAGATGAATTAATAAATTTGCATTTTTCAAAAGATAAATTGACCCTTATCTGTCAGAGGATGATTTAGGGTTTTAGATATTAAAAAGAGTTACTACATGTCCAGTTTTACCTTTTTATTTCATAAGTGTTGATACGATAGACCAAAAATGCTAGATCTGTATTTACACAATTTGGTAGTGGCAATCATTAGATTTTAAATGACTCTCAATAGTACTCTAAATAGTACTCCAGACAATATTATTTTTGTTGTTTTTACATTTCTGATGTTCAGGCTCACATTTATGTGTCTCTATGTGAATATGTGGATGAGTACATTGATTCAGTTTGGCTTTGCAACTGGGCTTTTAATATTAGAACCACAGTAACTACAAATTTGTCTTGTCACTAGCCTGGTTAAGTGTCATAAACTACTGGCTGAACAAAATATACTGTCTCCTTTTTGGAGTAACTATGCAGATTCATGTTTTAATGATCATATATGACATGTTGATTTTCTTAGTCTCCTTTCATAATTTTATACATTTTTATAAAATGTTGAATGGTTCTGTCACTTCATTTCTTTGGGAAATTATAGTCACTGCAGTGCTTAAGACTTGAAGGACTAATGACTAATGGAATCGTAGACTCTTTCCCCAGTGAAAATAGAATTGAGCTCTAAAATGTCACTGGTACATAAAAAACACATCATCCTAGACTAGCCAGCAGGGTTCTAGGCTCAAATTTAGCTGTTGAGTATAGAAAGAAGTCATTATTGGCATATTTAAATGATTTAAGAGGGACGATCTGCAATTATAAAATAACCAGTTATCTGTAGATTCAGAAAATGTCAGAGCTTTCTGAAAATTAAAGAGGGAATTTAAAAACCACTTAAGCTTAATAATTTTTGACACAAATAATTAATGGCTTTATGTTGAAAATTCTGGCAAAAGCAAATAAGTAACAAAAAAGGATTTTCCTAGAAAGCCGGCAAACACTTGAATGAAAACAATCATAAAAAACTCAAAGCAACAGTCTTAAGAACAGTTAATTATATATGTATATATAATATATGTGTGATTATATAGATATCCTATTGGACTTTCAAGTGACTAATTGTATATTTCAATAGGGAATTATACATTATGTTAAATATTTTTAAAAATAAGTTCATAATTTCTACCATTTTAATAATCCAAAGAAATGTATAATTCTCTTTTCCTTATAGTGACAAGGAGAATAATTTATGGCAGGAGCTTCCTTGTTCATGGGACTAAATCAAACTTGAAGGTCCAAAGAAATTATTGATATTGCCCAGAGCAGAGAGTTAATAAGACTTTCTTAACAATAAGTCTGAAACCATTCCAAACAAAATATATGTGAAATGTCAATGAGATTAATTTTGCCAGGAGTTTTCTTTCCTCTTCTTTGACCAACCAATAAGAATTTTTCTACATGAGATAATGCTCTTCACTCATGCTTCATTGGATGAATGAATAACTATTCTGCACCTGACTGCAGAGTCCTGGTATGGAATTCTCTCAACCAGCTACTAGAGTGTTCTCCCTGTAGCCAATACATTCAATTGAATTATACTTTTTAAATACTCAATTATATTTTCCACCTTGCCTCTTCACTCTTAAATAATTCAGCACCAAAGACAAATGCCTTTTCTTGTTTAGCAGTATTGCACAATGAAACTTTTACTGACTTTTCCGTATCTCTATGTCTTTTGCACTACACATTAGAGCACTAAGGGATCCCTGGGTCTGTCACTTAAAATATTTTAATGTATATTAATTTAATTTATAGTTTATTTCGGTAGGTTTTGTTGTATTGTCTCTTGAAGTAATTTATAGATTTGTTTATTTTTTTTAACATGAGGCTTTAATTCAAAGAGACCAACTCCTCATATGCTTGTTAACAAAAGTCACAGCAAACTTATAAATCCCACAACCCTAATCATTGTATTTTTCACAAAAACAGATAATATTTGCCTATAGTTTGTTATAATTATGTGCTACACTCAAATTATAATTCAAGGAGAAAAATTGGCTTTGGATTCATAAATATCAAATGAGATTGTGTATTCATTACACTTCTTAGTTACAGTACAAGAAAAAACATTGATCTGGTCATCATAGGTCATGGGAATAAAAACAAAATTGCAAATTTTGCAGCCAATTATAGGCCTTTTCTTGAATTGAAGATCTTACATAGATAGTTTTTAATAGATACTGTTTTTTAGAAGCATTTTCCATATTCTTCTCCATTACTGAATAAACAAACTGAATTAAAAAGCTACAAAATTAATAAATATATTTTCTTACAAATTATGAAGAGACAGAACAGAAAGTGAGAAACAATGTAAGAATAAAAAAAACCTTGAAAATTAATTATATTTTTCATGTGTATTAGTTTGTTCTCAAACTGCTAATAAAGACGTATTCAATACTGGGTAATTTATAAAGAAAAAGAGGTTTAATGGACTCACACTTCCACATGGTTGGGGAGACCTCACAATCATGGCAGAAGGCTAAGGAGGAGCAAAGGCATGTCTTACATGGCAGCAGTCAAGAAAGCATGTGCAGGGGAACTTCTCTTTATAAACCATCAGCTCTCACAAGACTTATTCACTATCACGAAAACAGCACAGGAAAAACTCACCCTCATAATTCAATGACCTACCACTAGGTCCCTACCACAATACATGGGGATTATGGGACTACAGTTCAAGATGAGATTTGGATGGGCACACAGCCAAACCATATCACTATGTATTGTATCATAAAAAAGGAAAGTATCATTTAGTTTCATATATACTTTTTATATTTCAGTAGTCCGGAGTCTAACAGATTACAAAGCTACTCTGTAGCTAAGAAATACGCATTTTGAGTGGCATATTAAGGTATTTCAGCATATAAGTATTGTATATAACCTCTAAAAGCTTGAAAACATCACATTATTTTTCAGAACACCTTGTGCAAATTCTGGTAATAATTAATTTTCTTTTTAGGATATGGTTTGACATGCATGAATCTTAGCTTAATCTTGAAGGTATTACAAATTATTCTTAGAATGCAAATTCTATAATAGTTCAAATTATCAAATAGTAAGCTAATATTGCTGAATATGTTTTTACCAGAATTAAAAATTAGGTAGCTTAAAAGTTTGCTAATACACACTTAGCAAAGTTATTTTAAGACATATTCAATGGTAAATTACTTATGAACCAAACTAAAATTAAGTCCCAGATTAAAAATGATTTTATTCTATCATCCAAATGAACATGTTGCTAATCCTCTGATTCTTAGTCTGAAAATTCAATTTCTTGCTTTCCAGTGTCTTCTGAATAAATGATTTCAGTTACACCAATGTTGCTTTGTATTCTTTCACATCCTTGGAAACATAATCATTAATGTGCAAAATGATAATTCAGGATATTTGATCATCCTGAAAGGAAAAAACAGGAAAATCTGTGTGAATTGAAAATTTGACTAGAAAAGAACTTCATGTGAGATGATTTTACCCCAGCAAAAATTGCTATGAGAAGGGCATATTTTACATATGCTTTTTCAGAAGTATAAATTCTGGATGAAAGAGCAAAGACTCATTGCATTTTAAGCACTTTTTAGAATTATGAATTTTCCATATGTGCTGAGGTTAAAGCTAGTTAAGTTTATACCTTCAAAGGAAAAAGCAGTTTAGCTTAGCTATTGGGCAAGAGTAGCAAACACTGGCATATCTCCACCCATTGAACTCTATCATACACAAAAAATCTGAAATAGGAATTATGCTAAATAGTTTAGATGGTGTGAGGAGCAAACAGCAGATCAGTTAATGCCTTGCGTAGGGACCACTGCCCTGTATAAGATCAAAAACATTAATTTTGTTCTGATCTTCACACCACTATTAGCATTTTTATAGTGCACATCTTCATTTGCCATTCTTATGCTTAGGATTTGTTTTCCTGGGGCTAGTGTAACATGGAAGAAAACCCAGTGTGATCAAAGGTTTTCACTGATTTACTTTGCAATGGCAAGTTTTCAGGGCTTTTGAACAGACAGAATAAGTAATATTTCTTCTGTAAAACCCATTCTGTTGAATTTATTTTCTCATCAGTCTCTGCAATATATAGGGATGATTATGTGAGGTGGTACAGCTGATTGATTTTTTAAATAAATCTTTTGTTTTAGAACAGTTTTATATTTACAGAATAATTATGAAGATAAAGCAGAGAACTCCCATATAGCCAACATTCAGTTGTCCTTAAGTGTTGGCTGCACATAGTAGCTTTCTTCCAAAGAGTATGTAAAGGGGAGAAAAGAGGAACTTTATAGTGGATAAACCTGAAAAACATTATCTGAGCCTGGTGATCAAATTCAACATCAACAATGATAAGTTATACTACTACATGTATCCTTGCTATAACGTGATGAAAATGGCATTTTACTTCTGTCTTCCTCTCAAAAACCCATAACCCCAGTATAATCATGAGAAAAACAGCAAGCAAGTTCCAACAGAAGAACATGCTACAAAATACCTGACCAGTACTCTTCAAACCTGTCAAGGTCATCAAAAATCAAGAAAACTCTGATAAATTGTCAGAGCCAAGAAAAGCCTTAGCAGTAAGAAAAATAAATGCAGTGCGATATCCTAGATGGGATACTGGAACAGAAAAGGAGTTAGGTAAAAACGATGAAAAGCGGAAGAATAATAGTATTTTGTAGGTTTCTCCGTTGTAAAACCACTCTTTTCTCTCCTGTTTCATACCATCTCCTTGGAAGAAAATTACTATGTGAAGCTAACACTTTAATGAATGAGGAGTTATGTTCTGCTTCCTTGAATAGCTACATAAATTATTTGGAATTATTCTCCAAGGGAAACATGTCTGTTCTCTCTGAAATTATTCAGTCATCTATTTGTATCAGTATGGACTCATGGATATATATTTTGGTTACATTTCGACACTACTTCATTTTGTTACTCAAATTGTTCCAGCTTTGGCTATTGGGAACCCTTTCAGAATTTTGTTTGTTGGTTAGTTGGTAGTTGGCTCTGTGTTATTGTTATTGTTATTTCGTTTTTCACAATTTCCTTATTTTCTGGCATTCTGCAGGCTCTTCTGGAATTTTTCATGCCTCATGCTGGAATCAGCAATTTCTCCAAAGAACTCTGTTTTCTTTCAGTGGAGAATGGTATTAGAAACCAAGATCTGGGAGTTAGGTGTGTTTATTGCAACTGGGGTATAGTTTTCTAAGATAGGGCTGTTTTTTAAAACACAATATAGTACTTCTCCATATTTATTTCTTAATTATTCAATTTGGGTTTTCAGTAAAAATTCTAATATTCTTACATTTTTTTCAAACCAATTTAAAAATTCTAATTTAGAAGAAGTTTGCAAATAACACCCAAACATTGTCAAGTAATACAAACATCGCCATTATTTTATGATCAGACTTCCCTTCTATCCAATATATCAGTTTTATCAAGCTTGATGGTTAAATATCTAATCAAATCAAGAACAAAAATGTTTCACTATAATTGCTGTTCAAAGTAATGTATCCTAACTCTGAAAATTTATTTCTAAAAATAGTTTAGAAAACATTTTTAAAAAATTTTAATTTTACCTGATTCTTAGCTGATTACTTTGAAGGAGACCACCATGTACATGTTTAGGAAATTGTCTGATGTCAGCAAATAGGTTGGAGTTATGTCATGCTTCCAAAAAGGGTTAAGAAATTTCCTTTCCCTACCTAGACTGATGAAACCAGTCTAGGGTGAGGGATACTGTATAATTGTAGGCTGCTCAAAGCAAGATCAGTGGAGCAGTCTAACTGGGAAATACTGAGGATTTTCAGTCATGTTTGGGGAAGGTAGCAGTCTGGTGAAGTGGTGGACACCATGTTGAAACTGCAGATCATTAAAGAGTGCTGACCAGCTCACCTTTCAAGTGTTAATGAGGCCGACTTCAGAGTTGGACGTGGTACCCTATGACCATAGATAGGAAGAGTTTGTGATTCAATATGACAGAGATTTGATATAGCTTGGAACCTAGGGCAGGAAAACAAAGGAACAGTCAAGATTTTGCA
>NW_012106030.1:5111754-5122424 GCF_000951045.1 Mandrillus leucophaeus | reverse complement strand
TCTTTCTTCCCTATAAAATTTTAACCAGTATACATGGATACACCCACACACGCATACACACACAGAAACACACACTCTCACACACATGTGTATAACTGTCTCTTATACACATCTAGATGTGTATAAGAGACAGCTGGTGAAGTGGTGGACACCATGTTGAAACTGCAGATCATTAAAGAGTGCTGACCAGCTCACCTTTCAAGTGTTAATGAGGCCGACTTCAGAGTTGGACGTGGTACCCTATGACCATAGATAGGAAGAGTTTGTGATTCAATATGACAGAGATTTGATATAGCTTGGAACCTAGGGCAGGAAAACAAAGGAACAGTCAAGATTTTGCATCATATACACAAGGGATTTGTGAAAAGCTTTGAGAAAATGCCTAGCCAAGGATACAGACAGTACTCAGTATTTCTCCTTAAGAGCTTAATTTGAAAACATAACATCCTTTAAAAGGCTAACATTTTCACTTCATGGTCTTCTGATTGACGGCTTTACAGTTGGGGTGAAGATGGTGACATGTACACTTACTTTTTGTGGACCTATGCTGTAAAGCTAGGAAGCCTTCTAGAACCTTCAGATGTGTGCTGCTTTCAACTCCATCTTCTCACAGCCTGTGGTCAAGAGCAAATTACAACCCCTATGTCTGACCTTACGTAGAATTATTTACTCCTTGAGTGAAGGAATGTTTTCTTCTTTGGCCTCACATATAGATCCCTACACCTGGTCTAACGAGCTATTCACCAAGTATTGAACTAAGTGGAATATGTTGTATGCTTATCCTTAAAATGTATTACTATATACTTTTTTCTCACTGAATAATTCTGTGTCATTATGTAAAATAGACATGTAGCATGGGTCAATCGGAGAGACTACCTTTCAAAGACTATGATAAAATGTTCCTTCCAACTATGATTTTATAAAATACAAAAAAAAGTGCTAAACATATAGTAAAGTTTACCCTGAATGGGCCGGGCGCGGTGGCTCAAGCCTGTAATCCCAGCACTTTGGGAGGCCGAGACGGGCGGATCACGAGGTCAGGAGATCGAGACCATCCTGGCTGACATGGTGAAACCCCGTCTCTACTAAAAAATACAAAAAACTAGCCGGGTGAGGTGGCGGGCGCCTGTAGTCCCAGCTACTCGGGAGGCTGAGGCAGGAGAATGGTGTGAACCCGGGAGTCGGAGCTTGCAGTGAGCTGAGATCTGGCCACTGCACTCCAGCCTGGGCCACAGAGCGAGACTCCGTCTAAAAAAAAAAAAAACAAAAAACAGTTTACCCTGAATGACCGAGTTTTACTGTTGAGTGAGTAAATTCATTAGGTAATTGCTAAGGGTACCCACTTTCCTATATTTTGCTTTAGCATTAAAACCTAGGATTTTGAGCAGAACATAGATTAGGGTTATTTTTCTGAGGTGAACCAAACACTGCATTCTGAATCCCATTCCAATTTACCCTTGTTGTTTCAACTCTGTCCCTAGATTCTGTGAACAGGAACCTGAGTGAGATGAAAGATAATTATTTTAATAAGACCAATTTATTCAATAACTTATTTATAAAGATCCTTGAGAAGATAACTGATTGGGTTGGTGCTCTACATGGGAATTTATAATCTATTTATAAAAATCCTTGAGAAATATAACTGGCTGGGCTGGGAATCAATGTGGAAATAGGTCCAGGTTTGTCTCAGTTGGAATTCATAGTAAAATGCAGTGTTAATTTTTTTAAACCCTGAAGGAACAAATTTTGTGTAGTGAGAACTCAATTAGAAGCAAGACAAAAAAGACAGGTTTTTACTGATTTTTCCATTATGTTTGAAATTCTTTGCACAGCTTCAGCTTTACTTTCAAAGCCTTATTTTTGAGTAACTGTGACAGTGTGTGAGAAGAAAATAAGAAGACAGATGGAAACCCAAATGAAGCCTTATAAATGCCTTTATGCACCCCCAATCCCAATGCCTTTAATTAAGCTTATATAGACACTTAAGATGTTAAGCCCAGGGAAAGTTTCTTTTGGTTTGTTTGCCTAAAAGCTTTATCTTAATTTTTGTAATGACATATATCACACAGGCTAATTGGTTGCAGTGCTTTGCCATTTATAAACAGCTTGCACTATTTGGACTGAAAATCTGTAACCTGAAAAGTAGCACAAATTTATACATATGAAGGCACTGGAAGGTTAAACTTTTCAAATTAAAAACAAAATATTTATCAATAACTAATATGAAAAAGGCTGTCTTTGAATGGCAGTAAACTGGAATGGTTTCTAAAGCCAACGAGTACATAATGTTTAGTAAAGAAAAACCAAAAAGGATCAACATTAGAAAGCATTTCATGATCACAAAATCCAATTTATCCAATCCATTGGGTGGGGTGCGGGGAGGGCCTGTGGTGGTGGGATCTGATGTGAATTAACAACAAAAATGTGTTAATAATCAATTAGAAAACATAACTGAAAAATAACTGCATGTGTATTACCAACCCAAAATACAAAACGCCAAGAAATGAACCAAAACTCTGTAGGACATATATGAATAAACTATATAATTTATTGAAATTTAAAATATCTAAACTAAAAAGTGAGCTATATCATATTCTTAGTTGGGAATGCTAAATACTTCTGTAGTGGCCACTGGTTAGAATTTAAAAATAGTTTTTATATAATTCAAAGTAAAAATCCTAACACAATTCCTCTTAGGAGATTGTAAACTTTTTTAAACTTTAATGAAAATTAAAAATGGGCAAGTTTAGCTAAGATAGTTGTATTTCTTTTAAAAGAAGAATTATAAGGTTTGAATAGATATTGAAATATGCAATGATGCTTGGTAATTACATAGAGAATGAATGGAAGAATATATAACTCAATACAAATAAAGAGGTATCCCTCATACAGATGATTACATTTAACACAATATAATACATTATGAAATAGTCATTTTAAGTCAGTAGGAAAAGGAAAGATCAGTCAATTGAAATACTGGTACAATTAGTTGAATATCAGAAGAGTTTTTTTAATTTAGACTGTATCTCATCACATGTAATATAATAACTTTTACTGTGGCAAAATTGACAAGAAAATAAAAAAAAAATCATCAGATACAAATAAGGTAGAAAACATATTTCTAAACACCAATATGTAACTCAGAAACTATCCTGAAGAGACATTAATGGATAAAAGACTATATAAATTTAATAAAGGTCAAAAATTAAATAACAAATACTAATTTGTCTAAATGTTAAAATATTAATAATTAATGCACAACAGAAAGTCATTAAAAATGTGATTAAGGCTTTGTTGGAATGAAAGCTCCAGGAAGGCAGAAATGTTTGTTTTATTCACTCCAGTAGATACTCAATAACTATCATTAAAATTTGCAGGTGGAAGAAATACAGATAGCCAATAAATGCATGGAAAAGAAGTGCTCAACCTCAGTAATATTTGAATAAATGAAAATTAAGTGAAATGCCCAGTTTAGATTATCCAAGTGACAAATATAAAAAAGCAACATCATAGATCTATAATAATTATAAAATGTAATGACCATTACTGACAAACTTGGGAAACACACACACACACACACACACACACACACACACAGGTCTTATAAATGAACATACCAACTGATAAATAATTCTCCAACTAGAAATTTATGCAGATAAAACTTTTACCAAAATGTCCTTTTTGGCCCACTAGTTGGCCTTTAATTGACATCTCATCTTAACAACATCCTCTTTCTTCAATCATGTTCATTTGAATTATTTTATGAACATACAACTTATTTTTTGCAGTGATAATTTGCAATTAAAAACATATTTATGGATGAGAGCTTTAGTTTTTAAAAATTAATAGATTTTCATGTTTCAACATGAAAATGCTTTAACGTAACAAAGAAAAGTGCCATTTCAATTATCATATCTAATGAGAATAAGAACTTAGGTGATATAAAATGTCAGTGGTGCCAACTGACCTTCTAATGTCCCACAAAAATGATATGTAGTAGTTTTTAAAGAGAAAAGTAGTGAAAAAAATTGTCATCAAAAGGCAAACAAAATAGGCAAGAACACACAAATATTATTTACCAGCAAGTAGAAAAACATTCATAACACATATAAATGCATTGCTTGAGTTGTTTTGTTATGTATGAGAAGACTCAGTTAATGTAAATAGAAGTCTTTTTCTAAAGTTGAATTTGGAGATGATTTTCCAATAATAATTCTCAGTTCTGAAATATGAAAAAAAAAGGTTTGAGGACTAAGTTTAAGAGATTCATCTGAAAAATAGAAAAATTGATATTATTTCAATTAGTTTAAAAAGTTATCACAGATCAATTATTTTTGCTGTCTTATTCAAAATCACCAAATATTTTAAAGTGTGAGACCATATATTTGATACTGTTCAAAGCCATTGTATTGTGTACATTATAAAAAAATTATTTGTTCTTTTTATAACAGAAGCACGACCAGTTATTTAGGTTGTAGCTTTGTAAGTTTGAATATATCAAAAATGATAAGATCATATTTTAATCACGATTATTGAGGTATAATTCATATATAAATAAATTTATGTATTTTAGTATTCAATATGTTTGAAAATGTCTATACCAATGCATATGCTTCTATACTCCTTCTATCTATCTATCTATCTATCTATCTATCTATCTATCTATCTATCTATCTATAGTGGGGTTTTTTGTATGCAGTTTAATGAGTTTAAAGGATTACCACCTCATGTAATTATCACAATGCCAAGATAAAAATTCCCAACGTTCCAAAACTGAAAAAATTCTCTGTTGTTATACCTTTGTAGTCAAACCTTCTCTTTTTGATCCAATGTCATGGTTAAGCCAGTCTATCAATTTGCACTTCATCTTATTTTATTTTTAATAGTCATAGACACAGGTCCCAGCCTTAAAAAGGTTAAATTTACAAATCCTATTTCTCCATTTATGAAACTATTCTTTCTAAAAGAGAAAAATGTCAGCTTTTAAAATTTATTATACTTGCATAACAAAATTGCATGGTATCCAGCAGACAAGTAATTCTATTATTGAACATAAGAAGCGAATACTTTTGGAAAATAGTTCTATACTTGAAAACATATGGTCCACAATCTGTAGAGTTACATTTTGGAAACCAGGATTCTAGATAAAAAGATAAATAATCAGATATTGAACTTTAGTGAGTATTTTCCAAGGGCTTCAAAGAACTTCACCTAGAGAAATTATTTATCTTTACAAAAGGTAAGATAAAGATGTCAATGCATTCTAAAAGTCACTGGACACATTAGTACTAAATCACACAGGTCCATTTGAAACAACCTATTCAAATGTATCTGTTAGCAGAATTAACTTTCTCTGAATTAAACTGGCCTTTCAGTATTTTACTTTTTGTTTGTTTGTTTCTGGGCGGAAGGAAAACATACCACATGAGTTCCACATCAACATGCTTTCTTAAACCTGAAAGAGTATATGAGATAGTGCTGGTTCCCCTTCACTGACAAGATGTGTCTCTGGCTTAGTGATTTGAAATGGACCGGGAACAACTGTGCAGTGTCTGTTTTGCATTTCAGTTCATTATAGACACTAGGAAACATTCGTCTAACAGCTCTTTGAATCTGATTGCTTCCTCCATTCGCATGAACTGTCCTATAAGTTCTTGCATTAAACAATTTTTGTTTGGACTTATTAAATGATAAAATGAACTCTTATGACAGACATATGTGCCCTGAGCTCAAGTTTAACTCATATTAAAAATGACAGGATTTTGGAATTATTTTTCTTATTGTAATAGCTCATTTATTTTCCCTTTGCCATCACGCCCCTGTAGTCTCCAACAAGTAGATTGCCATATAAAGCCAGGTCTAAATATCTCATGCGATGGATCCTACCTTCATCTTACTTTGTTAAAGATGCTTCTGTGATTCACAGATTTTTAGCAAGTGATAGGGAATGGCTGGCAATGCCTCCTCCTTCTCAGAGTATACTCTTCACATGCTGTCTGTTTCCTTCTGCCGAGTCTTCCTTCTAGTCATCACAGTACTAAAGAGACCTTCAACATTTGCTGATTTCTGGTTGAGAGATACAGCAAAGACACAGAATTCTGGGTTTACTTATACATCTTATAGCATAGATGCTTAAAATGTTTTTTTCTAACTTCCATATGGGTATTTTTTTACTTAGCTATTATGACCCTTGTATTATCCATGAAGATTTCTCCATTTGTCAACTACTAGTATGATGCACCATAGTTCAAAGAGGATAAACTTTTAAGGTATATGGTAAATATAAGCATACTTACCTCGCCATTCAATCTACCTCAATATTCAATAGTTCTGAATAAAAAATATGCTTTAAAATTGGTAGTATTGTTACAATCATAATGTTAATATGAGTGATTACTCGTAATGTTAATATGAGTGATTGCTGTTATTTTTTCAAAGCAGTTGTCTCTGGAAGTTAATTTCACTTTTCATTGGAGCTTGGCCCCTGGAAATGATTAACTTGACAGAGATGGGAAGAGGAAAAATTTTCAGGAAACATCTGGCAAATTGCAAAAAAATGTTAAACATTTTCTTCCCCATAGAATTTATTTTTATTACCTTATCTTTCTTCCCTATAAAATTTTAACCAGTATACATGGATACACCCACACACGCATACACACACAGAAACACACACTCTCACACACATGTGTATAATGTCCCCTGGTTTATATGGAACATATAAATGAGGGTTTTTTTGTTTTTTTTTTTCAATTAGCTCCTGTTTCTCTTAACTTCAGTTGGCGACACCAAGCTGTGGTTTTTGTAAGATTTTATTGTGCATATATACCTCCAAAGTCTTCATGCTAAGAGAGTGACTGCATCCAATTGTTTCTATTCAACTCTAAATATAGTAGTTTTATTTTTCAAATTCTATTCAATTTTGTCCTGATTACATAATTAATGATATTTTGCAACATAATTTATGTTTTATAGAAATTCCCTTGCAATTTTCATGTGTATGCGATCTAATTGAGAGCTCCCTGCAATGATTTCTCCACCTATCTGAAAAGATCTCTATGCTTAGTAGAAGAGAGTTATGTTGGGAGACTGAAGGAGGTCATGGAGCTGTGTTCATGCTGATGTGGTTTTTGCTCCATTCCTTCACCAGAAATGCTGTTCACATGTCACCAGTGGTGCTGATAAAAACCATCCACATGCATATTTTCAGTCTGTCTATTGCTCTACCATTTCCTCTTTGATGAAACTCTGTGGCTTCCTTGATGTGTCTTTTCCAGGTGACTTTGCCAATATCTTTTCCTCTACCAGATCTTTTAATGTTTGTATTGCTTCGTCTATGTATTTTGGATTTATTTTCTTGCCCTAATATACCTCAGCCAATCCTTAATCTTTCAATTACTGTCTCAATGCCAACCTACCTCAAATCTCTTCTGTTCTTTTACACATTCTCTTACTCCTGAGCTCCATACCTACAGATGAGAGAAAAAGTATTCTTAGATGTTAGGGAGAAATGTGCTGGAGTGAGCAGCTGAGCCGAATATTCTTGGAACCCTCTTATTAGTTGAGGGATAATGGTAGTTTGGATTAAGCAGTGAGCATGATGATTATACTAAATTTAAGCAAAAGAAAAACTTGAGCTCAATTCCTATTTCACCAGTCACATTTTGAAAGATATAACTTCTGGAAAACTTGATTTTCTCCTTCAAAAATGCGATGAGTAACACTAAATAGTTGTTTTAAACATGAAGTAATGTATGTAAAGCACTTAGTACAATGCTTGGCCTGTAGTATTTACTATAAATAGTAACCTTTGTAATAAATAATTTCTTCATCATAAAATCTCTACAAATTCACCTGTAATAAGAGAATCCATTTATAGTGAAAGAGAGATGCTGTCCTGCCTAGGAAGATGAACAAAGGGTTCAGAAGTCACAGAGAGCAACCACTATCACCCTAGGATCCCTGGAACCCTTTTTAGGAGGGCTTTAAACAATGCAGAGGGAAGTAGGCGATGGAGACTATTTGCGCTGCATAAGGTGTTGTAATTGTGAGAGAAAGAGGAGCTGCATACATTGGGTGGAGGTGGGTCTAAGAGAGTTTGTCTCTATTTTGTTTACAAAGTGAGAGATTAAGAGAAGGAAAGGATTCTGAATAGCTGCAGGGTATAAGAATAATGACAGGAGAGAAAGGAGGATTTTTAAAAATACCTTTGCATTTAGAATTAGTCCCTTCTGATGTTATTTAAGAGGAGCAATAAAGACTAGACTACCTTAAAATTATTGGTGGCCATTGAACTATGACTTTTTACCCACAACACCATGGAGTGGAGTGAACTGGGCCACAGGTCTTATTTGGGCATTACTATTATTATTGTTATTATTATTATATCCAAGTGCCTCTCTGACATTTCTACCTAGATATATCACAGAGTTCTCAAATCTAATATGTGCAAAACTGAAATCATGACCTGTGGCTGACTGCCGCAATTACTACTTGAGACCATCACTACGACAGTTACTACTGTTACTACGTGAGACCATCATTATGAACGGGACGAACGTAGAAATGAAAACTTAAGACAAAAGAAACTGTTTTAAAGAAAGGGGCCAGAGGAAGAAAAAGAGAGCTCCCTGCTTCTAGTGAGCAAAGGCAGCCTCTGAGCTTCCACAGCCCTTCGTATGTATTGGGTAGAAAGAGCAGGGAGGAGGAAGTAACAATTGGTCAACTGCTTGATTGATCACAGGTTCATGTTATTGCTAACAGGCTTCAGATTTGCCTGATCACAAGAAACACTGGCCGGGCGCTGTGGCTCACACCTGTAATCCCAGCACTTTAGGAGGCCGAGGTGGGCAGATCAACTAGGGTCGAGAGTTCAAGACCAGCCTGGCCAACGTGAAG
Organism: Mandrillus leucophaeus; assembly: GCF_000951045.1. NCBI lineage: Eukaryota > Metazoa > Chordata > Mammalia > Primates > Cercopithecidae > Mandrillus > Mandrillus leucophaeus. The sequence continues at coordinate 5,113,526 of NW_012106030.1, read as the reverse complement.
AAACCCCGTCTCTACTAAAAATACAAAAATTAACTGGGCATAGTGGCAGGCACCTGTAATCCCAGCTACTTGGGAGGTTGAGGTAGGAGAATCGCTTGAACCTGGGAGACAGAGATTGCACTGAACTGAGATCACACCGTCACACTCCAGCCTGAGGGACAAGAGCGAGACTTTGTCTCCAAAAAAAAAAAAAAAAGAAAGAAACACTCTGGTTGGGACGTGACTATCCTCAGCATTCCTTCCGGGAGGCAGACACGGTTTATCAGTTTGCCAACGTCCTGCTTTCATGAGAACAGTTTGCTCTTTACTTATATAGCCTCCAGTGATATACTGAGTTGATCATGACCCTTGTTCTCTTGGCCTGCAACAATGACCTTCACACTCAAATTTCCACTTCTTCCTCGGTCAGTAATATTGCCAAGTGCCCCTCTGCTCAAAGCATAAATCTAAAGGGCACCACTGGTCTTTCTTCCCAAAACCCCACATAAATTCATTTTTCACCCTATCCTGCAGAGCCGATCTCTAAGCACCTTATGAACTTTGTCCACTTCTCTGTAAGCCTACTTTGTATCACTTATGTATTTTAAATTTTATCATAAAATTAGTAAACTACATTGTAGAAAGCTAGAACATACAAACAACATGTATAAAAATAATATTATATGCAAATATATATATTATCAAAATGAGGTTATACTACAAATGCTATTTGTAATCTATTTTTTTTTCAGTTCATGATCTCTAACCTACAAGGTCCTTATGTTTCCTCTTAGGTAATTGCAATTCTATATTCCAGTTTTCCTTGGTGTCCTAAATGTGTGCTTTAAATTTGGTTTGTGCAAACCAGAATGCAATTCAGAATCATAACTGGAATCTATCTCTTAGATGTCTTTTAACCCAGCATGACCGTACCACCACTGTTTTTTTGTTTTGTTTTGTTTTGTTTTGGAAGTCACTTACTAGTTGAGGGATAATGGTAGTTTAGACTAAGCAGTTAGGTGAGTAGTCCACTTTGTGACACAGATATTTTGAAGGACCTAGACAGGGATACACTACAGTATATCTCGTCTCCCAGATTTGTCAAGTTGATCCGTCATGATTTCATTTAACTTGTTTCTCTAATTCCGGTATTTCTCATAAACTGTCAATTATATTTTTTATTTGGAATCCAACATAAATGATGTGATTATATTTCGTATTTCCTGATACCAAGGGATACCTGATCTGGATAATCCAGCATTAATTGAGTTAAATTTCAGCACTGGATTAGGATGACAACAACCTGATACCTCCATTTTGCATTTATGTCTTTCTTTTAAGAAATAGACAATAATCTAGCATGATGCTACTTTACCACTATATTAATTTCCAGCTTAAACTAATTACAAACCTACTGGTGTTAACACCATATAGTAACCATGACTGTGCCAAACATTTCACTAGGAGTTGAAGGATGTTGATTTTTAAATTATATTATTTCATTTACATTATAACTGGCTTTTTTTTTTTTTTGGCAAAGTAGAGCTTTTCCTCATCAATATGGGTCACGCTTTATTTTTAAAACCAGATCCTACTGGAAAAGTAGCATAAATACTTATTTCTTAACCCTTTAGTTACCAATTTACAAGATTGGTTTAATAGTTTATTCACAGTGTGTTGTGTAAGATTTTCTGGTTTTCTTTTACATAACTATCATTTTTTATTCATGTACTTCAAAACCCTAAAATTGTTTTCCCCCCGCTCTAAATTCCTTTGTCTTTTTAAATGGGACC
>NW_012106030.1:4994019-5111624 GCF_000951045.1 Mandrillus leucophaeus | reverse complement strand
CTCCCCTCCCCTCCCTTCCCTTCCCTTCCCTTTCTTCCTGTAGTTGCTTGGTGTGTGAGTGTGTGTGTGTGGCAAATTGTGTTTCCTGAAAATGGTCATAAAAGTTTATCCCACGCGCAGATGCTCTTTCTTCAGTGTGACATTGGCATTTTTTCAACAAGAGGTGCGTTCTGCATTCCCTCCCGCTTAAATCTGGCTGGGCCTATGACTACAGCAGAAGTGACAATATAGCTTGCTAGGCTAAGTTAGAAAAGACAACTTAGCTGCTGCCTGGTCCTCAAGGGATGTTTGCCCTTGAGATGTGGCCCATAAGCCTATGGGGAAGACAAGTAAATGTTGAACAGCCACATCTGTAGGTTTCTGGCCACAGCCCCAGGTGAAATCACAGCTGACAGTCAGACATGAGTGAAGGAGCCACCAGTTATTTCAGCCTCCAGCCTTTCAGATGACCCAGTTGATTCTGAAGGAAGCAGTAAGAAGATGTCCCCACTGCGCTCTATCCAGATTGAAGATTCATAAGCAAACTCAATGTTCCTGTTTTAAGTAATCCATTTTTGTGATTGTTTTGCAGAAACAGCTAGAATGTTTTTTAACATAATTTTTAAATATTATTTCAAGTTTACAGAGAACTTAATATAAAAAGGCACACAGCTCTCATATATTCTTTATTGAGATTCCACAATTGTTTACATTTTGTCTGATTTGCTTTACCAGTTCCCCTGAAATATGTTTTTCTGAACCATTTGATAGTAAGTTGGAGTCATCATGCCCCTTTACAGCTAAGTAATTCATTATGTGTTTTCTAATAAAAATATATTCACTAACATGACAGTTTAATTATCAAAACCAGGAAATTAATATTAATGCAATATAATTATCTTACCCACAGTCAATATTCAGGCTGCCAATTGTCCCAATAATGTTCTTATAGCTGTTGTTTTCTGAGCCTAGAATCTAATCCAGGATCATTCACTGCACTGAGTTTTCATGTAGTTTACTCTTTCTGAATCTCAAACTATTTTTCAACTTTCTCTTGGCTTTTTGGACTTTGATATATGTGAAGAGTATGGACCAGTTATTTTGTCCAAATAACTGTCCTCCAATCTGGGTGTATCTGATATTTCATCATAATTAAATGGACTTGTTTGGCATAAATATCACTGAAGTAAGTTTGTGTTCTTGTAAATGCGGCATATTATAAGAGACATGTTGTTAGTTTGCCTGTTGGTGGTGAAACTGACTTTGATCACTGTTCAAAATGGTTACTGCCAGGTTTCTCTATTGTAATGTTAATTTTTTTTTTCCATTTGTATTTAGTACATAATTTGGGGACAGGCAATCTGAGGCTATGCAAATATCCTGGTTCTCATCCAATCTTTACCCACTCATTGTGCCGTGCACTAAATTTTCTAATCCCATTCTTCTTCCTTTATTTGTTAGTTGTCATTCTACTAGAAGGAAAAGATTTCCCTTTGCTTTTTAAAATTTATTTATATTACCATGGATTCATGGATTTTAATTCTATTTAATGGATTATATAATCCATTATTATTATGACTTATTCTTATGGCCAAATTATCTCACCTTTTATTTTTATTTTTATTTTTTTTTGAAACAGAGTTTTGCTCTTTTTGTCCAGGCTAGAATGCAATGGCACGATCCTGGCTCACCGCAACCTCTGCCTCCCAGGTTCAAGCGATTCTCCAGCCTCAGCCTCCCTAGTAGCTGGGATTATAGGCATGTGCCACCGCTAATTTTATATTTTTAGTAGAGCCGAGGTTTCTCCATGTTGGTCAGGCTGGTCTCGAACTCCTGACCTCAGGTGGTCTGCCCGCCTTGGCCTCCCAAAGTGCTGGGATTACAGGCGTGAGCCACTGCTCCCAGTCAGATCCCACCATTAACCAATAGGAGCATCTTCAGGCTCCCACCTTTAACCAATAGGAGCATCTTCAGGCTGGCTCTGTTATTCATTTGCCATCATTCTTTGAGTACTTCCTTAATTTATGGTACAAGAATATGTTCCAGTCCTTTTCTCAAAGGGGCCCTAGTTCCTACGAGTAAAGATGGTATTTAGAAACCAATTTCTGATTACTAGAAATGCTCATTGCTTCTTCGGTGTTATTGCTTCTAGGCACTCAGTGAACAGAGGTAGGACACACACACACACACGCAGGATTTGATCAAGGAAGAAAACCCACTATGCATAATCTAGAATCAAGGATGTATAATAGAGATTAGATTTTACATAGTCATGGGAGATGCTCAGAGAATTTATATAAATCTGTTGCTTTAGGATCCAGCTCCAAGCAAGACAGGTAATGAGAAATGAATATGCAGTGAGGAAGACTGGGGAAGACCAAAGAAAACTGTAATAAATCTGGACAATCTGGAACTGTATCTGTCTGTCACTGCCTCTAATGTGATGAGGCAGAAAAATCTGGTGCTCAAACCTTGGAGCTGCACATTTTCTTGACCCAGGATTGAGAAAAACTAAAGAGCAGATGCAGTAGGAGGTGTAGCTGCTGCCAGCCTGGCTGCTGCCTCCCTCAGTGCCTCCTTGCTTCTGCCATTAAATCAACAAAACGTGTATGAACTGTAATCGTCTGTGCCCTACACTGAACTTTCAGATCACACATAAGTCTCTCTGTGGCCAGTCCTAGCTAAGACATTTAAAGAGGGATATTGGGGGAAATGTAGCTCCAATTTAGCTAAGTTGACCCAGTAAACACTGCGTATGATGGTCTTTATTAAAGAGTAAAGAGAAAAAAAGTATTTTCCAGATCAATAGCTGCATTGTGTTGATTTCCTACAACTGCAATTAGAGTTACCATGTGATTAAGTTGCAATAATCACTGTCATTTTCCAAGATCCATCTGTCGTTTGCAAGTCAAATAGGTGAGCTAAGTGGGATGAAGTGGGAATCACTACCTCCTGAATCTTTCAAGTCTTTGATGATGACGCTAATTTCTGCAGTCCCTTTAGAAACGGGGCATTGCTTTCTATAAATAGAACTCTCTCATGGCTTCCAGTTTATCCTTTCTACCACAGTTGCTCAAGCCAGATAAGCACTTTGGAGTTTTTGCCAGTTTTCAAATATTCATTTCTCAACTAGGGAAGAGGGGCAGGCAGGTGGTTTTGTGAAACCATTGAGCCCACTGTGAGATGAACCCAAGACAAAACTCCATAAACTCGATATCCATAAGCTTCTATGCTGACTGGTGTACCACAATGTCTCTGGATTCTAGAAATTAGTATTACTTCAGATACAGTGTTCAGTAATCCCTGAAACCTTTGAGTATTTCTCATCTCCTAATGCATACTCATCCTGGTAAATGTCCGAAAGTCTCTTTGGAAAGGCTTAAAGAAAGATGTATCATATAGATGTGTGGCTATGTAACAGGGTCCTTCCTCATAGGAATCTGTCCTCATTTTCATTCAAAGGGCTCTGGGCCTGTAACTGGCTCAAGTCTTGGACATGATTGAGGCAGTGATTCTCTGTGGTGCTGATTCAGGTCAGACTTCTGTTCACCAGATATATTAGTTCCCCATTGCTGCTCTAACAAATAACCATAAGCTTAGTTTTTAAAACAATAAATTTATTTTTTCTCTTATAGTTCTGGAGGTCAGAAGTCTAAAATCAAGGTGTCAACAGGGCTGCATTCCTTCTGCAGGTTTTAGGAGATAATCTGTTTCCTTGCCTTTTCCAGCTTTTAGAGGTCACCTGCTTTCTTTGCCTTGTGGCACTTTCCTTGTAGCATTTCATCCTCTTTCTTCCATGGTCATATCTCTTATTATCCAGTCTGATCTCTTGCTTCCCTCTTGCAAGGACCCTTGTGATCACATCACACCTATTCATATAATCCAGATGATTTCCCCATCTTAAGATCCTAAACTTGATCACACCTGCAAAGCCCTATTTTCCATAGCAGGTAAAATTCACAGGTTCCAGGGATTCGTACATGGATACCTTTGGGAGGGTCCATTAGTCAGTCTACCATGCCAGACCTAGAGCTTTTTGTTTATGCAATTCAAATAAGACCTTAATAGGAATGTCTTTCTATTGCAGTTCTAGTGACACTATGATAAATTAGACAACCCCAAAGATGTCTTGGATCTTATATATAAGGGTTCCCAAATCAAGCATATTTTTCATAGCCTTAGTGAAGGTAATATTACCTGGAACTTCCTCCAGGAGACAGAGAGTGGAGGAGCAGATCTTCCATATTAAGTTTATTCTAACGTTCTGATGTCCGTGAGCCTTTAGATTCTTTCTTCTACAGTATACCAATAAAGTAGTGGCATTTTATCTTCATTTAGTGTAGGTTACCTGTTTTCCAGGGTTCTGTCAACACATAAAGCATCCTGTTAGAGTCATACCAACCATTAGCACTAACACATTACATCCAGAATCTCTGCTTCATAAAACCGTATTAATGAATTCGTCATAGCTCAACATGTTATTTCTTCTGACAACCCTGAAACAATGCACTAAGGTTACATTCCCAATCATGTCACCCAGGTTTCTGTCAGTATACATTGGCAAAATATTGTCAGCCTTTTGATATGCATTATACTTCTTCATTGGTCTTGCTATTTAACTCATCCTCAGGGGCCTGACAAGACTCCAATCTAATTGTAGTCCTGGAAGCAATGAAAGCTGGGGGACGATATGTTCTGAGGAGGATCAGCTATCCCCTGAAATGTTACCGCAGGGGAAACCAGTAAGCATTCTTCAGTCAAGGAGAAACTAACCACCTCAGTGTCCTTAGGAAAATGTGTGTGTTCAAAAGTCTCCAGGTTCATCTGCATTGGTTCTTTCATCTTGATTCCATTTTCAGGGTTCCACTTTTTCACAGTATATTACAAAAGAAACCCAGCTAATATGAGAATTAGGTTAGCATTATAATTTAGCTGTCCAAAGGATTAAACTTCAGGTTCGTTTGTTTTTTATATTTCAGCCCTGTGGCTATAGATAAAAGGGCTTCCATTAGGGAAGTCATAGAAGCTTTCAGGTTTTTCACATTACTGAATTGAGAATTTAAGGCTGTGATCTGCTTATTGTTATTCTCCAAGCTCTCCCATGCACTGAGAAGCAATCAAACAAACCCACTATACCACTTATTTTAACACAAATATTGTAGGGCAGGAACCACGCAATCACCTAAAACTTTGGCTTCTATAAGCACTTTGTCTGACGATTACCTACAAGTGGTGGCTCATTCCTCTAATCACAGCACTTTGGGAGGCCAAGGTGGGAGAATTGCTTGAAATCAGGAGTTTGAGACTAGCTTGGGCAGCATAGTAAGACCTCATCTCCACAAAAAATCAAAAATTAGCCAAGTGTGATGGCACATGCCTGTAGTCCCAGCTACCTATGAAGCTGATGTGAGGGAATCTCTTGAGCCTGGAGGTCAAGGCTGCGGTGAGCCATGATCATGCCACTGCACTCTAGCCTAGGCAACAGAGCAAGAGCCTGTCTTTAAACTAAATGAATAAGTAAACAAATAAATAAATAACTGTGTTGCCATTGCTTGTCAGGGACCAACAGTGTCCCCTTTCCCGCTGCAAATATGGTCAGCAAAGCCTTTAAATCCCATCCAATCAGAGCTCCAATTTCAGATAACCCAAAAGCAATCGAAGGAACTTATTCCTAAAGTTTGTGCCTCTGGAACTATTTATCATACCAGATTATCAGTAAGTATTTGGTCAGATAAGCGGAATTAATTTAAGTAATGTACAATAAGAAATCAATATAGAAATTTGATTTTAAACAATCTTGGGAGCAGGTTAAACTGTTTATGTACATCCGTGCCTTCTGCATCTGGTGTTGGGTGTGTATTCATCAGGGCTAGTAACTGGGGAAGGAAGATAGGTATGGAGTAGGGCAGACCAAGAACATACCTCCTCTTTCTTTTCCCATCCCCAACCTTGGCAGTTGGGTGCCCTGAATAATAAATGGGTGCTCTTCAACATGGAGAAGCACAGACCCCTGCCCCAAGAATAGGAGAAACAGGTGGAGGAGATCTGGCAGAGGCTAGATTTGTACCCGTCATACAAACAACCGTGAGGTTGATGACAATGTGAGTGAGCCACAACATCCCTGCCCTAAGTTACCTTCAAGAAATAAAGATGGCTACTATTCCATTTCTGCTTTTCAAATCCCACTCAGCTTTTCCTCTGGCTGACCTTGTCCTAAACGTTCATAAAAGAAAATTGTGAGAAACATAATTCCAGCTTGGAGAAAGTATACTGGATAGAACCATTACACATGATATAAACACAGACAGACACATACACACTCATCTAGATAGATTTTTCTCTATATTTGATTAAAAACCATAAATTGATATGGATATTTATAGTTTCCATTCAATAATACATAGTATATATTCTACATATATAACATAGAGCCCAACAAGGCAGAGTGTATACCAATCTTCCCCGATTTTGATTTTGTACTTTCCTTTTCCAACAATGAGAAACCTATCTCTCTTTAATTTCAATTTATTACTCATTTGTTCAAGCCTAAAAAATATAGGTCTTTCAGAATTGCTAATACATACATACTACTGTGAAAAAAGCAAACCTACTAATTAGGGATTGCTATGTGTTTATAGTTCCTTTATAAAGGTAAAATTTACATAAAGGGCAATGCAAATTTTTAAGAGTATAATTCCATGAGTTCTGAGAAATGTATGGAGATACTTAGTACTTACACCTCTCAAGTTATCAAACATGTTCAACAATCCTAGAGAGTACCCTCATGTTCCTTTCCAATCAATTCTACACAACCCCTTTTCTGATGTTTTTCCCCTTAAATTACTCTTGACTATGCTAGAATGCCATGTAAATGGAATCACATACTGTGCATCTAGGTTCTTTTGCTTGATATAATGTCAAGTGTATTGCTGCACATGTCAGTCATTTGTTACTTTTTATTACCAAGTAGTATTCCATTATATGAATGTAACACAATTTACCTAGTCACCTTTGGATGAGTATTTTGATTGTCTTGTGTTTAGCTGTCATAAATAAAACATCTATTAAGAAGTCCTCTTTTTGCTGTTATAAATAGAGCATCTATGAAGTAGTCATTTTTTGAGGACATATATTTCATTTCTCGTGGGTAGATATCAAAGAGTGGATACAAATGGATATAAGAAACTGTGTCTGGAATTTATTCCTTCCGGTGCATTCTTGGTCTCACTGACTTCAAGAATGAAGCCACAGACCCTTGCAGTGAGTGTTACAGCTCTTAAAGATGCTGTGTCCGGAGTTTGTTCCTTCAGATGTTCAGATGTGTCCAGAGTTTCTTCCTACCTGTGAGTTCATGGTCTTGCTGACTTCAGGAGTGAAGCTGCAGACCTTTGCAGTGAGTGTTACAGCTCTCAAAAGTGGTGTATCCAGAGTTGTGTGTTCCTCCCTTTGGGTTTGTGGTCTCACTGACTTCAGGAGTGAAGTCGCAGACCTTTGCAGTGAGTGTTACAGCTCTTAAAAGGTGGCACGTCTGGAGTTGTTTGTTTCTCCCGTTGGGTTCATGGCCTCACTGACTTCAGGAACGTAGCTGCAGACCCTCATGGTGAGTGTTACAGCTCATAAAGGTAGTGTGAACCCAAAAGAGTGAGCACCAGCAAGATTTATTGTGAAGAGCAAAAGAACAAAGCTTCCCACAGCGTGGAAGGGGACCCGAGCGGGTTGCCACTGCTGGCTGGAGTGGCCAGCTTTTATTCACTTATTTGTCCCTGCCCACTCCTGCTGATTGGTCCATTTTACAGAGCACTGATTGGTCCATTTTACAGAGCACTGATTGGTCCATTTTACAGAGTGCTGATTGGTGCGTTTACAATCCTTTAGCTAGACACAGAGTGCTGATTGGTGCATTTACAATCCTTTAGCTAGACACAGAGTGCTGATTAGTGCTTTTTTACAGAGTGCTGATTGGTGCATTTACAATCCTTTAGCTAGAAACAGAGCGCCTGATTGGTGCATTTACAACCCCCTAGCTAGATGAAAAGTTCTCCAACTCCCCACTTGACCCAGGAAGTTCAGCTGTCTTCACCTCTCAATCCCCCCTCTAAACAGGACACCCCAACTGCTGTTGGGAATTGAGTAATGACTGCTCTAGCTACTTCCTGCTGGATAGGGGTGAAGAAGGGGCAGTTGTACTGTCCTCCAGAGGGGAAGTCTTTAGGCCAGTCAAAGGGGCAGCGGGTTGGTCCAGGGGTCCTCAATAGAAATTGTTAGTTGAGCTCATTTGCGGTTCCATTTATAAGACCATCTGTAGCTTGATGCCTCGATTGTAGAGGAAACAAATTTGACAAGGAGGTTAAAAATATAGGGCCCGAAGGTGAGTAATAACAAGATGGCTGTCACGAGACCTAGAAATCATGTTGCCCAACTCCAGAGGTTGGTATGAGTTTGAAAGGCGTCTGATTTCAGAAACCTTTTCCTGTAAATGCCAGGAAGCATCTTGTACTATCCCTGACTGGTTAGTGTAAAAACAACACTCTTCCCCTAAGAAGGTGCAGAGTCCTCCTTTTTCACTAGTGAGGAGGTCTAGGCCTCAGGGGTTTTGGAGAGTCACTGCTGCCAAAGAGTCTATTTGCGATTGTAGTTACTATCCTTACTGGACAGATTTTGTTATTTCTTGCAAACTGTCTGAGAAATCCTTGAGAGGGTGTGGTAGTAGGATAATGAAGTAGATAAACCTGCTAGTCTGGTTCCTGTAACAGTGGCCATTTCTAGCCCTATAAATAGGTGTATTAGTTGTATGGTCCTGTGCTGACAGTCTTGAGCTTTGAGGGTCACAAATAGGGTCTGATTTCCATAAGATTAAAAGTTAGGATAATACATGTTATACTGGTAACTTTTAGCAAATTTTACTTTTGTTGAAAACCTTGTAAGTTTGGGATTTTAATTTTTCTTTGCTATTAATAAAACCTCGTTCAGTCCATATTAACTTAGAAGTGGTGTAGATGGCTCCTTCCTGATTCTGTAACTGCTTTAAGGTTTGGCTGAGTGCAAACAGCTCACATTTGAGCCAATTATTAGACAATTTTCCTAACTGCTTCTACAAGAGTTTCCTTATCACTTACTGAATACCCATTGTGTCTTTTTCCTTAATCTCCCAGGAGGAACTGTCTACCATTGTGTCCTGAAGGGAGTTCCTTCTAGGTCTGGTCGGACCTGTGTATGGTAATTAGTTCAGATTTGGATCCCCTGTTAGGAAACCTGCTGGGTTAAGGATTTTTGATAGGAAGGCTATGGGTGGTCAGTAGCCTCAGTGCTTTTGGGCTACACCCTTGTTTATACTGACAACAAGGTGGTATTGGAGGAGTATAGGGTTACAGAGAAGACCTTCAATTATCAATTATAGATTTTAAATCTACCCTGGCTTTTAAATGAATAGGGTACACTGTTTTTCTTTACTACTTCAATCTGTCTTTCTTTCTCTTCCACTTCTTCTTTGTCTCTTTATTTCTGTCTTTCTGACTCTCTCTTTGTCTATCTCTTCCTCTCTCTCTTTCTGACTCCCTCTTTGTCTCTCTGTCTCTTCCTCTCTCTCTGTCTCTCTGACTTTCTGTCTCTTTCTCTCTTTCCTTTCTGCTGGTCTTTCCCTGCCTCTGCCAGCTGCTTATGCTGCTGTTCTCCCCTCTCCTTCCCCTTTTGATGGCTTCAGCAGTATAAGACTGCCAACTCCTTGGGTTTTTGCACTGTGTGCAATAACTCCATGATTTTCTTGTGGTATTTAATGGGGCTTCCCCCAGAAGTTAGAAACTCCCTTTCTTTCCATATTACAGCATAGGCATGTAGGAGTAGATAAGCATACTTGCTATCCGTATACACATTTATTCTTTTTCCCTTTCCCAGTTCTAAGGCTTGGGTAAGTGCCACTAGTTCTGATAACTGGGCGCTGGTCTCTTGGGAAAGAGGCTTACTTTCAAGTACGTTTACATCACTAACTACGGCATAACCTGCGCTTCGTATCCCATTCTCCACAAATGAGCTTCCATCGGTATACAGGTTAAGGTCAGGATTAGCTAAGGGGACTTCTAAGAGATCCTCTCAGGTGGCATAAGTCTGAACTATAATTTGTTGGCAGTCATGCACGACAAGTTCCCCATCCTCTGGGAGAAAAGTGGCAGGGTTGAGGGCTGCACACGTACGTATTTGAAGCACTGGTTCCTCAAGGAGTAGTGCCTGGTATCTAAGTAGGTAGTTGTCTGATAGCCATAAACTTCCTTTGGCACCTAGTATGCCATTTACATCATGAGTAGTCCAGACAGTGAAATTCTTTCCTTGTATTATTTTGATAACCTCTGACACTAAGATGGCCACTGCCACAACTACCCATAAACAGTGAGGCCAGCCTTTTGCTACTACATCAGTTTCCTTACTTAGGTGTACCACTGGTTGTGGGGTTGTCCCACGAGTCTGAGTAAGGACTCCAAGAGCTATCCCTGCTCTCTTTGCGATGTATAAAGAGTTTTGTTCTGTGGGAAGGCTTAAAGCTGGAGCTCATACTAGGGCCTGCTTTAAGGTTTTGAAGGCTGTTTCTGCCCCTGGTTCCCATTCTACTAGATGAGTATTTGCCCTCTTGGTCTCCTTGATTAGAGTATAGAGTGGTCTGGCCCTCTCACTGTAGCCAGGGATCCACAGTCGGCAAAAGTCGGTGATTCCAAGGAACCCCTGCAACTGTTTTAATGTCCTAGGGTGAGGATAAGCCAGTATAGGTTGTGTTTGTTCCTTGCTGAGGGCCCTGGTCCCTCTGCCTAAGATTAGGCCTAGATATTTGACCTGCTGTAGGCAAAGCTGGTCCTTTGACCTAGATGCCTTGTACCCTTGATTAGCTGGAAAGTTCAAGAGATCTAGAGTAGCCTCCTGGCATGAGGCTTCTGAATTGGTAACCAAAAGTAAATCATCCACATACTGAAGGACCAGAGTGCCTGGACTTGAGAATTGGGCCAGTGCCTGACAGAAGAGATGAGGGCTATCCCTAAACCCTTGGGGCAAGACTGCCCATGTAAGTTGGGACGTATGGTCTGTGGGATCCTCAAAGGCAAAGAGAAACTGGGAGTCAGAGTGCAGGGGAATACAGAAGAAGTCATCCTTGAGGTCCAGAACAGTGAACCATCCTGCTTCCTCTGGTATTTGAGAGAGCAGGGTATAGGGGTTGGGTATAACTGGATATAGAGGAATTACTGCCTCATTGATGAATCTAAGATCTTACACTAGTCTCCACTGACCATTTGGTGCTTGTACTCCTAGAATTGGGGTGTTGCAGGGACTGCTGCATTTCCTTACTAAGCCTTGAGCTTTTAAATGTTTAACAACATCCTGTAATCGTTTATGAGCTTCAGGCCTTAAGGAATATTGCCTTTGATAAGGAAAAGTGGTGGGGTTTTTTAGCCTGATTTGGACTGGGCGGGCATTTTTTTCCCTTCCAAATTGTCCTTCCAATGCCCAGACTTCAGGGTTGATTCCCTCAAGTAGGGGACTACAGATGGGTAACTTGTTCCCCATATTCATGTAGATAATAGCTCCAGGTTTGACGAATATATCCCTCCCTAATAAGGGTGTGGGATTTTCAGGCATAACAAGAAAGGCATGTGAAAAGAGCAAAGTCTCCCAATTACAACTGAGGAGGTGAGAGAAATACCTGGTTGCAGGCTATCCCAGGATTCCTTGGATGGTAACAGACCTTGAGGGCAGTCATCCGGGACAGGAGATTAACACTGAGAAGGCCGTACCAGTGTCCAGGAGGAAGTCAATTTCCTGGCCCTCAATGATTAAACATACCCGCAGCTCAGTGAGGGTGATGACATGAGCTGGTGCTTGCCCCGGGCACCCTCAGTCCTGTTGTTGGATCATCTGGTTGGGGGCTTCTGGCCCAGAGAACCTTTGCCCTCTGGGGCAGTGCACCTTCCAGTGATTGCCTTGGCAGAGTGGACATGGACGAGGGGGTGGCTTGTTTCTCGTGAACAATCTGTTTTAAAGTGTCCTTGTAAATCACACTGATAAGAAGCCCTACTGGGTGATTGGCCTGCTACATTTTCTGTCCTCTCTTAACCACCAAGGTAGTCACCAAGCCATGACTAAGGCTGTGGCCTTTCTCTGATCTCGCTTTTCCTTCTGGGCCTGTTCTTCTTGGTCCCTATTATAGAACACCAAGGTTGCCAGGTTTAATAATGCCTCCGGATTTTGTTCAGGGCCCAGGACTCACTTTTGTAGCTTTCTCCTGATTTCTATGGCTGATTGAGTAATAAACTTACCTTTTAGAAACAGTTGACCTTCGAGTGAGTAGAATGACAGGGAAGTATATTTTCTTATTTTTATTTTATTTTTTTGAGACGGAGTCTCACTCTGTCACCCAGGCTGGAGTGCAGTGGCATGATCTAGGCTCACTGCAAGCTCTGCCTCGCGGTTTCATGCCATTTTCCTGCCTCTGCCCCCCGAGTAGCTGGGACCACAGGCACCCGCCATCACGCCCAGCTAATTTTTTGTATTTTTAGTAGAGATGGTGTTTCACCGTGTTAGCCAGGATGGTCTTGATCTCCTGACCTCATGATCCACCCGCCTTGGCCTCCCGAAGTGCTGGGATTACAGGCGTGAGCCACTGCGCCTGGTTAGAAGTATATTTTCTTAAGGCCTCCCATAGCTGCTCGAGGAAGGCAGAAGGATTTTCTTCCTTTCCCTGAGTTATGGTAGACATCATTGAATAATTCATGGGCTTTTTCCTGATTCTCCTTAGTCCTTCTAGAACACAGGTCAACAAATGTTTACGACTCCAGTCCCCATGATCTGAGTCTAGGTCCCAGTGGGGATCTATACTAGGGATGGCTTGCTGACCGGTAGGGAATTTGTCCCTTTCTTCCACTGTCATTGTATCATTTACTTAACTAAGATACCAGGTGTCTCCAAACTCTTATACTGCAGCTAAAGCCGCATTCTTCTCATTAAAAGCCAGGGGTTGATCTCATAGCATGACATCTCTTCAAGTGAGGTCAGAATTTTGCCCTAGAACCTGTAGGACATCTATGTACCTATCAGGATCATCTGAAAACTTCCCCAGGTCTACCTTGATCTGCTTTAAATCAGAGAAGGAGAAGGGGACATGAACCCGGGTTGGGCCAAATTCTCCTCCCCCTACAGCGTAAAGGGGACATAACCAATAGTCCAGGGGTTTTTGTGGTTCCTTGGAGGTTTCTTTGCTTGTTTCCTTCTGGGCGGGGGAGATTAGAGGAGGCTTATCATTAATAGGAAGGGGAGGTATAGGGAGGCTAGGATATGGGGGTAAGCCGAAAGGTCCTCCTGTGGGATGTAAATTGCAAGCTTTGCATAATTGTGTAGTCTCCTTCAATGAAAAGAAAGCTTGGACATAAGGTATTTCACTCCATTGGCCTTCCCTCTTACAGAAAAGGTCAAGCTGCAGGATAGTATTGTAATTTATACTTCCCTCAGGTGGCCATTTTTCCCCTTCAGAGAGAGAATACTGGGGCCAGGCTGTAGGGCAGAAAAAAATGAGCCATCTCCTTTTCAGAGTTTGCAGGTCAAATTGTTCCCAATGGCTTAGGATGCATTTCAAGGATGAGCCTGTTGGTGCCTGAGTGTTTCCCATCTGAAAGACAAAACCACCTGTGGTTTTGGTTTGTTTCTTTCTCCACTGCCCAAGAACCTGCAACAGTCCCTGGACCCTGCTGATTGGAATAGTTGTGCTGTCTGACACAGCAGCAGAAACACTAGTTTTCCTCCCTGACCACAAGGAGGACTGAGGAAGGTCGAATTTAGTGCCCCTTACTGACACATTCTCGAAAATTTGCACCCTTGCCTGTCCTTTTAGACCACAAGGAGGACCAAGAAAAATTAGATTCAGTGGCCTTTACCAACGCATTCTCAAAAACCTGTTAGAGTCCTAACATTCTCTGTTAGTATTGGGACTTTACCCCTGTCCTATAAAGATGTTATGCCCCAAAAATGAACTGGAGGGCCATACCCTGAGGGAGGGAAGGGATTTCCAGGGTTGGAAGAGTGACGCCTTTTGTCCTCACTTGAATAGGAAGGATATCACTTCTGAAGCTCCCCATATTCTACCTTCAGGAATAGCTTTTGTTAGGCTTGATAATCTGAAGAGGGATCCTAAAATTCCAGACAGTCCCCCCGTTGACAAGGATTTGGGCAAAAATTATGTCTTTCTGATTGGTGAGCCAAGGTGCCTAAAGAAGCGAACAGAGTCCTGAGGTTTATACTGGAAAACATTCTTATAGGAGAAACTAGAAAAGCACCAGAGACAGGGAGTGGTTTTTAGAAGCGGGACTAGCCTTGGAGAAGAGAGGTGAGAGGAAGTTTGTCTGACAGGCATTAGGACCCAGGAGGCAAGGGTGAGGATAGATAGGATAGATGGGCAAGTCTTGCTACAGCGACATGACTTTGAGAGTTCCGCTCATAGCTCTAGGGTCAACTAACTTGTCGTCGGGACCCTGGAGCTGAATGGCTTTCCTCTCTGTTGACCTTTGGCTCAGCCCAGAAGTACAGGAAAAGCGGAAGTTGGTTCCAGGCAAACCAATGCTCCCAACTCCAAAGAGTCGGGGGTTGTTAGAGAGCCCTTTCCCAGAAAGCCTGACACCGTGTCTTTTGTCTGGCGGCCATGCTAGTGGCTTTTAACTGGCCAACAGTTGCCCGGTATTTAGCCCCCGAATTCTAAGGAAAAATAGGACAGAATAACAAGTGAAAGGGGTCTGATGGTACTCACTGCTTGGTCATCTGGTCACCAAAATGTGTCCGGAATGTATTCCTTCCTGTGCATTCTTGTTCTCGCTGACTTCAAGAATGAAGCCACGGACCCTTGCAGTGAGTGCTACAGCTCTTAAAGATGCTGTTTCTGGAGTTTGTTCCTTCAGATGTTCAGATGTGTCCAGAGTTTCTTCCTTCTGGTGGGTTTGTGGTCCCACTGACTGTAGGAGTGAAGTTGCAGACCTTCACAGTGAGTGTTACAGCTCTTAAAGGTGGTGCATCTGGAGTTGTTTGTTTCTCCCAGTGGGTTTGTGGTCTCATTGACTTCAGGAGTGAAGCCACAGACCTTTGCAGTGAGTGTTACAGCTCTTAAAGTTGGCATGTCCAGAGTTGTTTGTTCCTCCCAGTGGGTTCGTGGTCTCGCTGACTTCAGGAATGAAGCCGCAGACCCTCACGGTGAGTGTTACAGCTCATAAAGGTAGTGTGAACCCAAAGAGTGAGCAGCAGCAAGATTTATTGTGAAGAGCAAAAGAACAAAGCTTCCATAGCATGGAGAGGGACCAACAAAGCTTCCATAGCATGGAGAGGGACCTGAGCGGGTTGCTGCTGCTGGCAGGGGGTGGTCAGCTTTTATTCCCTTATTTGTCCCCACCCACGTTCTGCTGATTGGTCCATTTAACAGAGCGCTGATTGGTCCATTTTACAGAGTGCTGATTGGTGCTTTGCACTCTTTTAGCTAGACACAGAGTGCTGATTGGTGCGTTTTTACACAGTGCCGATTGGTGCATTTACAATCCTTTAGCTAGACACAGAGCACTGATTGGTGCATTTACAATCCTTTAGCTAGACACAGAGCACTGATAGGTCAATTTACAATCCCTAGCTAGACAGAAAAGTTCTCCAAATCCCCACTTGACCCAGGAAGTCTAGCTGGCTTCACCTCTTAAAACTACAGGTTTGCCTTATACCTTCCTTGTCCTAGAACTGGAATCACTCATTTCTGAAAAGAGCCTAATTTCTTAGGTGGAAAATTATGTTTTAAAACAAACCCTCATCTCTATGGGCCCTCAACTGTGTTGCTTCCAGGCCCTTTTTCTGGAAAAAGCTAGATGGTAGGGATTTTCAAAACCCATTGGTTTATGTTGGTACTTTCAATTCAGTGTTAACATCTTAGTATTTTTCTCCATTTCTCTAATTTCTTATTGTATTTCTTTTTTCTTAACCAAAAAATCTTGATTCTTAACATCAACACAATTTCTTAATTATATAGTCCCTCGATGAAAAGAAACTAGTTTCAAAATATTAACAAATAAAACTTCTTTAGCAATACTACTTTTTTTAAAAAAAAAAACCTACTTTTAACAAAAATTACTTAGTAAATTTAATTTTGTTATTTCTTATCCTAAACATCATTCTTCTAAATGTGTATAGACAAAGTTGTTTTCTATTCTAATGTTTTTTCCCTCAGTTTAAATGAAGTAAATTTATTGTGAAAGCATTTAATATGAGTTTTTTTCTGTGCATTTGTCTTACCATCTTATTATATGTTTTGAGTATTTTGTATTCAATTTTAGGTGTTTTTAGAGTTTTGAGTAATTTTTTAAAAGATCTTGTATTTTTATTTAAATTTTGAAACAACTTAAAAATGTTTCAGATGTCTAACTTCCCTTCATGAAACTTTCCCACATTGTGCCTATGCTTTCAAATATAACTCCCTGTGTGAGTGAGATACTACACTTATACTTCCCCCCAAGCACACACATTTCCTACAGATAGCTACTTTCATCAGGTTTTTTTTTTTTTTTTTTATAAATCTTTAGTTTCTTTTTTTTTGCAAATTTACCAAATCCATTTTTCCTTTTTCTTCCACACACAAAGAAAGTATCTTACATCAAATATACTGTTTTTTACCCCTTGTTTTTAACTAATTCAAAATATATCCTGGAAGCTTCATCATTTCGTAGGCCTCATCATCCTTTTGGTAACGTTGATTGCTAACTTGATACGCAGAAATCTGGTAAGCAGCATTTAGACATTAGCTCGCTCACTTCTCCCAATAGTCCTCTGTGGGGTCTCTATAGAGGAGTACCACATGGATTCTCCCTCCAGGAGTGAAGCATTTGTTGTGCTCCAGCTGCTCCTAGTGTTAGCTTCTCAGTTGAGACCCACTCTGGGACTGGCTGAAGGGCCCTACCCCATTTGCAGTCCCTTTGAATTCCTGGTCAGTGTGTAAGTTCGAATGCAAACCCCCTCCCCTTCCGAATTTGAAAGGATTCTGGTGAGGGGGACCATCCCGCTCCAGTGGTCCCATTCCCCTGCCCAGTCCTGCTGCTTTTATTCCCTAAGAACAACACTCCTCCTGCACACTCTTTTTCTGGGCTTCTGTTTCCCAAGGCGCCTGATCTGTGACATCTTATGGGGTACATCCTATTATTATCTCAATTTTACAGGTGAGCAAGTTGATACCCACATAAGGCAAGGAATTGCCCCAAACCATCAGCTGGTAAGTGACGGAGCCTGGATTCGTAACCAAGTTTTTCTGTGCTATTCTTAGCCACTTTGAAACACTATCTAATACATTTAATCTTAGCAACTATTTCCTCCCTCTGTTCTGAAGCATTGCAACTTCCTCTGAATGGATCTCCTTACCTTTATTTTACCCCTCCAGTCTGCAAATAGAGTACACTTCCAAAGCCTCAGAAGAGATCACTCCCACACATAAAAGACTTCGGTGCATTATTTTTGGACTTGAGCCAGAGTAAAAGATTTTGCACAGCATACAGAGCTTTCCATTATTTAACCTCTGCATCTTCTTCAAGCCTCATTGCTCCATCCCTTCCCACAGTTCTCTTTAATTCAGTCATGCTCATAAATGGACACTCATCCTTCATCTGAATAACTCTCTCTACCTCCTGTGTCTGAATAGCTACTTCTCATGCCTCAATCTCACCTGCAACGTTAACTACATAGAGCTCTTTCTTAAACTCCTAGGTAGGTTACCTCTATTTATTTATTAGCTCTCGTAGTATCTTTATTTCCCCCATTTTATAATGTTTACTATGTTTGTGATTATTGGGTTTTTAATTGACTTTTAATTATTTTTATTGAAGTACAACCTACACACAGAAAATACATCACTCAAAAAATATTCACAAAGTGAACACACTTGTGTAACAGCATCCAGATCCCAAAACAGGATGTGACCAACATCTCAGAAACCTCCTTGGTCTCCTCCCATTGCCTGCCATTACCACATCTTGCTTTCTAACACTACGGCCATGGCTTCTTAATGTGTTCTCAATTAAGTGCCACTGTACTGCATTTCCCAGAATTCTCCATTCTGTAATAAGTTTTCGGTTAGGGTGAGACACAGAAGAGGTTCTTGTGGGAGATGGGAAATGCAGGAAGTGAAGTGGCAGCCATTTTGTTGCTCAGGTACATTGGTTCTGATCTGTGGATTCTGCTCCCTACTGTGAGCTGCAGCAGGTCCGGCAGCTGCATCAACTTCTCTGGCATGCTCCTTCAGTGCCTCTAACTTCCGGTGAGGTGTGTGCATTTAGCTCTGTGAGGAAGGGCCTTGGATCCTGCAGGACACCTGTACTACCAACAGCAGAGGCAACGAAAATGTTCTTGCTCTCTCCCACTTTATGTCCGTTTTCTTTCTCGACTGCCCACTCTATAGACCTCAAGCTCCGACATCAGTCTTATAGAGACTGCTTAACCAGCTTCCACCGTTGGGTAAATTTGCATCTCTGTAAGAAATTCCCTTTATATGTATATAAAACTTCTGCTCTCTAACTGAAATTTGTAATTACTCATTTGAAGTTCATACTTCCTCAGAGCTAGTATATACCATGATGTCAGAGATCATTTTCCTTTCTCTCCTGTCTAAAATCATATCCCTAGAACCTACCAGAGCACCTGGCACACAATGGATGATGGCTGTCTTTCTGCTGAATGAGTTAACACATACATATATACGTTTGTAAATAATGTGTGAAATCAATGACCATATAGGAAAAAAAGCCATGTTGCTTTGGAAAGTCAATGAAACCACCAATGGAAAGAGACACCACTTCCAAGAATGATTGCTGAAAAAGTTCAGTTTCAGGAAGTTAATAACTTGTTTGATATAAATGCAATGAGGCTACCTACCAACTGTCAAAGATCGAAGAGGAAAGAAACTTCTGAGAGCTTGCAACAGAGATGTATTTCTGTGCAAAGCACTCACCAGCCTAAAGAAACCAACACATGGACACTTCAGCAGTGTGTCCTTGACAGGCTTCACCAAGTAATGGTAAAAGGCCATTTGATGGGAACATGGGCTCTTCTCCTTGCAGAAGCCTCCATAACCACTTCATAAGCTATAAGACTTACGTGTTGCTTTTAACACTTTGCCAAGGACTACTCTCCCAAATACTGAAAGTGATAGGCCCAGATAAGTGTCACAAAATGCCATTCTATATTCTGTTGTGAGGTAAAAACGATTCCTTCCATGCCCTGTCAACATTACATAGCCTTCTGTCTCCTCTATCATATCAGTAGTCATTGTTGCCCACCCCCGCCTGTCTTTGTAGGCACACACACATAGACACACACACAGACACACCCACACACCCCCCAATATAGGAGGTGAACAATTTACTTTGCATTGGAATTATCATTAGAAATCAATATTGACAAGGCTTTCTCTCTCTCTGAATTTCAGAATTCGGAAAACAGAATTCTTTTTAGAGACTCTTTTTGATTATATATACTTTAGCAGTATATAGTAAAATTGTAGAAAATAAGATGATGCTTTGAAAAATCCTCAACTGTATCCCTACATCATGCTCTCTTTGGTTTGACTTCATAAAAATAAAATAGTGTTATTTTTCTGCCCAAGAAAAATACCCTCTCTTCCAAATACCCTCTCTTCCAAACCTAATTTCATCTCCTTTGACTAATTCAAAATATTCTTTTATCAGTATAAACCTTACTTACTTCTCTAAGGACTTCTTTTGACTTCTCTCTAAACTGCCGTAAGTGGTTAAGTAGACTAAGTTACCCACATGCTAAGAGCACCCTCCATCACGTTACTCACCACACCATAAGTTATTGCTTGTTTAATTGTCTCATTCCCTACTTGTTTTGAAAAACAGGACCTTGGCCGGGTGCGGTGGCTCACACCTATAATCCCAGCACTTTGGGAGGCCAAGGCGGGTGGATCACCTGAGGTCAGGAGTTCGAGACCAGCCAGACTGATCAACATGGCGAAACCCTATCTCCACTAAAAATACAAAATTAACCGGGCCTGGTGGCACATGCCTTTAATCCTAGCTACTTGGGAGGCTGAGGCAGGAGAATTGCTTGAACCCGGGAGGTGGAGGTTGCAATGAGCCAAGATCGCACCATTGCACTCCAGCCTGGGCAACAGGAGCAAAACTCCATCTCAAATAAAAAAGAATAAAAGAAAAACAGAATCTTTATTAGATTTTTTTTAGTATTTTCAGTGAATAGCACATTGCTTGGTGCATTTGTTTTATAAATAACAAAGAAGTAAACGAAATCTAGTCCAGGTAACCATTCTTCGATTCAAGTGAAAAATCAAGAATTTCATGCCCATATCATCTTGGAAGAATACACAAGAACAAGATAAAGTAAAGTCATATTCCCTAGAAGTTATCTATAAAGTCTTAACATCGTAGTATTTTCATCTGCCTCTTACTTTCTAGCCTCCGTGGGGTTGTTCAGACCACTCCTACCTTACTTTTCCTTTTGTTCTGAAAGCCTGCAAATACTGAAATCATCTTTGTTATATGAGCTATATGCTAATATTACCTGTTGATGTCACCTACCAGGGCAGAAAATGTTACCAGTCATACGATTTTTGCATGGTTTTCTTCAGTCAAGCTTTCCTAGTTTCTCCAGCATGCTGTTTTTTTTTTTTTTGGACACAGAGTTTCACTCTTGTTGCCCAGGCTGGAGTGCAATGGCATGATCTCGGCTCACTGCAACCTCCACCTCCTGGTTTCAAGCAATTCTCCTGCCTCAGCCTCCTGAGTAGCTGGGATTCCAGGTGCCCACCACCACACCTGACTAATTTTTGTATTTTTAGTAGAGATGGAGTTTCACCATGTTGGTCAGGCTGGTCTCGAACTCCTGACCTCATGATCTGCCCACCTTGGCCTCCCAAAGTGCTAGGATCACAGGCGTGAGCCACCACGCCCAGCCACTGATTCTTAATAGTCACAGGGATTGAGTTTGCCATGGCAATCTCATAGTCCACTTTTAATGACCTTTCAAACCACTCTTCCTCTCACCCAGAAGTAAAAACTGTTTAAGAGCATGACATTGTTCATGATGAGGTTCTGGTTGTGCTGCACCTTCTTCTCATGAGTCAGGATGTCTTGTGGGTACCTGATGGATTAGTCTCCTTACATTCATTCTACCAGTCTCTTTCCCCGAAATCAAAGTTGTAAATCTTTGTATTTCTCCTTAGGGTCATCACCATGATTGTTTTATAAATATTGGCCAAATTGACTTCACTTTTAAGTAGAGGGTGGTGTAGAGGTCGGTTATTAGATTCAGCCTGAGAGGCAAGGCAATTATGAACACAAGTTAAGCAACTATTCACACATAGAGAGAAATCATTTCTAAAAATGCTGCTGCAGCAAAGAAAGGCTCAAATAGAGAAAATGATCAGTTGGGAAAATGTACACTTGAAAAAGAATAGAGAAATTATTAGAGTCCCATTAGTTAGTCATTAGATTATACTCTGTTGACTAAAAAGGGTCTGAAAAAGAACAAAGGGTTCTTTTTCAGCCATGTGAACCTTTTTATGTTTTGTATCTTGCTTATCTCAATTATATAATGCATAGGTAAAATAAATATATGTATTAGCATATTTTTGTCGTAGAGGTAAATGCTGTGGTTTTAGGGGGATGAAGAACTGAGGTGAGAAGCAGGAAAAATAAACTAAGAGTTGGAGTTCATCACCGTGAGGGGTCCCAACATTCAACGGGAAAAATATGCATTCAACAAGTTTTAACCAAAGCAGAAGAGGCTAGAAAATCATGAAGCCTCTAGGGGTCAGAATATTTTGTATCTCACTCTCAAATGAACTGTGTATGTGATGTGCAAGTGACTCAGGCTAAGAAAGATCAGCTTGCAAGCAATATCTTTACAGTGTACAATTCAGTGGCCTTCATTATATTCACAGTGTTGTGCAACCGTCACCACTATCTAGTTTAAAATTTTTTCATCATCTCTCACAAAGCTTTGTATCCTTTTGACTTAATTACTGTGCCTTTTCCTTTCTTTTTACATCCTTTTGTCCCTTAGGGTAAAATGTTCAGCATTAAATGAAACATTTCAAAGATATCATATATGGCTTTAGTTGTAAACTATATTGCATACTGACAGAGAAGTGCACCCTTTTAGCTAAGCCCAGAACTTCTCTTTTGACAATAAAGTACTGAGCAGTGGTATCACGAGGGCCAGCTCCACACTGTCCCCTGCAGAATAAATGCAGATGACGGAAAGCTGATGTTGTCTACCACTGAACAGTGATGGAGATGGTGCTAAGTTTTTACAGCCCCAGTGGTTCTCAAAGTGTGGTTCCTGGCCCAGC
This sequence comes from Mandrillus leucophaeus, assembly GCF_000951045.1. Taxonomy (NCBI): domain Eukaryota; kingdom Metazoa; phylum Chordata; class Mammalia; order Primates; family Cercopithecidae; genus Mandrillus; species Mandrillus leucophaeus. The sequence continues at coordinate 5,089,282 of NW_012106030.1, read as the reverse complement.
AGCAGCATCCCCTAGGAACTTGTTAGAAATGTAGAGGTACAGGCCCCCCCGGCCTCCTGAATGAAATTGGGGTGTGGTGGGGTGCAGTGAGCAGTTTTCACAACCCCTCCAGGTTACTAGATGAAAGCTCACTTGAGAACCATGGGTTTTAGCTATTCTGGGGTGTCTCCCTGATTTCCTACAACACCAAGATCCTAGTTTGGTGAGGTTTTAAATTGAGTCTATTTTTATATAAAATGATTGCCAGACTTATTATGTTAAGTTTGAAGAAGAAGAAGATCCCAGTCAATGTCTATGGCCCAGGCCAAGAGCTGTCAGACGATAAACTTAGTGCTTAAGCTGGTTTTTAGTATGTATATCTTTTTGATGGTATTGAAAATTTATTTAGGCTTGACTATTTTAAAACACCATAATGAATGTATAATTAATGTATGTTAAAGTATTAACCCTTTGTTACAAGGGAATGATAAAGTTGTGATTGGCTGCCTCTTAGCCCATCGACTATTCCCATCACAGTAGTCCTTACTTCTGTCGTCAGCTCAGAGCCTGTACATTTTTATATTTAATTATCATGATACATTAGCCACCATAATCCCATGGAATTAAGTATTGTCAAAATCTAAGTAAACTATCTTTGAGTCAAAAAAGTTGGATAACTCTTCATCTATTTGAAAGAATGCTCTGAATGGCCAACATTCCAAGAATGTATTAAAAATGGCAACCCTGCCTACTGTTTTGATTACGCTTTTCCATATTAAACAAGTTGAGAACAACAACAAAAAATCTTTGTATCCTTTATGCCATAATGCCCCATCTCCCTGCCCTCCACTGCAGTTCCTGATAACCTCTAAGCTATTAACTTTCGTTATGAATTTGCCCTTTTCCAAATATTTCCTATAAATGGAATAATCCAATGTTTATTCTTTCATGTCTGGTTTATTTCACTTAGCATGATGTTTTCAAGGCCCGTTGTTTGTAGCATGTTTCTGAATGTCATTCTTTTTTAGGGCTGAATAGTATTTCATAGTAAGTATATATCTTGTTTTTCTGTTCGTCTGTTGATGAACAATTGAGTTGTTTCCATCTTTTTTCCATTGTGAATAATGCTGCTATGACCACTGGTATACAAAAATTTGAGTCCCTATTTTCAATTATTTTGGGTACCTAGGAGTGGATTACGTATACTGTTTTACATTGTGTGATGTGGAAGATAATTTAAAATGTTGAACATACTGACAGATATATTTTAAAGATCTGAGACATATTTTAAATCTTCATTTATATGTGTATCTTCATTTAACATGGACAAGTTTGACAGGTTTATAAAATAAAATAAGGCTTTAAAAACTTGTCTTTTTTGGCTGGGTGCAGTGGCTCACGACTGTAATCCTAGCACTTTGGGAGGCCAAGGCGGGTGGGTCACAAGGTCAAGAATTCGAGACCAGCCTGACCAACATAGTGAAACCCTGTCTCTACCAAAAATACAAAAATCAGCCGGGCGTGGTGGTATACACCTGTAATCCCAGCTACTCAGGAGGCTGAGGCAGGAAAAATCAACTGAACCCAGGAGGCGGAGGTTGCAGTGAGCTGAGATCGTGCCACTGCTTTCCAGGCTGGTGACAGAGCGAGACTCTTGTCTCAAAAACCAAGCAAAACAAAACAAAAGCAACTTGTCATTTTTATTAAAATGTGATACCATTAGACATGAGTACCTTATTACTTCTTAGGAACATATCCACAGTTACATTTATCAGTAGTTAAAATTGGTAGCTAAATAAATGACAGGTAACAAACATACTTACATGTGCATCTCCTTGAACTGCCGTGATGAATTAGTAGATTTGTTACAATTTTTATCTCCGTCAACCCTATTATTGAGAACACTGTTGCGTAAGAAGAAAGGATAGATTAAAAGACAAATAGTAGAATATTTATATTAGTAAATGCAGAAGAATATGTGCAAGTCAGTCATTGTGACAAAGAATGAAATTTTATTGAGAGAAAGGCCAACCTGAAAGAGAAAATTATAATAAAACTTCAATTTGTGCATTTTTAAGCCATAAGAATAAGAACAGACAAAAGCACAGAATGTGCCTGAGCAAGCTACACTGCACATATTTCACTCCTCTTTGTCTTAATGATAAGATCTTTTTTTTTTTTTTTTTTTTTTTTTTTTGCTAATGACCATAAAATAAGAGGAAGAAATAGCAAATGAAAAAAAAATTGTGGATTCCATAGTCTACCTATGACCAAGTTAGGAGATACTTGGAGAGTTTGAGAAAAATTTTGCTACAGACCATTGATTATGTTATTGAATAGAATGTAACACACTGGCTTGCTTGGGGAGAAAAATGAAAAGGAAAAAAAGGTATCCTCATTGATGTGCAGTTGGCTCTCTTAAGTCTGTATGCATGGCTCCAGCACAACACTGAGAAAAATCTTTATATACAGAAAGCTTAACTTGAACTTGTATACTTGAGAGACATTCTAGATTTTTTTTTTTTTTCTTTTGAGATGGAGTCTTGCTCTGTCACCAGGCTGGAGTGCAGTGGTGCGATCTCGGCTCACTGCAACCTCCACCTCCTGGGTTCAAGCAATTCTCCTGCCTCAGCCTCCCGAGTAGCTAATTTTTGTATTTTTAGTAGAGATGGGTTTCACCACGTGGGCCAGGATGGTCTTGATCTCTTGACCTCGTGATCTGCCCGCCTCAGCCTCCCAAAGTGCTGGGATTACAGGTGTGAGCCACCGCGCCCGGACAATAGTATAGATTTTAAGTGTTACTACTTCTTCTAACTCTGCTGGGAATCACCGTTGAAGAAAGTATCACCTATTTATACATCCACATGTATCACCTGCCCACCATCACTACTTGGAGAATAACCCAGAAGTCAGGAATCTGATACTAGGAGAAGGTGGGAACTCGCACTCCTGGGGCTCTGTGGTACAGCTCACAACCATCTAGGGCTGCCTTCTTGTTTTGCTCTATGTGCCCCTCCCTTTACCCTTGAAAACAAATCCAACAACTTACAATATCTGCCACTGCAACCTTCCATTGTTTACAGGCTGAAAAGAACGTCAGACATAGGCACTAGAGAAACTTTGAATTCCTCAGCCTCATTTCCTCATCTCTTCCTACAAGAAGAGGAAGCCAAGAAGCAGAATAACTCACTGGCAAGACAGGTCACACTCAGGGCATTTTAACTTAATGCATTTGGTTGATCAGTTTGCAGTAGGGACATCAAGTTTTCCTTCTCTAAGTGCAACAACAAAATCACTCTGAGAAAACAGTTGCTTTTTCATTTCCTTTTTGACTTAATTTATGGTATTTGACATGCAAAAAAGTATTAATGGAAGAATACACAAGAAAGTAAAAAAAATAGTGTTTGCAGTCTGGTGTTATTGTATATATCATATATAATTGTTATTTTATAATTGTATACATAATTATACAATTACATATGCAAGTTATATTAAATAAATATTTTATTATATACACAATTTATATTAAATATATCATTATATAATTATATAATTGAAAATTATATCCTGTTATATTTATTATATTTAATAAATCATAATGTTTTATACTGCATATACAATTCTTTTTTATATTTATATTGTATGTATATATAATTGTTATATATACATCTAGATGTATATATAACAATTATATATACAATTGTTATGACAATCAAATATGTAATTATTATTTTAAGTACAATTTAACACAGCCACATTGTTGTATATGGATATTATCTATAAACATTCCATATGTTTATAGATAATATGCAATATATAACAATATATAACATTTATATATATATAAAAAACCATGTAGCTATGTTAAATTGTAATTAAAAATAACAAAAATATGTTAACATTGATTCAAAAATATGTTCTCTCCTTTGTGTCCCTTTCCACTTCTTAAAGCATAGGCAGCGTTTCCTTGCAGTGTTTTTCCCATCTCAAATGGCTCCGTAATTTAGACAATAGCAAGCAGAGCACATGATTAATGAAGCTGTGAATTGAGGACGGGACAGCTGCTGGATCACAAAGAGATGCTTTGTGGGCATGTTACTACATGTGCAAGGAACTCTACAAATTGATAATTTGTTAAGCTAATTGAATCTCTCTGTGAGTGTTATTGTAACTTTTGGTTGGACCAGGGCATAACCAAGTGTTTATACCAATCTAGGGCAGCTAAAGGCAAAGCCATCATTTGCTGCGGATAGGACCTGCATTCACAGCACTCAGCAGAGCCAAACATAAGCAAAATAATCAGACTGAATGTGTGTATCCTTGTCATCCTCAATGCCTTGCTTGCCCTCCTCTGCTTCTTCCAGGGAGGATCAGGGCTCTCTTGGTGATGATTAGTCACTATGCTGCTCTCACTATGCATTTTCCATCCAGCCAGGCTGATATTAGCCGCTCACATTTGTTTGTTCCCAAATCTCTCCTCACCCCTCTCAAAAGTTCCTGTCTTGTGTTACCTCTCTTTTTCCAAGAGTAGGAATTAAGAAGAAGGAAATGGAGTGTTGATGTCTAGTAGGGAAGAGATAATAAAATTAATAATGATGTGATTTTGCCAGCACTAATATCCTTCCTTTTATTAACAGAAATAAAACATTCTGTAAATATAGCATCCTTCGCCAGGTGTGGTGACTCAGATGTGTAATCCCTAGCATTTTGGGAGGCCAAGGCAAGCAGATCACCTGAGGTCGGGAGTTCGAGACCAGCCTGACCAACATGGAGAAACCTTGTTTCTACTAAAAATACAAAATTAGCTGGGCGTGGTGGCACATGCCTGTAATTCCAGCTACTTGGGAGGCTGAGGTGGGAGAATCACTTGAACCTGGGAGGCGGAGGTGTGGTGAGCTGAGATGGTGCCATTGCACTCCAGCCTGGGCAACAAGAGTGAAACTCTGTCTCAAAATAATAATAATAATTATTATTATTATTTGTGTATACACACACATTAAGGTTTATATGTATGTATCCTTGTCCATATAAATCTTATATTAAGGTTTATATGTGTGTGTATATATATACACACACACACATATATGTACACACACATACACACATATATAGCATCCTTTGTGTCAGAAAAGTTGCTAAAGAGACAGAACTAATACTAGAGTCATAGGAATGCCTTCTAGGATCACAGGAATCTCGAGTTCTTCAACTAACTCCCACCAGCTTTCACTCCTGCTACTACATTCAGCCAACTTGTGTCAAAGTCATGTTGCTGAAAAACCAAAGTTTGTATCCCAGCTCTTGTTGTAACTGCTACAGCTTTTAGCCGTGGCTAGTCCTGGCCTCCTCAGAAGACTTCTTCACTTGACTCTTGAAGCGCTACTCTCCTGATCCTCCTGCTTCCTCACTGACCAGTCTCCTTTTCTGACTTCTCCTCATTTCCAAAACCCTTAAAATGTTGACATGTTCTAGGGCCCATTTCTAGAAGTGCTTCTTGTGTCAAAGTTTTAGATATCTTTTAGAAGCTCATAACTCCTAAAGTAATGTGGCCATCCTTGACATCTGTAGGAGACCCTATTTACAAAGCCAATCCAATATCTCCATTGAATGTCTAGTAATGTTCTCCGAGTTAACATCTCTGAAACTCAGCTCCTGACCTACAGTCCCAAAGCTGTTCCTGTTAAGACCTCCTCTGTCTTAATTAAGACAAAAAAAATCGTTTTTTTCTCTAACCAAAAATCGTGGCATCATCTTTGGCTCCTCTTTGATTTATACCCAACATCAAATTCAACAAATAAATTATTAATTCTATAATAACAAAGATCCAAAAATTGACTTTTCATTATCTCCACTCCTGGTTCAAGACACTATCATCTTTTACTTGAATTATTATAATAGCCTGTCACCTGATTGCCTATGTCAGTGCTTGTCCACCTAGACAGTGTATGATCCTTTCCAGAGGTCTAAGTACAGTCATGCAATTTATCTGCTCAAAACTCTCTGAAGGCTCCCCACCTTGCTCAGGGTAAAAAATAGCAATACCCTGTAAAGCCCTACATGATATGCCTCCATCGCCTCTCTGATATTATCCTCTGACATCTTCCTCCAACTCTTCCTATCTAAGAATGCTCTGTCCTCAAGGTCTCCACTATTGCACTCCTCTCTACCTGGAAAATACTTGATCTACACACACCCATATTTCATTTCCTCACCTCCTACAGGATTCTACTCAAATGTCACTTCTTTCCTAGGATTTGCTGACTACTCCAGTAAAATCACTACCTGCGTAACTAGCAATTCCCATTCCTGTTTTTAGTTTTATTTTTCTCCATAGATATTATTACAATCTAATATGCTGTATATCTTATGAATATGTTTGCTTAATATTTGTCTCTCTCTGGTAAAATTATAAGCTCCAAGAACATAATGGATTTCTTTGTTTTGTTAATATTTGCTAAGCATTTCTGACCCTAGGTAAATGCCTGACACATAGAAAGCACTATAAAAGTGTGTTGAATGGATGAGTGATCGACCATAGAAATACCAACAGATACTAATTAAAATGTTCACATATAGATAAGCACAAAAATCTTGATAGAAGACGAAGTAGAGCCAGGCACAGTGGCTCACACGTGTAACCCCAGTTACTTGGGAGGCTGAAGCAAGAGGATCACTTGAGGCCAGGAGCTGGAGAACAGCCTAGGCAACATAGCAATAATCCACTTCTAAATTTTTTTTTTTAATTAACTGGGCAGTGTCTCACACCTGGTAATCCCAGCTACTTGAGAGGCTGGAAGGATCACTCCAGCCCAGGAGTTTGAGGCTGCAGTGAGCTATGATCATGCCATTGCACTCCAGACTGGGTGACAGAGCAAGACCCTGTCTCTAAAAAAAATAAAAATGAATACATAAAGAAATAGAGCTTGGCAACATTTTAGAACAGAATAGAGAGAGGAATATGTAAACATTGCTGTTTATAATTATCAAATTTTATTGACCTGGTTAATTTCATAATAGAAAATGTTTAAACCAAAAATCTATCAATCCAATGTGTGGTGACAGTACACATGAGCTGATAGAAATAATGTGATTTTTCTGAGCTTATTTTTGATATGCCAGTGCTGATGATGGAATCAGAGTTTGAAAAGTTGAAAACCAGCCATCTCATTGTAAGGTGAAGCTGAGATCTGAACCTAGCAAGTTCATATGGATCACTCAAGGTCAAAGGCTCCTGACTTTGTGTTCAGTCACACTTTTACTAGGCTATGCTTCTTTGGCAACTTGAGAGGCCTCATCAAACCTCTAAATGTGGCAGCCTGCCTTACCTCTTTGTCACTCTTCCTTTAACTAGAGCTCTCTTTTTCTCCCACCATCCGTTTATCCACCCATCCCTTTCTTCCTTTAATGTATACAAGCCCCAAAGTGACCAATGCATTTGAGCCCTCACATAATGAAGGAAGACATTTGTTTGATTGGTTGAAAGCTAAACAATCATATGTTAATATTGATTCACAGATTTTTTAAATTGTGCCTTCTTTTATCTTCTTTTATTTTAATATGATTAAGGAAAGAGTAAGGAGGCCCAATTAACTATCTTAATACAAGATTTTCTATTTAAATGAAAATACAGTAAGAGATAATGGGTTGTCAATAATATAATCAATACAGAACTAGAAATAGATTTGTCTAAAAGATTATAAGCCAAATATGAGCAAAAAATAACAATAAAAGACTAAGCATAAATTAATTTCTTATTGAGAATGAAAATTCTGAATGGCTGTTTTTATTGCACAGGTCTTGTAACTTCTTTAAACAATCTTGTGATAATTGAAAAAGCAAAAAGAAACAACTGCAACTGAAGTGTAATGTGTAATGTGTAATAAAGCAGCAGACGCTGTGTTGGCAACTCAGATAGGTGGAGTTATGACCTGTCAGCATATGGGAGGTGCAGTAGTAATGATCTCTTGCTGATGGTTGTGCTGTATAAAACATCGTCTTTTATATAATGACAGGAAGCACTTTAGCATTGTGATCAGGCACAATTCAGGTGCAATTCACGTATGTATTTTCTAAGTTTTTAAAACAAATTGTTTTTAATGAATGAATAGTTAGAATATTATTGCCTTTTTGGTAATAGCTTTATTGAGATATAATTCACACACTGTGCAATTCACTTATTTAAAATGTTATAATTTGGCCAGGCGCAGTAGCTCATGCCTATAATCGCAGCACTTTGGGAGGCTGAGGCAGGTGGATCACTTGAGGTCAGGAGTTCAAGACCAGCCTGGCCAACATGATGAAATCCCTTCATTACTAAAAATTCAAAAATTAGCCAGGTATGGTGGTGGGTGCCTGTCGTCCCAGCTACTTGGGAGGTTGAGGCAGGGGAATCGCTTGAACCCTGGAGGCGGAGGTTGCAGTGAGCCAGAATTGTGCCACTGTACTCCAGCCTGGGTGACAGAGTGAAACTCTGTCTCTAAATATATATATATATAATTTAATGGTTTTCAGTGTATTCATAAGTATGTGCGATCATCACTACAGTCAATGCTAGAACATTTACATAACTTCAAAAATAAACACTGTACTTTTCAGCTGTTAACTCCCCTATTCTTCCAATTCCTCTAGCCATAAACAGCCCCTTATCTCCTTTCTATGTCAATATGTTTGTCTATTCTGGACATTTCATATAAATGGAATTGTGTAATATATGGTCTTTTGTGACAGGCTTCTTTCCCCTTGCACAATGTTTCCATGGTTCATCTATATTGTAGCATGTATCAATACTTCATTCCCTTTCACATCTGAAAAATTTCCCATTTTAGAGATATACCATCTTTTGTTTATCTATTCATTCATCCATTGATGGACACCTGAATTGTTTCCATATTTGGCTATGATAAACAATGCTGCTACAGGCATTCATTTGCAAATATTTGTGTGGAGATAGGATTTCATTTTTCTTGGGTACATACCTAGAAATGGAATTGTTATGACTTATGGTAACTTTATGTATAACCATTTGAAGATCAGCCAGACTGATTTGCTAAGTGGCTGCACCATTTTACATTCCAACTGGTACTGTACGAGTGTGTGGATTTTTCCACATCCTTGTTAACACTTGTTATTATCTGGCTATTCTAGCCATCCTCGTGTATGTGAAGCAATATCTCATTGAGGTTTCAATTTGCATTCCCCTGATGACTAATGAAGCCAAGCATTTTACTCCAATTTAGCTGTTCTACCACTAGCTGTAAAATTTTAAATGTCCATTTATTAGTTTGAGGGAGAGTATCATTGCCTATCCCAGTAAATGATTAAGTGTTGATGGATGCTATTAGATCTTTAGTTAATAAACTATTTAATCAATTTAATAATTCTTTAAAAAAGTATAAAAACATTACCAAAAAAGGCAAAGAGAGTAGTGTAAGTCATACCCATCTACCCTTCAACCTAATATGTTAAATGTGTTTACATTGTCATCTTTTATTCTGAGCCTGATTTTATAACATAGAATATTAAAGAAGGAGTTGATAGTTCTTTAGTTTCTTATGTGGTCCAACTTTTTTGCTCCTTCCCTCTGTAAATAGAGGCAACTGCTGTCATAAGTTTTGTTTTCCTCTAGATTATGTTTTTACATGTTGTCTACACACATATGTAATCATTTACAAAATAAATCATTAGCTTATGTTTTAATACATTCATGCATATTTCAATCCTTCTACAACCTGCTTTTTTGCATTTTTTAAAAAATCTATTCTATTTAATTTGTATAGCTCTAGTATATTCATATAATCTGTTTTCTGCTTTCTAGTATTCTAGTAGTCTTTTTGCTATTTATTTTTATTATAACTTATTTATGAGCACATAGGCTTTTTCCAAGTTTTATGTTTTTTCTTTTGTTTTTGTGCTATTAATAACAATGGCAAAGTTAACATTCCTATATACATATGTCTCCTACATACGGAACTTCTTGGACACATTTATATAAAATCAAAATTATAGGTTGTTGTCTAGACCTATTTTTAATCTTTACCAAATGGCTTTTAAAATGTTTTTCTCTGTTATTTGCTTTAAGCAATTATATCCCTGCCGCATTCCTGTAACAGATTACAGTGAATCATTTTAATCATGGTCAACTTGTGAATATGAGATGGTATCAGATTGTTTTAATTTTTTTCTCTGATTTTTAGATTCCAGGAAAGATAGAACATATTCAAATCTTGGTTGTATATTTTTGTGTGTAAATATACAAACATCTTTCATTATTTGTGGATTATTAATAATAAATTATAATGCATAGGTTATTTGTGAAGAATTTATGTATGTCTGATACTGATTCTTAATATTTATAAATAGTCATATATAGACTATAGCTCTCCAAGTAACCATTCTTTTTAATATATTTTAGTAATATTTTACAATTCCTTCCATACATTTAGATTTTCGAAGTAGATACTTTTAGTTTTTATTACTTTTAGGAACAAGCTTTATTGACTTGTTACTTTTGTTATTATTTTTAATAGTATATTTTATATTACATTCTCTAATGGTTCATTGTAGGTACCTTGGAAATCTGTTGATATTTGCATAATGCTCTTTCATATAGTAACCTTACTGAGCTCTTATTTGTTCTAATAATTTTTGTGTATATTCTCTAAGCAGATTACTCTTGGATTTGTTAATAATAGATGTTGCTGCTTCTTTTCTTTTTCTTCTCTTATGTCATTGCCTAGGACCACTAGTACAATGTTGAATGTTGGTAGAAGCACTAAACATCCTTGTTTTGATTGGACCTAAGTGGGAACTCATTACTATATCAGTGTAAAATATGGTATTTGTTGCGGGTTTTTGAAAGTTTCCTCTTATCAAGTTATCGACAGTTGCTTCTACTTCTAGCTTGCTAGATGTTTTTCAGTAATGATTAAGCATTGACTATCATCTATAGTTATTTAGGGGATTATATGTTTTTCTATTTTAAAATCTGTTAACTTTCTGTAATAATATTAACCATTATTTTCTTGCTTATTTTCCATTCTTTTTGAAAAGTCATAATTTTAATATTCTAATAGATTCAGTTTATTGGGGTTTTATTAATTTTTGCATCTAATTTTAGTGGGAATATCTAATTATTTATAAATGTATAAGCCTTTCCAGTTTGACTTTTTGCTTAATATATAAATTACTTGATCCTTCATAGATTTGTAAAACTGTTTCTTTTGGAGAGGTAGGAGGAGATTTTTGATATCTGATCTTTTTAGTTTTGATTTTTAATTTTTTTCTTTTTTCCCTTTTAATATTTTTATATAATATTAAAAAATAATTAATTTAATATTTTATATAATATATATTTTCTACTTATTCTTAATTAAATACTGGTAATTTTAAACAATTTGTCCATTGTATGAATTTTTAAAAACTTATTGAAACTAAATCATTAAATATACTTTCCTATTTTATTTTATAACTGTCCCATTGCAATATATTTGAACCTTCTTTTCTTTTCCTGATGAACATTGTGGGAGATGTGTTTATTATATTTGTATTTCAAGGTGCCAGTTTTGACTTTGTTGGTTATCTACATGTTTTTGCTAATTCCAGTCTGTTCTTAAGTTTACTATTTTCTTCCTTTTACTATCTTTAAATTTTCAAATTGCAAGCTGATAAATTTGAAAATTTATTTCAATAATTTTTGTTATAAAATAAATACATTTATAGCTATACATTTATCTTTACCATCTTTGTGGCATTACATATGCTTTGTAATGTATAATGTTTTTATTGTTGTCTATGAGTAAATATTTTATAATATCTAAACTGTTAACTGCCTTAGCTCACAGTTTATTTCATAGTGTGTACATTAAATAAGTATTAAACAGTAAATTAGTAAAATAAATATTAATAAGAAAAACATGTATACATTTTCTTTCCTAATTTTATTGGATTTTTAGAAACTATCTTTTCAGTATCAATTTTTATATTAATGTCATCAGTTTAGATATTGTGATCAATGTGTTATCGATTCTTTGGAGTTCTTAGTTTCATGGAGCATGATGAAAAAAATCACAGGTTAACTTATTTTTCCTTTTGAAAACCAACAAGTTATGATACCTATATATACTCCTATAATTACTACCACAATCAAGATAGAAATATGTCCTCCATCACTGAAATTTTTCTCATCCCTCTTTGCAGGCAATATTTCCCAAGCCCAGAGTAGCAATACTGCTATTTTGCATTTTTTCACTATAGATTACTCTTGTTTTTTTAGAACATCATGCAAATGAAATTATTTATTCTCTGCTTTTTCAGCATGAATTATTTGACCCAATTCTTTTGAGATTCATTCATGTTATTTGTACTTATGATTAATTCATTTCTCATTCTGAATATTATTCTGTTATATGAATATGTTTAAATTTGTTTATTCTTCTAATGATGGGTATTTAAGTGATTTCCAGCTTTGGGCTGTTATAAATAAATGTAAAAACATTCACCTTTTTTGTGGATGTGCTTTTTATTTACATAGTGTGTATAACTAATGAGTGAAATTTCTGGGAAATACGGTTAGTGTTTGGGTAACTTTATGAGAAGCTGCCAACCTAGAACTATGTTTGGCACACATAGAACTGTGTTTTAATGTGGTTAAATCATTTTATATTTTTCAAAACTGCTCTAATTCCTCACGAATACTTGGTATTTTCTTAGGCTTTTAATAGGGTGATCTGGAAAGACTCACCTGAACAAAAATTGAGGATATACTTGAAGTAGATGAAGGAGTTTTCATGTGGGTATCACAGGGAAGAGCTTTGCGGGCAATGAGAACAGCCACTGCAAAGACTTGGGATGTAAGAAGGAATCCAGTATGACTGGGGTGGAGAGAACTCACTGAGGGAAAGCAAGGTAACAGAGAGGTCAAACTTTGTAGGATGCTGTAGGACATAGGGAGAATGTTGGCTTAGGAGTGAAAACAGTGACTATTACAACCTTTGAGAAGAAGTGGAAGTATCAATCTGGCTGAGGTATAGAGAAAAAATTATAGAATGTGCAGAGTGGGGCAGGCAGACAGAGGCTATTGCAGTGATCCAGCAAGAAAAAATGGTGGCTGGGACTAAAGTGGGAATGATGGCGATGCTGAGAAATGGTAGGATTTTAAAGATATCTGAAGGTAGGACCAGCAAAGTGGCCTAGTAGAACTGGATGTTGAATGTGAGAGAAAGAAAAGAAGCAAGAATGATCCAAGATTTTACCCTGAATGACTGATTTGCCATCAACTGAGACAGGTAGAGCAATTTTGAGGGTGAATATCAGGAGATCTGTTTCAGAAAGGTTTAGTTGGATAGAAATCCAAGTGGCTAGGGTGAGGAGGTATTGCATTTGTGAGTCTAAAGTTCAGGAAAGAAGTTCTAGACAGTGGATTTATTATGGATAAATACTGTTAAAAGCCATAAAACTCCTTTACTATTTCATTCTACGATCAACATAAGTTTAGTCTTTGTTTGGTTTTTCTTTTTAACATCACACTTTGGAATCCTTCCAGTTTTCATGCCACTTCATAGAAATATGCACATTGTTGGGTAATTTATCAGCAATTACATCTGTTGACATTCCAGCTGTTCCTCATAGTATCTTCCTCTCTCTCAAAATCAGAAAACCAAGAATAAAATGACAACTGACAACCTCGCCAGCTCAGCACATCTGGAGGCACTAAATGTCTGACTCAGGAAATGTGCATGAAACTGACGGGTGAGAAAGTACTTAAGAAACCATTATAATTTTCAATTTTTGAAGGTTTTAAAAATAATTAGAAAAATAAATTTAAATGAATTATATTTTTTGATGATTAAAACATTCCCTCCAACCATGGGTTCTTTGAGACAACTTAACCATTTTGCATCTAGTACTCTAGAGAACATTTTAGTACTTAGAAAAAACATCACATACTTTAAAATATGTATAATGTATAAACATAGAACAGTATTTTTACTGATCATGTCTAAAGCAATACTAACAATGATAGCTAAATTTAGTTAACCATCCAACATAAACAAAAGAAATATTTTCTGCCATATTCTAGGAGACTTAAATTTTAAAGTATTCATATATAACTTCCTCAGTAGTGTTATTCCAGGTTTGATGTGTAAAGTTGTGTAAAGTTGATGATGCTAAAGTAAAGTCTTGGTGACATCATTGTTTTCAGCTTTCTTCACTTGTTTAGAGTTGGAAGGAACTGGCTATAGCAAGATGACTTGAGATTTCTTTGCTGTTCAGTTATACCTTGCTGGGCTTTTCTCCTGTTCAAAAACAAACTGTAGTTAGTAATGGATAGTTGGTTTTGGTATTTAGGCAACAATGTATATGTTCTTTTGTACCCTATGTACTTGAAATAACCTCAATTCCTTTCTAATCAATTAAAGGTGGATACAGGCCCTTGTTACATGATTTGTGATATATAAAGTAAATCTCTTTTAATAAAAGTAAGGCAATGTGCTTCGTTTGGCAACAACTCTGTACGGATATCCACCAAAAGTCTGGTACCACATTTTTAGCCTGTAACTTAGTGTTCTCATTTTTAATATAATTTCAGTATTTGTTTTTATAATAGTTGATGGAAAGCTTGGAAATGGAGATGTTAATTTACAGTTTCCCCTCATCACTCATGTTCACTTGCAGAATACACCAAAACATATGTTCATCTTTGTGAAGAAGCTTGTGTTTTTGTTTTGTTTTGCTCTTTATTTTGTAATAAATATGACTTCACAAGAAGTTGCAAGGTAATACATGCATCCCTTCATCCAATTTCATCCAACTATTACATCCTACAGAAATATAGTATAATTCAAAAACCAGGAATTTGATGTTGGGATAACGTGCATCATCGTTCTACTGTTCTATGCCATTTTATCACATGTAGATTTGTGTAGCCACCGATATGCATTTTTATATGATGTAGTAATTCTCTAAGTTAAAAGTGTCAATACTCATACATATAAACAAGGGTTGTCCCTCAAGATAATTACCTTAAAACATAATGTATTTCTTTCAAATACGGAAATTGTGCTCAAAATGTTTTTGAAGGTCTCTTCTTTTGCAATGGCGTATCTAATTTGTTTGCAAAACACAAAAGAAACCTATCTAGTTCATTAATTCTTCCCTGAAATCTTACTGTATTTCCCTTTTACGGTTGCTATCTCATGCTCTGTTTTCATAAGCTAGATTCCCAATTCTTGTTTTAAACCTAAGACTTTCCCATTGCCTACTTCACTGCTGGCAAATTCTTTGCCTCCAACTTTTCTGAGAAAATAAGACTCTCAGATATCAGCTTTTTTGACTCTCAGCAACCTCTGCTATAATTGGAAGCAGCCTACATCCTATCCAAAACCCTTCCCTCCACCTCCCACTTCTTCCTGTGACATGGTAGATGCGAGAAAGATTCAGAGGACTTTCCTTCTGGAGAAGAGTCCCTGATGGTATCCCCTCACCTTGCAAGGCTGATCTCTGTAAATTTTGTAGTCCCTCCCATTTCCCACTCAAACCTAAGGCAACCTGTTCTTCCTTGGCCAAAAATAATTACTCTGCTTGAAGTTAAAAGGAGGTGAGGCCAGAGAAACAGTGGGGAAGCTTTCAATTGTAACTCTTTTCATTGTAAAATGGGGTATATACATCAAAATGGAAATCTGTATGAGATTGTGTATTGAGGACTATTTTTACCAGATCTTGCAGCTCTGGCCATGTGTGGGCCAGCACATGGTTCCCTGGCTTTAGAGGTGAAAAGTACATATCATGTTCTTCTGGAGAGTGAGCCAAACTTAGTCAAGACAAAACTGCACTGGAGCCTTTCCTCATCGAATCACTTGAGTAGAATGTTCACTCATAATATTAGTGCAAAAGTGATCAGTGTATAGTTTATGGCTGCCAAAAAAAACCTCTCAAACACAATGCTGAATATCCAGTTTGTTTTATTAATATTTGAATGGATATATTTCTGGGTGAAATATACACTTTCAGTGAATAGACATTTCAAGACATATTTGAATGTGTTTCACCTTGCAGCTTGAATATTTTCATTGTGTCATGAGTATGGCATATTTCAATATTTTAAATAACTGAAGACAGAAAACAGAATATTTGAATTGTGTGAACCTGCTGTGTGTATACAATGTTTTCTTTGAGAGTGTGTGCTGATTTTTGCGACCCAATTAGAAATATGCTGAAATAGTCAAGAATCATTTGGACAGTCAGTGAACCCAAGGGTCTGTAAGTTTTAGCAAAGCTGATCCTGTACTAGTGCTTGCTTCCAGATTGCCCCCATTTCCTAAGCAAGTGGTGCTCAAAATTTTAAGCGACCTCAGGCTAAAACCTGTTAAATCCATTGTCAGTTCATTTGCAAATTCTTCCCTCTCCCTAACCTGAAAATGTTTGAATTTGCTAATCCATGTAGTCAGCAGTTGACTGTGGAATTTTTGCTCACCCTAGGCAAACTGTAAATTGCCTACTCTTTCCAAATCCCATTCTTGGACTCACACACCGGTCATTTTGCGTTTTGTTCCCAGTAATGTTTTGCGTTTGGAGGGTGGCCACCTGCTCTGCCTCTGTGGTAAAGTCAGACTTGCATTTAGAACATGCACAGATTTAATATCAATTACCATTTTACCCAAACTCTGCTGTAAGACAGCAATGAAATTCTGGTTCAAATTAGTCAGTGAACCACCTATTTAGAGGTTGTTAGAGTGCTGATGCAGTGACAAACATCATTTCTTCTCAAGCTCCTCAGAGACATCCTAATGAAGTTTCCTGGTTGGAGTAGTGTAGGAAATCTATTTTGTGGTATTTAGAAAAGATAATGTTGCAGGTGCCAATACACACAAATGGAGTTCAAATCCTATTGTCTCTAAATAAGCAAAAAATGGAAGAGTAGATTGTATTAAAATAATTCCCTTGTTCACAATCATCTATTGCATCTGCTGAGTTAATGTTGTCTATTAGCATCCCAAAGTAATTAGTATTTTAATAAAGGCATAATATAACCTCTTACAGTTAATACTAACTTTACTAACTTGGCTGACAAATACTGTTTTTGTTTGGTTGGTTTCTTTAGCATCTGTCATCACCCTCGTCAAAGCTGTTGGTCTATTTCACCTCTGATCTTACTGTCTCTTGAGAATTCAGAGAAATGGTCATTGCTTTGGACACTCATGATGTTGAATTTTGCATAGTTTAAGAAAAGGGGATTTTAAACACAATCTGTGTTGAGAAGTAGGGAACAAATACTCCAGTAATAATAATAATAGTAATAATTTCTTAAAGACCAGAAATGCCTTACCCTCATCTAAATATCTGTAGGTAAACAATACAATAAAACCTTTGGCCAATGCAGTAAAAGTATCTTCTAAATAGGCTCTCTGCTTCCACTATTTCTTCCCTATTATGTAATCTTAGCAGAGTAGCAAATGTGATTCTTTTAACACATTAGTCAGATCATCTAATGCTGTTACTGGACAGTGACTCTACATTTCACCCAGAATTAAAACAAAGTTCTCAAATGCCCTACATGAGGCTTTTTGAGGTGGTCTCTCCACTGTTTCTCTGACCTCACTTCCCATTCTTCTTCCCTTTATGAACTTTCTATGGCTTTAGGATACTTACATTGACTTCTCTGCTTGGGAGGTTCTTCCCCTCTGTGTTTGCACAGCAAACCCTCCAAGTCCTTCAACTCTTTGTCACCTCTTAATAGAAAATATCTAGTTAGGCTACTTAAAATTAGACCACCCAATTCCACCTTGAGATGTCCTTATACTATTCTCTTTTTTTTTTTCCTTTAGCTCTTATCATTTTCTAGCATACTATGTAAGAATTTGGCATATTATTTTATTGTCAAGAATTTTCAAGCTTTTACTCTATTTGCAAGGCAACAAATGAAACTATCACGATTTCATGGATGCTGGCAGAAAATATAAAACTAGGTGTATTAGTCAGTGTTCTTTTAGAGGGACAGAACTAATAGGATATATATATATATTTAAAGGGGAGTTTATTAAGTATTCAGTTATACCATCACGAAGTCCCACAATAGGCTGTCTACAAACTGAAGATCAAGGAGAGCCAGTTTGAGTCCCAAAACTGAAGAATTTGGAGTCCGACGTTCGACGGCAGGAAGAATCCAGCAGGGAGAAAAGTGTAGGCTGGGAGGCTAGGCCCATCTCTCTTTCTCATGTTTTTCTGCCTGCTTTATATTCACTGGAAGCTGATTAGATTGTGCCCACTAGATTAAGGGTGGATCTGCTTTCCCCAGCCCACTGACTTAAATGTTAATCTCTTTTGGCAATACCCTCACAGACATACCCACGATTAATACTTTGTATCCCTCAATCCAATCAAGTTGACACTCAGTATTAATCATCACACAAGGTCAGAGACAAAAGATTTATTATGTATGACACAGCAAGCTGAATGGACATCACCATGTTTGCATCAGTTTCCTTTGTCTCAAGTAGCATGGGGGCAAGGTGGATGGGCCCAGAGGGATGCCTGCACTCCCACAGTACTGCCGTATTACAGGAGATGAACTCTGAGTTTAGGAAACCTGATTCTTTTGCAGTGGGCAATAAACATTCCTACTCTCCCTCTAGAGGGAGATACTATCTATCTTCCAAGGCTGTTCACTGTGCAATTATTCTTGTACAATTGACCAGGAAAAGGGCAGTCAGTGCCTTGCTAGCAAGGTGTGCACATGAAAGAGCCATGAAGAATTGTCTCCCAACAATGATGTTTACTGTTTATCATACATGCCTCTCACAGTATACATTTCCTAAGAGAGAGAGTTTATTTGTTCAGTGATAGACTCAAAAAGCATGAAAAATGATCTTGGACTTTGTTTAATCAATCCACAATTTCCAAATCTGATACCTTCTTGGGGACGTTAGCCAGAGTAATCTTTACCAGTATTAATTTTTTCAACCATAAAATAGGACTAGTAAGTAATGCCTCTGAACACATTGTGGGGAGAATTTAATATAAGGTATCATTAAGCGCTGGGAGTCTCCAAGGCTCAGACGTAGACTAGATGTGGAATTTCATGTTTACTCTCACACTAACTTCTGCCAAATGTGATGACTCAAATTTATATCACTAGCCTGAACTTCTTCCCTAATCTTAGTCCCACATGTTGTATCTGACTTCACAGGCATGTGCACCAAAACTGAATTCATGTTGTCTTCCTAACCTGTGTCCTCTTCTAGGATTCCTTAACTCAGTAAATGACTCTGCGCTAATTTGCACAAGCCATAATCCATGAGTCCTCTGACTCTTCCTTGTCTCTTGACCCATCCCACCCTCATGTCTAACACTCAGCACCTCTTCTTAATTTCACCTCTTAAATATCCTTGAACTCTATCCATGTTTTTCTGTTTCTACTGATGGAAAGTTGAATCAATGCTAGTGAATCCGAACTGTTTCAGACCAGCCCCTTTTTTTTTTTATAGCAGACGTTTTGTAATGCATCCTTTAATATATTAAAAAGGAAATGCATAAATGACGTAAGCAAACTTACATATACAATTTCAAAACAAAATCAAAATATTTAGCTGCAATGTGAAATATGCACATAAAGAAAATAACTTACATTAAATTAGTATGTATTGCAATGTGAGAATATCAGGCTTGGCTAGACAGGAAGACTTAACAATATCATCAGAGGGTTTTACCTACATAAATAATCCGTGTGAATTTGACAGCTACAAAGGCACACGGGTCGATTGTATTAGACTCAGATACCATGAATGGCATCACCTTCAGTGGTATGATTTTCCAAAATGGCAGAAACATTAGTAATTTCCCAAACTGAAGTATTAGGTTGGTGCAAAAGTAATTGCAGTTTTTGCTATCAAAAGTAATGGCAAAAACTGCACCTACCTGATATAATCATCTCTCCACTCACGTCGTAGATGCACATTCCTTGAAAATTCAGTGTGTTCATAAATCACATAAAAATATTGTGTTTATATGTAAAGGTAACTAGGTTCTAGGCAATTTTTTTTTATTTTTATTTAAGTCTCTGCTTTTGAGTGAAACATTCTAAAGCTTGTGAGACACAGACAATTCTCCCTTTAAGTTTGAATGTCTTGCACATTGCAAAATATGCCTAAAAGGCCTGGACCTCACCAAACAATAAGTGGCAATAGCCGCTCCTCTGAAAAAAAACAAACAGGACAAAACATTCTTATAAATTTCTAATATTGTCTGAGTGGATGCTACTGCCGTAGAGAACTATGACTGTAGACTAAAGTATTTGTATTCATACTTCATTAACGTCCTAACAATCTTTGGTTTCCCTCTTATTTCCATTAATTTATTCTCTACTTTAGTCAAAGCTGTTTACCAAATCCAACTTGATTATGCCACCTGGGTTACTTTGAGTTCTCCAGACAAACAGAACAAATAGAAGATGAGAGAGAGAGAAAAAGAAAGGGAAAGAGAGAGAGAGAGAGATAAAAAGAGGTTTATTATTAAGAAAAGTTTATGTGATTATGTAGGCTGAGAAGACCTAATATCTGCAGCCAATAAGCTGGAGATCCAGGAGAGCTGATGACGTAGCTCCATTCCAAAAGCCAGCAGGCTCCAGGCTCCAGAAGATCTCATGTTTCAGTTGAAGTCTGAAGGCAAGAAAAGACCAATGTCTTAGCATAAAGCAATCAAGAAGAGGAGTCTCCTCTTACTTATAATAAGGGCTTGCCTGTATTAGAGAGGGCAATCTGATTTACTCAGTCTGCCAATTCAAATAATAGTCTCATCCAAGACACCCTTAAAGACACACCTAGAATAACATTGAACCAAATATTTAGGCACCCCATGGCTCAGTCAACACATAAAACTGACCATCATACCACCCATTACACAAATCCTTTTATTGTCTTTTCTTTCTCTCAAGACACAAAAATATGTGTGTGACTTTTAAGGGCTTTGTGACTTTTAAGGGCTTATAAGACTCCCATCTGCTTTCAAGCCATATTGCATCATATTTCATATTCCTCTGTGTGCCTTAGCCACACTGACCTAATTATTCTGCAGATCTGTGTGCTCTGATCCTTCACACAAGAGGGCCTGTGCATATTTATTTCCTCAATGTACTCTTCCTACCACACAAACTTTCTAAGGTAAGGCCTAATTATAGCTTCCCTCTTTAGAAACTTTAGCTTTTCTGCTTAGTAGTGATAATGACCTTTCAGAAAATTGTATTTTAAACTTTTCTATAAACTTTCTATATTGCCAGGGTGACATAAAGATGTTCAGCAACTATGGCATGGGGAACAACCAGCCAGAATGCATGCTAGCCCCTGAATCAGTGTCCTAGAGACCCAAGACATTCATTATTGGATTATGGTCTGTTCTAGATTGGGATGATCTAGAATATTCCTGGGGGGAGAACAGGTTAGCCAGCAGTTAAGCCTTAAGAGAATCAGTACAGCTGCTGAAAGTACCCCCAAATTATTCTATTATTATTATTACTATTATTACTTGCTATCTGTTACACGCCAGTATTTACACTTAGATGGAGTTTACATATAGATTTTGGCAGTACTCTCAAGCAACCCCACTCTTTATTATAGAACAGGAGTGTCCAATCTTTTGACTTCCCTGTGTCACATTGGAAGAAGAAGAAGTGTCTTTGGCCACGCATTAAGTACACTAACACTAACAATTGCTGATGAGCTAAAAAAAAATTACAACCAAATCTCATAATGTTTTAAGAAAGTTTATGAATTTGCGTTAGGCCACATTCAAAGCCGTCCTAGGCTGCATGTGACCCATGGGCCATGGACAAGCTTGTTATAGAATGTATAGCCCCATGTCTTCTCTTTCCCTACATTTCCCACAAGTATAATTTTAATTTAACTTGTAAGACAATTCGATTGAACTTTCTACTGCAAGACTGTAAATTCAGTGAGAGGAAGGACTATATCTATATTTGTTCACCAGTGTACATTTAATATTAGTCTTTGTGTCTTCATCCAAATCTCATCTTGAATTGTTATTCCCATAATCCTCATAATCCCCATGTGTCAAGGGAGAGACCAGGTTAAGGTAATTGAATCATGGGGGTAATTGAGTCATGGGTAATTTCCCCCCATGCTCTTCTCATAATAGTGAGTGAATTCTCATGAGATCTAATGGTTTTATAAGGGGCCCTTCCCCCTTTGCTTGACACTTCTCCTTCCTGACACCTTGTGAAGAAGGTGCTTCACTTCCCCTTCACCTTACACCATGATTGTAAGTTTCCTGAGGCCTCCCAGCCATGTGAAACTGTGAGTCAATTAAACCTCTTTCCTGTATAAATTATCCAGTCTCAGACAGTTCTTTATAGTAGTGTGAAAATGGACTAATAGAATAACCTCTCCCAAAAATACATGGTGCATACTGAAGTCAATATTTACTGAAAGTATGAATGTTAATGCCTTTCGTGTAGTTATAGTATGCAACACATTTTAATTTCCTCTTTTCCTTCCTTTTTACCTCCAAGAACAAAAAAGTATATATTTTGGACACCCATGTTCTATAATAATGTATTCCAAGAATGGGGTTGCTTAAGAGTACTGTCAAGATCTATTTGTAGGCTTCATCTAAGTGTAAATACTGGCATGTAGCAGATAGTAATAATAAGTGTGTGTGTGTGTATATATATGTATATATGCTAAATAAGTATAAGAATATATGCATAAATAACACTAAGTATATATATGTGTATACTATTTAGTACACTATACTATTTAGTATATATGCTATTCAGTGTCTCTATATATATACACACACACTATTATATATGTATTCTCTAGATAGGTAAATACTTTAGTCAATACGTATCAATAATTTTCATTACCTGAAAGTTTTAGGAGCAAAAATCAAATTACGTAGTAAATCTTGGAATTTCCCTTTCTAATTCTAATGTGCCTAAAATGGAACATGAAATGGGAGACTTATTTTCTTGACATAATTGCTTCCATTTTCTTATCCTTAGCTTTGGGTAAACTTAGTCCAGATCTCCACTCTTGTTTTCTCTCTCATTCTGGGAGTTGAGTCTTCTGTGACACCAAATGCATGGCCAACCTCATGCTCACTCCGAGCAGATTCATCGAGGAGGAAATGGAACCATAGGCTTCCATGAGTTCAGGGACTTAGATGAGGAGAGTATTTCTCAAGAAAATAAACTGTGATGCCTCAAATCAAAATCAATTAGGAGACCACAAAGAAAGACAAATGCTGATGACAAAGAGTCATGGCTGGTATTTAAGTGTCATTTATACACCTTTAAACTTCAAAATTTCCAAAACAAAGCACTTTTTCTTATACTTATGATCTAGTCTGTTCAACATTCCATGTAGTTTATGCCTCTGTGAAATTAAATGTAATTTGTTTATGGAAACGGAATGAAAACCTAAATTCAAAGCACATTTAAAAAAATCAAACTCATTAATTTGGGTCACATGCTCATTGACCCCCAGCCCATCTACTCTACCATTCTTTGTGCTTTTCCTGTAAACCTAAAAATATGTTCAGATGAGATCACAAATAAGGGTAGTGAGACAATATTTAGGTTTATTAGCCAGTATGGTTTTTCTACTATTTCTGCACCTCTCATCTTTCCCCACCTATGCCTCACCCTGACCCCAACCAACTAGAACACAGGCATTCTGCCAGCATTGCCTTAGGAGAGGTATCATGCTGAAGGTTGCAGCAAAAAAGTTCTGGCTTTTCAATTTCAAAAACAGTAACAAAAAAAGCCCCTATTACCCAGGAACAAAATAGATTTGAAAGGATACAAGAATACAAAATCAGAATAATGTTTTGTAATCTCTAGAGTCTAGATAAAATTTTCTGACGAGGAAAGAAAGAGTAGGAGGAAAAAGAGAAACGGAAAAAAAGGTATAAAAAAGTCCCTGGACCTTACCCCTCTCCCCAAGCTCACTCTCCCCAAGGATTGGAACTCTTGGATTGGTATGGAAATAAAAGCACACACGAAATGTGTCTACCAGCCACAGAGAACATTCTAACAAACTGGCAAGTTCTGTATGTTTTCTGACAGATTTCCTGTGTACCCTAGAAGAGCAAAAAAATGTTAAAGAACCTTGATGGCCCTGAGAGCTCACAGTGTTTCCCAGGTCCCAGTCTAGTAAATGAAATCAGCTAAGCATTCCCAATGGCTGATAGATGGATGGTAGCAGTTGTCAGAGAGCTGGAACCAGAGAACTCCTACAGTCAGAAGCAAGGGATATATCCTCAGGTCCCTGCATGGGGTGTAATCTAGGGAGGTGATGAGATGAAATAATGCTGAAAAGACACCAGCCGGCAGTGATGATAACCAAGAATCAGATGCTTCTAACCCCCAAGCATGGCACCATGAAACCCCTGAAATATAGATGCCATGCCGAGAAAGTGGAAGTAGATACAGTAATTTGTTGACCATAGTTTACTTTTCCCACCAAAGAAGAAGTGAGCACAAAGTAGAAGTTAAGCTAATGTATGGAAAAATTAAAATATGGTATTTCTTACACCACAGAACTTTTGTCAGTTTGATTTCAAGGACTTAGAAAATGAGCGAAAAAGATTGCTGTCTCAATTATGAACTCTATTCTGGATGAGGATACTAAGATTTATTAAGATTAGCCAGGATTCATCTAGGACTTTACTATAATGAGTCATGATAACACATGATACAAAATTAAAAAAAAAAAAAAAAAAAAAAACTGAAGCAGAGAAAAGTTGACAAGGATCTATCATTGTTCCATGTGATCATTATGCTCTATTTGCCGAGGCTTCTAGACAGTTCCATACAGATGGGACATAGGCACCTATGGTATTCTGGCATTCTTATAATCACTGTTTTGGGAAGTCCACAGGATTGAAGAGCCAAGAGTCAAGGAAACAGAAGGTAACTAAGTAGGCAATGCCTTTATAAGTCCAAAAATAATACAGGCCAGGCACATTAAAAGGATATGAATCCATCTTTGACAAAAACAAAAGTAAAATTATAAGTTAATGAAGAGGCAAAGCCAAGACTAAAACAAATTATGTGAAGATGCAGGACCATTTCCTTGCTTCCATCTCACCCACGTATTCTGAGTTTTCCTGGGGACGAGTGGGTAGTGTAGCCTCTATACTTTCTGCCACCAGTTAGCCCCTGCCCTTCTGAGTCCATTGCCACCAAGGGCCACTGACTCACAGCTCTAAGCTTGTTGGAACTTCAAATTCCTTGTATTTCCCCACCCTATGCTTCAAATTGCATGCAGTTGTACGTAGCCCTTGAGTTTCAGAATGATTGATCTGGAAGGGAGTGACAAAGTAATTTTCATGAAGAGGGATCTTTAGCTAACTTACCCTGAGCTGGGATTCCTCATGGTCCACTGCTCTTTCCTGTAGGGACAGAGAAAAGGTGATTCTGAGAATTAGCATACAAAGAATTCAACTACATGGAAGTCACAGAGTAGGCAATGTAGGGGTAAAGCAGGGAACATAAAATATCAGAAATTAGTTATTAAAAATCCCTCTTTGTGCATAGCGCTAGTTAATGCATATAATAATTTGGAAAACATCGTTGGGATTCTGATCAAGAGGTCGATCATAGCCTATCACCTTATATTTGTGCTATTCCTTCAAAATGGAGGGCAGTTTTCTTCCTGACTAAGGCTAATGGAATGATTCTTAGAAATATCTTCCATACCCATAAAAGCAGTCTCCTAATAATTGATCTATTTCAGTGTTTCTCCAAGTGCATTTTCTAGAACCACCAGTTCAGAGTCACCTGAAGTACTTGTTCAAAAGGTGAATGTCAACCTCGAGCCCAAATCTACTGAATTAGTAGAGACGGATTGAAGTTGAGAGCTAGAACTGGAAACCAAGGAAGCTCTGCTTTTTTAAGCAACCCACTTCTGCCCACTAAAGGTTAAAAACAGCTTTTCTAGCCCCTCAAAAACCTTGGCATCGTAAACATGGTTTCCTAGCACAGGCATGGGCCGAGTCAAAGTGAGCTGTAGTTTCTTTTGGTGTGAAATGCCTCGGAGTTTCATTAGGGTGAATTGGTCCTCTGGGATTCTGCCCCTTTGGGTGAGCTGAGATTACAGAATTGATTAGCAGCCAAGGGAACAGACTGAGCCTCCGGATCCCGCTGAATAAGCCGCAGCCATGTGTGCAACGCTGAATGTATGGTCCTATGAAATTTATGGCCAACTCTGTTTATAATCTTGTGGCATATGCCTCTGTAGTGTTTGTTTATAAAGGGCCAAGGCTGGGTGTATTATGCATCTCAAATGATATACTGTAGAGTTTCCCAGGATAAATGAAATATGTCCATTTTGTCCCATCTGGATCTTGTTATTTTTTTTTTTTTCCATGATTAGCATTTTGGCAGTTTCCACTCTTCCATTCTGCTGTTCTATGTGCCCAGGGGAGATGAAGAGTTGAGCTCTTTCCAAAATCAGGGTAGTGCTGTGTGGAGAAAAACTACAGCTGAAAGGGCACTTTCTTTATGGTAGATTCTCCACACTCGGCAGAGGAAGCACAGGTTTCAAATATGATTAGTGGGCAGTGAAAGCACCATGAGATCAAGGCTCGCGTGAGTCACAAAGTGTGGAAATGTTCTTACCAGATGATCATCAGGATACTGGAGATTTGCTGTCCCCAAGAACCAGCTGAGCTTGTGAAATTTTCCACGTACAGTTTCGCTGAGCTGCAGAAGGCGGCCCTGTTCTCAGTTCTGAATTTAGTCTGCTGGAGATAAAAATGGGGTCACGATGTTCACTTGACACCTTGTTAATTTATGCTACCGCAAAACCAAAGCAAAACAAAATTCATTTGTATGCAGTAATGTGGCTTAAAATAATGCTAAAACAGCCCCAAAATCTGTTTTTCATTTTGGGTGAGTTACTGGGGTAGGACTTAGAAACAAAACAGTCTACAAGGGCAAAGGTCCTTTTTTTTCACTTGTGAAATAGTCGGAACTAGCCCAGAAATCAGGGCCTTGATGTCCTCATGGATTTGCACTGAAAAGAAAATCACCTATGGTTATTTTTGCTTTTTATATAAACAAAAATGACTTGTAATAATTGATATTTTTAGTTGATAACTTAGATTTAAAATAGCTTGCTATTTTATTTCACACAGCATATTTCTACTCATATTGTTATTCATGTTTATAAACTCTCACTTGCTTTACGGTGATTCATTTTATATGTGTAAAATCAGGAAATTAAAACCAAAGTTGTTATAAATAGGTCTTGCATAATAATCAAAGTAAAAGAGAAAAATTTTAAAATAGCCTTTAGGAGTTTTGATTAAGAATTAATGTGCCAGATGTCAGGTACTGAAATACATTTACTATTTTCTTGTTGTTGCAATTAAATATTATATATAACATAAATACCTAATAAATTTTTAATATACCTTGAGAGGTGCTGCCACTTCAAATGATGAAAGGAAGCATTTTCTTCAAAACAAAACCTAAAGTCTTTCAGTTAAAATATTGTTCTGACTATTATATTTATATTGTTTCAGTGGTTACTGACTCCTCCATTGGTGCAAATTATTCTGTCTATATTCATTTATTTTCCCATCTATATCTACATCTATTCAGCTAGCTAATATATATTTCATAATATATTGCTAGCTTATGTATACTTCAAAGTATTAGTTTCCCCTTCCCATTTTCTGCCTTGCAGAAATACTACTAAGTTATATTACTTCTAGATCAGACACAGCTTCAGCTCCTGTGACAATTCATCCAAAACCAAGAAACACATAAAAACACACAGCTGCCTCTTTTCACATCTTTCCTCGGTCCCATTCCTTTAGTTTTTAATATTTGTTATACCTTCAGTTACTGGAGTTTTTTAGCAGTCTCCTGAAAAGCTTGTAGAAAGTCCAGACACTTACTTGCCATCCTCCAAACAATTCTGATTCAGCAAACCAGTGCAAGTCAGCCCAGGAATCTGCATAACAATTGACCTCCCAGGTAATTCAGAGGCAGATGGTCCTGAAATCACACGTTGAGAAATGGTGCTTTAAGACCTGTGAGCTTGTAAAGGAGAGTGAATCAGAGGCTTTCCTATTGCATCCCAATGGTCTTGGAATTGTTTCCCCAGAAGTGAATGCTAGGAAACTATTTCTCAGCTCTCTCTTTGAAGAATGGATATTTGCTGTGTTTCATCAGGCCATGTGGTTTCCTGACCACAGGAGGCACATTTTTTGAGTAATGTCATTACTACTCCATGCTCACCCCATCCCCATCCTTCTGTCCTTTGACTCCTTGATATTGACCATTACTTGAATCACATATGAACTTGCTCTGTCTTTTTTGGACACTGTGTCTACCTATCTGCTTCTCCTTGGGCAGTCAAACTCTGGAGGCTAGTCAGTTCCTCCGTGGTCTCTCTTGGCCTAGTAGGTGACATAGGCCAGGTTCCAGAGCCCACTTTCTCCAGGCTTGCTGTGTATCCATGATCAATGTACCTTGCAAACTCTCCTCAAGGCTTTGAATATAAACTTTTCATAGCTCTTTGAGATCTTGGGTTAGGAAAAAATGAAAGATCTCTTAGATAGGAGACAAAACACATGAATTATAAAAGAAAAGTTTGCCAAATTAGACTTTACGAAAATTAAAAGGTTCTGCCCTTTGAAAGAAACCATAAACAAAATAAGAATACCATAAACTAGTAGAAAATATTTATAAAACACCTATGCGCTAAATATATGATAAATAACTTGCTTCCAGAATAAAGAATTCTTAATAGTCAATTAATTAGTTAATATTTCAATAATATACAACCAAAATTTTATTTTTATTTCTTGTATTTTAGGTTCATTGGTACATGTGAAGGTTCGTTACATAGGTAAACTCATGTCATGTGGGTTTGTTGTGCAAATTATTTCCTCACCCAGGTATTAAGCCTAGTACTAATACTTATCTTCTCTCCTCTCCCATCTCCCACCCTCCACCCTCAATAGACCCCAGTGTCTGTTGTTTCTTAAGTTCGTAAGTTTTCATCACGTAACTTCCACTTACGAGTGAGAATATTCAGTATTTGGTTTTCTGTTCCTGCATTAGTTTGCTAAGGATAATAGTCTCCAGCTCCATTCATGTTCTCACAAAAGACATTATCTCATTCTTTTTATGGCTGCATAGTATTCCATGTTGTATATGTACCATATTTTCTTTATCCAATCTGTCACTGATGGGCATTTAGGTTGATTTACACTTACAACAACCATGTATAAGTGTTCTCTTTTCTCTGCAACTTCGTCAGCATCTGTTATTTTTTGGTTTTTCAATAATGGCCATTCTGATTGGTGTGAGATGTTATCTCATTGTGGTTTTGATCTGCATTTCCCTAATGATCAATGATAATGAACTTTTTTTTCATATGCTTCTTGGCCACATGTATGACTTCTTTGAAATGTATCTGTCCAGGCCAGGCACGGTGGCTCACGCCTGTAATCCCAGCACTTTGGGAGGCTGAGGTGGGTCGATTGCCTGAGGTCAGGAGTTTAAGACCAACCTGGCCAACACAGTGAAACGCCATCTGTACTAAAAATACAAAAATATTAGGTGGGCATGGTGGCGGGCACCTGTAATCCCAGCTACCGGGAAGGCTGAGGCAGAAGAATCGCTTGAACCCAGGAGGCGGAGGTGGCAGTGAGCTGAGATCATGCCATTGCACTCCAGCCTGGGAAACAAGAGTGAAACTCTGTCTCAAAAAAAAAAAAAAAAAAAAAGAAAAAAAGAAAAAAAAAAGCTGCTGAAAAGTATCTGTCCAAAAGTCTGTTTGTTCACTTTTTAATGGGGTTGTCTTTCTCTTGTATAATTTGTTTAAATTTCTTATAGATGCCAGATATTAGACCTTTGTTGGATACACAGTTTGCAAAAATATTTTCCCATTCTGTTGGTTGCCTGTTTACTCTGTTGATAGTTCCTTCCGCTGTGCAGAAGCTCTTCAGTTTAATTAGATCCCACTTGTCAATTTTGCTTTTGTTGTGATCATTTTTGGTGTCTTTGTCATGAAATCTTTGCCCGTTCCTATGTCCAGGATACTATTGCCTAGGTTGTCTTCCAGGTTTTTATAGTTTTGGGTTTTATTTAAGTCTTTAATTCGTCTTGAATTGACGTTTGCATATGGTATAAGGAAGAGGTCCAGGGTCAGTCTTCTGCATACGGCTAGCCAGTTCTCCCAACGCCATTTACTGAATAGGGAGATTTTCCCCATTGCTTGATTTTTGTCAGCTTTGTTGAAGATCAGATGGTAGTAGGTGTGCAACCTTATTTCTGGGCTCTCTATTCTGTCCCATCAGTCTAGGGGCCTGTTTTTGTATACAATTTTAAAAACAAGCAAAAGATCTGAACAGATGCTTACCAAAAACTCTACATAGATATTAGAAGATACTCAACATCATTAGTGATTAATATAATGCAAATTAAAACTGCAATTGGATATTACTTTGCCTATAAGTATAGCAAAATACAGACAAAAATTTCAAGTATTGCTAAAACTATAGAGCAACAGAAACTTCATGAATTCTTGGTAGCAATGAAAAATAGTACAACCACTTTGGAAAACAGTTTGGCAGTTTCACATCAATTTAAATATATACTTACCATACAACTCAGCAATTTGATTTATCTAAAACAAGTGAAAACATATATCCATACAAAAACTTGTATCCATATGTTTATAGGAAGTTTATTCATAATCACTAAAAGCTGGAAATAACTCAAATGTCAATCAACAGTTGGAGAGATCAACAAATATTGTTACCTCCATATAAAGGAATACTACTTAGCAATAAGGCAAACTTACCCTCTTGCAAAAAGACTTACGAATTTCAAATGTATCAGGATTAGTGCACAAAGCAAAACCTAAAATGTTGAATGCTGTATAATTCCATTTATATGATATTGTGATGATAGCAAAAATACAGGGCCAGGAAGCAGACCACTGGTTGCCAGGGTCTGTGAGTGGAGAGAGGAAACTGAAGAAAAGGTAGAGAACAGTGAGGGAACTTTTTGGTATGAAGGAAATGATCTATATTTTTATTTGGATGGTCCTGACAATATATATTTGTGAAAATTTATAAAACTGTGTACCTAAAATGATGATGCATTTTATTGAATTTTTAAACTTTATACTTCAAAAAACTGCCTTCGAACAAATTAAATGTTGTCAAATATAGCAAGAGCAAGATCTTTTCATGGGACGCCTCCTGTGACATTTCAGCAAAATAGTGAGCATTCATTTTTCTTTTACATTCTTTGCAGATAGATGCATATTTTTTTTCAATTAAATTTGTTCCATCTGAAATGCCATAATTTTAAAAATCAAACTCCTCCTGACTTCATAGTAACAGACCATGAATAAGCTGAAAATATCTTCTCTTAATAAGTTTTTAAGAGTCTGAAATGGGGGCAGGAAATAAATGTTATGATAATCAAATAATTTTTAGAACTTTAATTCCATTCAAGCTGACATTCTCTGGGATATCTGGTTTCTACCAGAATCGCATGTATTTCCCTTGCAATAAATTACAGACATGCACATGGAACAGAGGAAGAGGGTTGTGATAAAAAATAAAAGTGCAAACAAAAAAACAAAAAACACACCACTACCACCACCAACAACCCTATCAGCTTTAAGTCACGGCTAATATTCAGCTTACTGAAATGCTTACAGAATCAACCCACTGCTTGCTGACCATGCTCTGGCCACCTGTGGGTGACCAGAAAATTACCTGTAATACAAATAATCCAGCCCGTGCCGTCTAGCACATCATGGAGATTTAGTTTTCACTGGGGAGAGAGGGGCCAGCGACTGAGAGCTGAAACACAACACAGATGGGCTCTTTGAAAATCCACTGCATCCTGGCTTTTCCAATCTTCAGAACAGATAAAGTTACGTAGATGGAGAACTCCTGCTGCAAGGATAATGGGGCCTGTCTGCATAGGCATGGCTTCCCGTGACTTCCTCCCTGAGAACCATAGCATTTCATGAGAAGAACAAATTTGTACACACAAAAAAATCATCAGTTCCATCACTGACACTGTTCAATATTGCAAAATGCAATTGTTTTATTTAAATAACCTCTAATGAATCCGCTAATATCTAATTGAATGAATGTAATAGTCTTACCACCATTTGAGTTTCGAAATGCAAAGAAGTGCTTTGAGCTTTGCTGAGGCTTTATTGAAAATTAAATGTCCACAATCATTAATTAAAAATGGATTTAAAGAATGAGTAGGTTATGGATATATCTATATGAAGGCAACCAGATGGATTAATACAGCTGCATTTTCAAGCAGAGAAGAAACACAGCATTTCTGGTAATCTAATGGAAAGCAGAATGAAGAACCAAAAGATCGGAAAGGTTTGATAGTCTTAATCCCTATAACCACCACTCACTAATCCAACAATCATTTATAGGGTGCTAAGAGCATTGCACTAACTTAAGCCCCTAGGAAAAAAAAAATGAAAACAAGTCATACTTCCTAATATCTCCATAAATAGTTGTGTGACCTCAGTGAAGATTAAACACCAGGTACTTTAATTAGGGAAATGCCTTGCCAGCCATATAAAATTAATAGTTACAATCTAACACATGAACAATGTCAGTTAAAATTTCAGTAGTTAAAACATCAGTGCACTGGAGAGGAAATGGGAGCAGCATCTCTTTAATTACATGGAAAATAATATGGAAAACATGCCGTTGGATTAAAATAAAACCAAACTTCTGAAATACACGCTAGAGATTTGTTGTTGTGGTTGTTTATAGCAGCTTTATTCAAAATTGCCAAAACTTGGAAGTATGTCCTTCTGTAGGTGAATAAATAAATAAACTGTGGTTTATTTATACAATGGACTGTTATTCAGCACTAAGAGGAAATGAGTTATCAAGCCATGAAAAGACATGGAGGAACCTAAAATACATACTATGAAGTGAAAGAAGTCAATCTGAAAAGGCTACAGACTGTATGATTCCAACTAGATAAAATTCTGGAAAAGGCAAAATCATAAAGACAAGTAAAAAGATCAGTGGTTGCCAGGGAGTGGGGAAAGGGATGATTTTTAGGGCACTGAAACTATTCTCTGTGATACTGTTATCGTGGATACATGTCATTAATACATTTGTTAAAACTCTTAGAATATAAAACACCAAGAGTGAACTCCAGTGTGAACTATGGACTCTGATTTATAATGATGGGTCAGTGTGGGTTCATTGCTTGTAATAAATGTACCACTCTGGTTTGGGATGTTGACAGTGTGTGTCTGTCAGGCACGAGGTGGGGGAAGGTAGCGGATATATGGAACTCTGTACTTTCAGTTTTGCTAGGAACCTAAAACTGCTCTAAAAATAAACTGTTAAAAATCAATTTCAGTCATCACTGTCCTTCATTTCCTAAAGTTAAATGTCTTGAAAATCACTGTTTCGTGTGTGTGTGTGTGCGTGCGTGTGTGTATGTGTGTGTGTCTGATAGGAGGATAAATTTGGTCCCTATTACTCCATCTTAGCTGAAAGTGGGAGTACGTCTTTTCTAATATCTGTGTGGGTCTCATTTCTAAAAGTGTATCAGAAGAAATGACCCACACACGTCTTTTAGAATAAAAACTGCCCCTCTGTATGTTTAAGCCAGGAAGTATAAATCTAAATTCCTTGAAGAGCTGCTAATTGTAGGGAAACATTTAGAAACAGTTTACTAATAGGCATAACTAGCTGTTATGGACAATTTCAAAGAAGGCAAAGTCTTCAGTACAACCCCACTCTCTAGGTTGGGTCTTCCTTCCCACAGCCATTGTCTTTGGGGCCTCCTGGCTCTCAGAATTTCTTTCACATCCTACTGTTTACTCAAGACTGTACTCTCTTTTGGTTCAGACAATGTGCTCTGGACCATGTCTTGCTCTTGGCTAATACATATTGGAGAGAAAATGGATATTATTGGGTAAATGTATTGTGTCAGCATTTTAATGGGCATCTGTTAAAAACTGTCTTTTTTTTTTTTTTTGAGACAGAGTCTCCGCCTGTCACACAGGCTGCAGTGCAGTGGCATGATCTCGGCTCACTGCAATCGCTGCCTCCTGGGTTCAAGAGACTCTCGTGCCTCAGCCTCCAGAGTAGCTGGGACTACAGGCCCCCGCCACCATGCCTAACTAATTTTTCTACTTTTAGTAGAGACGGGATTTCACCATGTTGCCAGGCTGGTCTTGAACTCCTGTCCTCAATGATTTGCCCACCTCGGCCTCCCAAAATTCTGGGATTACAGGCGTGAGCCACCATGCCTGACCACAAACTGTCTTAATGCGCGGCAATGACAACAATTACAGAGGTTCTAGACATTCTGGCAGGCTGGTGGAAATGATATTTTTAGGTAGCTCAGAGGTTTTATGTTCCTGTATTACACACATTGGGCTAGCTCCTAGGGTCCTTTTTTTTTTTAATTATTATACTTTAAGTTCTAGGGTATATGTGCACAACGTACAGGTTTGTTACATACGTATACATGTGCCATGTTGGTGTGCTGCACCCATTAACTCGTCATTTACATTAGACATATCTCCTAATGCTATCCCTCCCCCCTCCCACCATCCCACTGTAGGCCCTGGTGTGTGATGTTCCCCTTCCTGTGTCCTAGTGTTGCCAGAGATATTTTTAAAGCACGTTATAACCCATTAATAATGGCTTTTAATTAGAACACACATAAACATGTCAGTGGCATTTGTTTAATGAGATAAACTTTGCAGAGAATTGCTGGAATGTGCCTAATATATTAAGTTCACAGTATTGTAGTGGGCATCTTTACTATGTATCTTTTTAACTACAATAAATAAAACAATTGAAAATAAAGCTCACAAGGAGAGCAGATGTGTATAGTCACATCATCCAGTGGAAAACAAAAACCAGATTTGTATCTGTTGTCCTGTATTAGTTGTTGTCAAACAATAATTATTGCCAGATAATGTTCAGTTTTTAGCTGCCATGGCTAATAATAATAAGGAAAGGTCCAAAAAATTATTTTATTTATTTTATATTGTAACTATATTTATATTTTGTATTTTTGCTTCTAAAACAAATGTGTGCAAAATAAAAACAAAAACAGGTTGGGGAGACGTCATTCATCTGTAACTAAATAAAGTATAATCAGTGTTGTAATTAAGTGAAGTACTAGATGGATATACTGTTCAGTGATTTGTCGGCTACAGGAGGAGGAGAATAGGAAAAGTGTAGAGAATAGGAATAGAGTTGGGTTTATTTTTATCAGCTCTCACTCTGACTTTTATAATGTGTTTAGTTGAGACTGGATGGGATCAGAGAGAACTCTGACACCAGTGACCTGGCACACATCAGATTCCTAATAAATGTCTGTTAGATTGAAGTGAAAATGTATATGTAGAGAATGATAGATTTACTATACACCAAAAATATCAACCAGGCCCAGCTGTTTTCAGGAAGAGCCAGAGAAAAACTTGATATTCATGCACAGCAATAGGCCACATATAGGAATGCTATTTATGACAATGAAGAATGAAATCTTGAATTGCAATATATAAGAAAAACAAAACATGAAACTAGATTCACAACATAACATTATTTCCATATCTGTGAATGGTATGCAGCAGGGAAAACTGAAATATCTTTACATGTCTTTTATTTAATAAAGTTGCTCCCTGTACCACCAAACCTCCTTACATGTTGTTTGGCTATAGGAAAGAGCCCAGAAGTATATAATTACGACAAAAAACAGAGTAGTTTTAAGTTCAAGGATTGTTTGTGGAATCGCTCAGTGAGCATCAACAAAAAGAGTGAAAATCAGTCAGTCTTTTTTTTTTCCTTTCTTTCTCCTCTTCTTTTTTGTAAATTGCTTTACAAGAGGTTGTAGGTGCCAGCCTCAAGAGGCAAGCCAGTGTCTGGGCTTTTAATTTTATACTCAAATCAATGATGATATTTGACTTCAGATTACAACTCAGAATTCAGTAAATGATTGTGCCCTCTCCTTGAATGGTGTTAATTTATACCCAAGCGGTAAGTACTTATGCAAATTAATCCTATGGCAGAGTGCGGCAGTAAATCCTAGGAACAGAAATAGCCAAAAGGCCAGGGATGCAAAGGCATTAGCTCTAGAGCCCATGGATTAATGTTAATTTATGAAGGAGAGAAAAATAAAAATCATAAACCTTAAAAAGGTTAGAAATAATTTTGTAGGGAAGAATTATCGTGCAAGCATTTTCACAAGTTGAGTTCTAAATGAGATTTGGCTGGATACTTATAACCCAAAGAGATATAAACATCTGGCCAAGGTTTATTTCATTGGGTATACTATGCTGGGAGGAGTTATTCCAATTTTTAAAGAAAGAAAATGATAAAAAAATATATCAGCTGTACTTTTATTAACCTTTTTTCACAGGAAGTTCTTTCTTGGGCTGAAATGATGACATTTATAGATATAAAAGCTAAAGTATGTCTGTTGGTTTTTAAGCTTTGTTCTCCAAGTGAAATGTGCACCCAGTTTTGTTTAAATGTTTGTATGTTTCAGTAAAATGTGTGTGGAAACTCTTTAATAAGTCAGCTCAGACACTAAATGAAAGGCAGTTTGTGAGATGACAAAATAGGATTCACTCTCTTTTTACTCAGGGACAGCATCATTTGTGACTTGAAAGAATATAAAAAAGTAAATTGCCTTCAATGCCTCATCTCAGAATGACACTGCTTCACATAAGGCACTTAAAAATTTTTTACACTAAGAAAAAACATTTTACGATAATAAACCACAAATCAATTCTATGAATATACTGACAAAACAGTTACTATCATAAATAGTTCCAAGTATTCAATTAATCATATTTTCCCTAAAATACTTACAGCAAGCTGAGTAACAGAACCCAATTGGAATGAAGGAAATCCATTTCTACTGTCCACTTACATCTATTAAGCTTGATGGGAAAAGATCCTTTAAATGTAATGGGATATATACTTTCCTCAATCAGATATCTGTTTTCAATTTTCAGTAAGTATTTCTGATTCTAGTAGAATCTTAAGAGTAAAATAAAGAAAGGAAAAGAGAAAAACATGTTTTGAATCCTGGTTTCTGCAGAAATTTATATTTTCCATTTAAAAAAATGTTCTGGAGCATTTTATTCGCCATTTATACTTTTCAATAAGAATATATAAATTCTAGTAAAATAATAATTACCAGGAGCTGGGAAGGGGAAAGGATTGGAAGGGCCAGGTAAAGGTTGGTGAACAAATACAAAGTTACAGTTAGATAGGAGGACTAAATTCTGATTTCTAGTTCTGTTGCACAGTAGGGTGACTGTGACTATGATTAGCAATATTGTATTTTATACTTAAAAATAGCTCAAAAAAGCAAATTTTGAATGTTCTTACCATAAAGAAATAATAAACTTATGAGGCAAGAGATATGATAAGGACTCTAATTTGATTAGTACACAATGTATATATGTATCCAAACATCACAGTGTACCTCATAAATATGTACAATTATGTGCAAATTTGAAACAAAAATTTTAAATATATAAAATTAAATATAAAATGAAACTATAAATTCTATTATGGAATTTGTAAAAAAAAAAAAGTATGAGATAATCAGGTCAGCCTGTTAACACATTTTTCTTTCTAAATATCATTGACTTGATATTGTCACTTTGTGCAAAGGAAGTAATATAATGCAAAGAACATAAATTTTGGAAGAAGATATGTTCTCATATTTCAGTCATGTCACTTTATAACTATGTGATCAGAGACAAGTTATGGGAAAAATTAACAGTTTTCTCATTTGTATAATGTGGATAATAATACTATGATTGCAGTGCGGGTCTGTTATGATGAGAAACTTGAATGATCTATTTTAAACAACAAATAAATATTAAGTGCTCAACAAAAAGACCCTACTAATTATATTACAGTTTATAGTATGGTTCTCAAATAGCATCAGTCTATGTTTTTAACCAAATTATAAGATTCAGAATACAATAAAAGTAATGCAATAAGTAGGATACACACTGCACATAAACTGTGCATAAAGTAGTGGTTTTGATGAATGACCACAGCTTGCTGACAATGCTTATTGGATCTCATTTTACAGTAAGAAAAAAATGTACTTATGTACAGACACTTTTTGTATTTCCTATAGATGGTTATCCAAAAGTACTATTTTTATTTTTAGTTTTCTACAAATATTTGTTGTGGAGATGGGGTCTCACTATGATGCCCAGGCTGGTTTCAATCTCCTGCTTTTTGCCTCCACCTCCCAAAGTGCTGGGATCATAGGCATGAACTACCACACCCAGCAAGATTAAGTTATAAGGTAGCACCAAACTGACTGAAAATATTAAGCCTACTAAGATAATTAAAATTAAAATTTATTATTAAATTACCTAAACAATAGGAGGGTACTTAAACAGTATATGTACAGGTTAAAAAAGAATAAAGATACTTCCAGTTTGGACAAGATGACAAGAATTCATTTCCTTGCTTCTTCCCATTAAACATTACTATAAACCCTGGAAATCACATGAACCATGAAAGGTGCTAAGAAGAAGGGAGCTGGTTTGGAAAACTACTCAACAGAGAAAGCCCACCCACTAACATTTTCAACCCCTAACTTCGCAAAAGAAGACAATTCAGGTAGGTTCATTCTCCCTCCAGATTGAATGAGCATCCTTCTGATACCATCAAGAGCGCCCAACAACATAAACAATAGCGCTATATTCGAAGCTCCCACTGAGTGTCAGCAGCTGGGGAAGCACTGTCCTCCACTGGGCCTGAGACTCACCTGTCTCTTGGAATCTCACCAAGAGATACCAAGGAGTTGCAGCTACCCTGGCAAAGAGACCCAGCTACTGAAAGCAGCTTGGTACAGGAAAGCCTCTTTGTACTTATGGACCCAAGGCACTCTTTCTTCACCCACAGATACCAGTTCAGGTGTGTAGAACCAACAAAGGGATGCCACCAAACCAAGTCGCCTGGTCATGAGAACGTTTTTGTCCCCATGAACTAAGAGATGATTTTTCCCTCCCCAGAAACACTGAACAGCCAGGTTCAGGAGAGGAGCCTATAACATTTCTCCACCATTAAGAAATACTCAGTATCCTGGCCTGTGAAATATTTCCCCACCCACCCCAAGAATATTAAAGAGGTCCAGTGAAGAACAATGAGAAACTTGGCACTAGATAAATTGAGCAGATGAAAATAACACTATAAGACCTCTTTATAAACTGCCACTGAAACCATAGTCTGCAAAAATAGGGGAAGAACATTATAAACTTAGATCAATACCTGCTAAAATGCAAGATTTAAATAGGATCCAGAGTCCCCTAACATAATAGGCAAAAGGCCAAGTGTACAATAGAAAATCACCTGTCATACCAAGAACCAAAAAAGGACAATTTGAAAAACAAAAGACAATCAGTTGATGCAAACATCTGATTTTTCTCAAGATGTTAGAATTCTCTGAAAAGAATTTTAAAGCACCATCATAAACACACTTCGATTAATTATAAATCATCTTAATACAAATGAAACAAATATACAAACTTAACAAAGAAATAGAAGTTATAAAAGAGAACTGAACTGAAATTACAGAACTGAGAAACACAATAATGGAAATTAAAAAACTCACTGGACTCAACCGTAGAGTGGAAGTGAAGAGAGGATAGCATCAGTAAACCTGAAGACAGAACACTAGAATTTATGTAATCTGAAAAACAGAAAATATAGACTGAACAAAAGTCCAGGGTCCTATAGGATAATAATAAAAGGTCAACACTCATCAGAGTCACAGAAATGGAGAAAAAGAGAGGAGGCCTGAAAGACTATTTGTACAAATAATTGCTGAAAACTTCCCAAATTTGGTGAAAGACACAAGCCTACACATCCAAAGAGCTAAGGGAATCCCAACTGGGAAAAACCTTAAAGAAATCCATACCAAGAAATCTGGTAAGTAATCTTTAGAAAAATAAAGATAAATATTGAAAGCACCAAGACAAGATACAACACTTATAGAGGAACACCAATTCCAATAACAGATTTTTTAAAAATCTGAAACAACAACAACAACAACAAAAAACTAGAAGGATATGGTACAACATTTTTCTAAGCAGAATCTAGTGCTGAAGGAAAAGATTCTATAGTGCTGTGAAGTAACTGTAAATGTGAATTTTATATCGGGTTAAACTGTTCTTTAAAAATGAGGTGGTAAAACAACACTCTCAGACAAAGGAAATCTAAAACAAATTGTTACTTGCAAATCTAGCTTTATAGACTGGCTAAAGGAAATTCTTCAAACCAAAAGGAAATGATAAGAAATTTTGGAACATTAGGAAGATGCAATAATGGAAAAGCAGTAAGGAAGTATGGCCACATAAAATATACTACCTTTGCTCTCCTGCATTGTATAAATAACATTTGATGACTGAAACAAAAATTATAATACCATGTGATGCTCAAGCTGATGATATAGAAAACTGAGGTGGGTAAAGAAACCTAAATTGATATGAAGTTTTCAGTGTTCACTAGAAATGGTTAGATGTTGATACAAGTAGGCTGTAATAAGTTATATCTATACCAGCCTGCCTTACAAGAACTCCTGAAGGAAGCACTAAATAGGGAAAGGAAAAAGTGGTACCAGCCACTGCAAAAACAAACCAAAATGT
The DNA here is from genome assembly GCF_000951045.1 of Mandrillus leucophaeus. Lineage (NCBI taxonomy): Eukaryota > Metazoa > Chordata > Mammalia > Primates > Cercopithecidae > Mandrillus > Mandrillus leucophaeus. The sequence continues at coordinate 5,048,612 of NW_012106030.1, read as the reverse complement.
AAAGACTATCAACACTATGAAGAAACTGCATCAACTAATGGGCAAAATAACCAGCTAACATCATAATGACAGGATCAAATTCACGCATAACACTATTAACCTCAAATGTAAACAGGCTAAATTGCCAATTAAAAGGCACAGACTGGCAAATTGGATAAAGAGTCAAGACCCATTGGTATGCTATATTCAGGAGACCCATCTCATGTGCAAAGACATATATAGACTCAAAATAAAGGGATGGAAGAAGATTTACCAAGCAAACGGAAAGCAAAAAAGAAGCAGGGGTTGTAATCCTAGTCTCTGATAAAACAGACTTTAAACCAGCAAAGATAAAAAAATACAAAGAAGGGCATTACATAATGGTAAAGGGATCGATGCAACAAGAAGAGCTATCTTAAATATGTATGCACTCAATACAGGAACACCCAGATTCATAAAGCAAGTTCTCAGAGATCTACAAAGACACCTAGACTCCAAAACAATAATAGTGGGACACTTTAACACCCCACTGTCAATATTAGATCAACGAGACAGAAAATTAACAAGGATATTCAGGACTTGAACTCAGCTCTGGATCAAGTGGACCTAATAGACATCTACAGAACTCTCCACCCCCAAATCACAGAATATACATTCTTCTCAGCACCACAGAGCACTTATTCTAAAATCAACCACATAATCGGACATAAAAGACTCCTCAGCAACTGCAAAAGAATGGAAATCATAATAAACAGTCTCTCAGACCAAAGTCCAATCAAATTAGAACTCAGGATTGAGAAACTCACTCAAAACCACACAACTACATGGAAACTGAACAACCTGCTCCTGAATAAATACTGGGTAAATAATGAAATTAAGGCAGAAATAAATAATTTCTTTGAAACCAATGAGAACAAAGACACAACATATCAGAATCTCTGGGACACAGCTAAAGAGTGTTTAAAGAGAAACTTATAGCACTAAATGCCCACAGGAGAAAGTGGGAAAGATCTAAAATCGACACCCTAACATCACAATTAAAGGAACTGAGAAGTAAGAGCAAACAAATTCAAAAGCTAGCAGAAGATAGAAATAACTAATATCAGAGCAGAATTGAAGGAGATAGAAACCTTCAAAAAATCAGTGAATCCAGGAGTTGCTTTTTGAAAAGATTAACAAGATATATAGACCACTCACCAGATCAATAAAGGAGAAAAGAGAGAATAATCAAATAGACACAATAAAAAAATGAAAAAGGGAGATCACCACTGATCCCACAGAAATACAAACTACTATCAAGGATAATACAAGCACCTCTAAACAAATAAACTAGAAAATCTAAAAGAAATGGATAAATTGCTGGACACATACAGTCTCCCAAGACTAAACCAGGAAGAAGTTGAATCCCTAAATAGACCAAAAACAAGTTCTAAAATTGAGACAGTAATTAATAGCCTACCAACCAAAAATTCCCCAGGACCAGACGGATTCACAGCCAAATTCTACCAGAGGTACAAAGAAGAACTGGTACCATTCCGTCTGAAAGTATTCCAAACAATAGAGAAAGAGGAACTTCTCCCTACCTAACTCATTTTATCAGGCCAGCATCATCCTGACACCAAAACCTGGCAGAGACACAACAACAAAAAAAGAAAATTTCAGATCAATATCCCTAATGAACATTGATGTGAAAATCCTCAAGAAAATACTGGCAAACTGAATCTAGCAGCACATTAAACAGCCTATCCACCACGATCAAGTCAGCTTCATCCCTGGGATGCAAGACTGGTTCAACATACACAAATCAATAAACAGAATCCATAACATAAACCGAAGCAATGACAAAAACCACATGATGATCTCAATAGATGCAGAAAAGGCCTTTGATAAAATTCAACACCCCTTCATGCTAAAAACTCTCAATAAATTAGGTATTGATGGAACATATCTCAAAATAATAAGAGCTATTTATGACAAACCCACAGCCGATATTATACTGAATAGGCAAAAGCTGGAAGCATTCTCTTTGAAAACTGGCATAAGACAAGGATGTCCTCTCTCTCCACTCCTATTCAACATAGTATTGAAAGTTCTGGCCAGGGCAATCAGGCATGAGAAAGCAATAAAGAATATTCAAATAGAAAGAGAGGAAGTCAAATTATCTCTGTTTGCAGATGACATGATTGTATATATTTAGAAAACCCCATTATCTCAGCCCCAAATCTCCTTAAGCTGATAAGCAACTTCAGCAAAGTCTCAGGATACAAAATCAATGTGCAAAAATCACAAGCATTGCTAGACACCAAAAATAGCCAAATCATGAATGAACCTTCATTCACAATTGCAACAAAGAGAATAAAATACCTAGAAAGAAATACAACTTACAAGGGATGCAAAGGACCTCTTCTAGGAGAACTACAAACCACTGCTCAAGGAAATAAGAAAGAACACAAATGGAAACACATTCCATGTTCATGGATAGGAAGAATCAATATCATGAAGATGGCCATATTGCCCAAAGTAATTTTTAGATTCAGTGCTACTCCCATTAAGCTATCAGTGACTTTCTTCACAGATTTAGAAAAGCTACTTTAAATTTCATATGGAACCAAGAAAGAGCCCGTATAGCCAAGAGAATCCTAAGCAAAAACAACAAAGCTGAAGGCATTATGCTACCTGACTTCAAACTATACTACAAGGCTACAGTAACCAAAACAGCATGGTACTGGTACCAAAACAGATATATAGACCTATGGAACAGAACAGAGGCCTCAGAAATAACAACACACATCTACAACCAACTGATCTTTGACAAACCTGACAAAAACAAGCAATGGGGAAAGGATTCCCTATTTAATAAATGGTGCTGAGAAAACTGGCTAGCCATATGCAGAAAACTGAAACTGGACCCCTTCCTTACACCTTATACAAAAATTAACTCAAGAAGAATTAAAGATTTAAATGTAAGACCTAAAACCATAAAAACCCTAGAAGAAAACCTAGGTAATACCATTCAGGACATAGGCATGGGCAAAGACTTCATGACTAAAGCACCAAAAGCAATGGCAATAAAAGCCAAAATTGACAAATGGGATGTAATTAAGCTAAAGAGCTTCTGCACAGCAAAAGAAACTATCATCAGAGTGAACAGGCAACCTACAGAATGGGAGAAAAATTTTGCAATCTATCCATGGGACAAAGGGCTAATATCCAGAATCTACAAAGAACTTAAACAAATTTATAAGAAAAAAAAACATCAAAATGTGGGTGAAGGATATGAATAGACACTTTTCAAAATAAGACATTTATGTGGCCAAAAAACATATGAAAAAAGGGTCATCATCACTGGTTGTTAGAGAAATGCAAATCAAAACCACAATGAGATACCATTTCACAGCAGTTAGAATGGTAATCATTAAAAAATCAGGAAACAGGCCAGGCATGGTGGCTTATGCCTGTAATCCCAGCACTTTGGGAGGCCAAGGCAGGCAGATCACGAGGTCAGGAGATTGAGACCACGGTGAAACCCCGTCTCTACTGAAAATACAAAAAATTATCCAGATGCAGTGGTGGGCGCCTGTAATCCCAGCTACTTGGGAGGCTGAGGCAGGAGAATGGCGTGAACCTGGGAGGTGGAGCTTACAGTGAGCCGAGATTGTGCCACTGCACTCCAGCCTGGGTGACAGAGCGAGACGCCATCTCAGGAAAAAAAAAAAAAAAAAAGTCAGGAAACAACAGATGCTGGAGATGATGTGGAGCAATAGGAACACTTTTACACTGTTGGTGGGAGTGTAAATTAGTTCAACCATTATGGAAGACAGTGTGGCGATTCCTCAAGGATCAAGAATTAGAAATACCATTTGACCCAGCAATCCTATTAGTGGGTATATACCTAAAGGGTTATAAATCATTCTACTGTAAAGACACGTGCACATATTTGTTTATTGCTGCACTGTTCACAATAGCAAAGACTTGAAACCAATCCAAATGCCCATCAATGTTAGACTGGATACAGAAAATATGATATATATATATCATGGAGTACTATGCAGCCATAAAAAAGAATGGGTTATTGTCCTTTGCAAGGACATGGATGAAGCTGGAAACCATCATTCTCAGCAAACTAACCCAGGAACAGAAAACCAAACACTCCATGTTCTTAGTCATAGATGGGAACTGAACAGTGAGAACACATGGACACAGGGAGGGGAACATCACACATGGGGGCCTGTCAGGGGGTGGGGGGCAGGGGAGGGATAGCATTAGGAGAAATACCTAATGTAGATGATGGTTTATGAGTGCAGCAAACCACCATGGCACATGTATACCTATGTAACAAACTTGCATGTTCTACACATGTATCCCAGAACTTAAAGTATAATAATAAAAAAATAATAAGTTATATGTATTTACCCTAATACCCATTCCTCTGGGTACTATGAGAGATAAATATTCAAACGCACTATAAATAAATCCAGATAGAACCTTTAAAGATATTCAAGTAACCTACAGGAAGGCAAGACAAGTTTAACAGCGAGGGGAGAAACAGGTGAAACAAATAGAAAACAAGAATTGGCAGACTTACGTTCTTACATAGCAATAATTAATTCAAATGCAAATGGTTGTAAGTATACCAGTCAAAAAGTAGAGATTGGCAGCGTGGAGTTCTAAAAACTACACAACCAAATACTGTTTACAAGAATTTATCTCCATAATATAGATAGATTGGCAGTAAAGGGATGAAAAAGATATACCATGAAAACATGTTTAAAAAAGCAAAGCAGGAGTGCCTCTGTTAATATCTAGTGAGGCAGACTGTTAATATCTAGTGAGGCAGAAGAGCAATATATGTATGTGTGTGTGTGTGTGTATATATATATGGACAAAAATGGCATTACTTAATGATTAAAGAATTAAACTTCTATATAAAAATCTTTAATGTGTATGCATCAAATGACAGAACGTCGGTAAAAACAGAAAAAGCCACAATTAAATATGAGAACTTCAATGATCTCTTCCTGTGGAACTAGACATTATCATCAAGCATAGAGAAGATCTAGCTGGATGCAGCTGGGTACAGTGGCAGGCACCTGTAGTCCCAGTTATTCAGGAGGATAGTATGAGCCCAGGAGTTGAGTTCAAAACCAGCTTGGGCAATATAATAATAGTAGGGACCTCTCTCAAAAAAAAATCTTTACATATGGAAGATCTAAAGAACACAATCAGCAGAATCTAATGGACATATATAGAACATTCCACCCAACAATAGCAGAATATACCTATTTCTTCAAGTGCTTAAAGGATATTTACTAATATAGACTATACTTGGAGCCATAAAATAAACTTCAACAAATGTAAAACAACTGAAATTTTACAGAGTGTTTTCTTACACCATAATGGAATCAAATTAGAAATCAATAAAAGAAAGAAAACAAGAAATCTCTAAAAATGTGGGACTTAAACAAGGCATATCTAAGTCTCAAGGAAATTTTTTAAAATAACTAAATGAAAACAAAAACACAACAGATTAAAATATGAGTGATGTGTATAAAGCAATGTTAAGAGGTAAATTTATAGGATTAAATGCTTACATTAGAAACAAAAAAGATCTCAAATTAATAACCTAATTTTCAATCTCAAAAAATCCTGGAAAAATAGAACAAATTACAGTGAGTAAAAGGAAGGAGATAATAGATAAAAGCAGAAATCAAGGATACTGAAAATAGAAAAAAAAGGTAGTAAAAAAATCAATGAAACACAAATATGGTTTTTAAAATAAATAATACAATTAAAAAACTTCCAGCAAGACTGACAAAAATAGAAAATAGAAATAGTCAAATCAGGAATAAAGTAGGACACATCACTACAGATCGTAGTACTGTTAAAATATAATATATAATATACTCCTAAGTTCAAAAACATAAAACGAATGGAGTAATTCCTCAAAAATTACAAACCTCTAAGAGGAAGTAGGCAGTACAAATCATCTCATATTAACAAAGAAATTGAAATTGTAATTTAAAAGCCACTGCCCAAAACCCCCCTCCCCCCAAAAATCTTCAGACCTAGTTGGTTTCACTGGAGAAATCTAACAAAATGTAAAGAAGAATTAATACCAATTTTACAAATCTTTTCCAGAAAATAGAAAAGAAGGGAACATTTCTCAACTCATGTTATAAGTCTATTATTGCCCTAAATACTAAAACCAGAAAATGACAGCTCAACAAAACAAAACAAAGACCACAATAAAACAAAAAATCCCACAAACATCTATCATTAATTTAAATGCAAAAATACTCAACAAAATATTTGCACACCAAACCCATAAATGTAAACAGAGCTACATACCATGATCAAGTGAGGCTAACTCATCACTCAAGTTTCCTCTTCTTTGAAGCGTCTGTTTAAAGATGATATTCACTTTAATTTTTTTTTTATTATTTATTTGAGATGGAGCCTCACTCTGTCACCCAGCATGAAGTGCAGTGGTGCGATCTTGACTCACTGCAGCCTCTGCTTCCTGGGTTCAAACAATTCTCCTCCCTCTGCCTCCCGAGTAGCTACAATTACAGGTGTGCACCACCATGCCTGGCTAATTTTTCTTCCTTATATTTTTAATAGAGAAGGGATTTCACTGTGTTGGCCATGCTGGTCTTGAACTCCTGGCTTCAGGCTACCTACCCACTTCGGCTTCCCAAAGTGCAGGGATTACAGGTGTGAGCCACCATGCCCAGCCAAATTTTCTTGATTATCGTTTCTGTATTCATTTTAAAGATTGCTTTATATATTCTGAGTACTAATATGTTTATTTTTTGTGCTGAAAATATTTTCTCTGTCTCTTTTCTTCATGGTAACCGTGAATGAAAAAGGTCTGTAATTTTGTCTTATTTAATATTTGTATTATCTCTTATGGTTTGTTCTTTTTGAGTCTTAAAGAAATCTCTTTGTGCCCTAAGGTCATAAAAGTATTCTCCAAATTTTCGTTTAAGTGTTTTAAGTATTGCTTTTAACATTTAGTAAGTATTTAATCCATCTGAAATTGATTTCTATATATTAAATGCAGTAAGACTACAGTTAAATATTTACTTCAATAAAATTCTGAATTGTCCTATGATGATTCTTCATTCAGGGCTCAGCATTCTCTTACTGATCTGCAGTGCGGCTCCATCACATACCAAAGGTGCATACATGTACAACTCTGGTTCTGGAGACTCTCTTTTCAGTTCTAGGGGTTGTCTATTACTGTGCCAGTACTGAGCTGCCTTAAACACTCTAATTCGTAATAAATCTCAGTATCTATAAGGCAAGCCTTGTATGTGTGTTTTTTTTTATTTTAGTTTAGTTTAAGTTCTGGGACACATGTGTAAAACATGCAGGTTTGTTACATAGGTGTATGTGTGCCATGGTGGTTTGTTGTACCTACTGACCTGTCCTCTCAGTTCCCTCCCCTCACCCCCAATCCTGCAACAGGCCCTGGTGTGTGTTGTTCCCCTCCCTGTGTCCATGTGTTCTCATGGTTAAACTCCCACTTATGAGTGAGAACATGCATTGTTTAGTTTTCTGTTCCTATATTACTTTGCTGAGGATAATGGCTTCAAGCTTCATCCATTTCCCTGCAAAGACATGATCTCATTCCTTTTTATGACTGCATATGCTGGTACCGTTTCTTCTGAAACTATTCCAAACAATGAAAAAGGAAGGACTCCTTCCTAACTAATTTTATGAAGCCGGCATCATCCTGATACCAAAACCAGGCATAGACACAACAAAAAAAGAAAATTTCAGGCCAATATCCCTGATGAACATCGATGCGAAAATCCTCAATAAAATACTGGCAAACCAAATCCAGCAGCACATCAATAAACTTATCCACCACGATCAAGTCAGTTTCATCCCTGGGATGCAAGGTTGGTTCAACATATGCAATCAATAAATGTAATCTATTACATAAACAGAACCAGGGACAAAAACCACATGATTATCTCAATCGATGCAGAAAAGGCCTTTGATAAAATTCAACATTCTTTCATGTTAAAAACTCTCAATAAACTAGGTATTGAAACATATCTCAAAATAATAACAGCTATTTATGACACTCATAGCCAATATCATATTGAATGGGCAAAAGCTGGAATACCTAGGAATACAACTAAGAAGGGATGTGGAGGACCTCTTCAAGGGTATTGCGTATTGTTTGTGTCCAGGAATTGATCCATTTCTTCTAGATTTTCTAGTTTATTTGCATAGAGGTGTTTATAGTATTCTCTGAGGGTAGTTTGTATTTCTGAGGAGTCAATGATGATATCCCCTTTATCATTTTTTATTGTGTCTATTTGATTCTTCTCTCTTTTCTTCTTTATTAGTCTAGATAGTGGTCTATCAATGTTGTTAATTTTTTCAAAAAACCAGTTCCTGGATTCATTTTTTTTTTTTTTTGGAGGGATTTTTTTGTCTCTATCTCCTTTAATTCTGCTCTGATCTTAGTTATTTCTTGTTTTCTGCCAGCTTTTGAATTAGTTTGCTCTTGCTTCTCTAGCTCTTTTCATTGTTAGTCTAGATAGTGGTCTATCAATGTTGTTAATTTTTTCAAAAAACCAGTTCCTGGATTCATTTTTTTTTTTTGGAGGGATTTTTCTGTCTCTATCTCCTTTAATTCTGCTCTGATCTTAGTTATTTCTTGTTTTCTGCCAGCTTTTGAATTAGTTTGCTCTTGCTTCTCTAGCTCTTTTCATTGTGATGTTAGGGTATCAATTTAAGATCTTTCTAGCCCTCTGATGTGGGCAATTAGTGCTATAAATTTCCCTCTTATCACTGCTTTAGCTGTGTCCCAGAGATTCTGGTACATTATCCCTTTGTTCTCATTGGTTTCAAAGAACTTCTTGATTTCTGCCTTAATTTCATTATTTACCCAGTATTCATTCAGGAGCAGGTTGTTCAGTTTCCATGTAGCTGTGTGGTTTTGAGTGAGTTTCTCAATCCTAAGTTCTGATTTGATTGCACTGTGGTCTGAGAGACTGTTATGATTTCAGTTCTTTTGCATTTGCTGAGGAGTGTTTTACTTCCAATTATGTGGTTGATTTTAGAATAAGTATAATGTGGCACTAAGAAGAATGTATTTTCTGTTGATTTGGGGTGGAGAGTTCTGTAGATGTCTATTATGTCCACTTGATCCAGAGCTGAGTTCAAGTCCTGAATATCCTTGTTAATTTTCTGTCTCATTGATTTAATATTGACAGTGTGGTGTTAAAGTCTCCCACTATTATTGTGTGGGAGTCTAGGTGTCTTTCTAGGTCTCTAAGAACTTGCTTTATGAATCTAGGTGCTTCTGTATTGGGTGCATATATATTTAAAATACTTAGCTCTTCTTGTTGAATTGATCCCTTTACTATTGTGTAGTGCCCTTCTTTGTCTTTTTTGATCTTTGTTGGTTTAAAGTCTGTTTTGTCAGAGACTAGGATTGCAACCTCTGCTTCATTTTTGCTTTCCATTTGCTTGGTAAATTTTTCTCCATCCCTTTATTTTGGGCACATGTGTGTCACTGCAAATAAGATGGGTCTCCTGAATACAGCACACTGATGAATCTTGGCTCTTTATTCAATTTGCCAGTCTGTTTCTTTTAAATTGGGGCATTTAGCCCATTTACATTTAAGGTTAGTGTTCTGATGTGTTAATTTGATTCTGTCATCATGATGCTATCTGGTAATTTTGCACACTAGTTGACGCAGTTTCTTCATAGTGTCATTGGTCTTTATATTTTGGTGTGTTTTTGCAGTGGCTGTTATTGGTTTTTCCTTTCCATATTTAGTGCTTCCTTTAGGAGCTCTTGCAAGGCAGGTCTGGTGGTGACGAAATCCCTCAGCATTTGTTTGTCTGGAAAGGATTTTATTTCTCCTTCACTTATGAAGCTTAATTTGGCTGGATATGATATTCTGTGTTGAAAATTCTTTTATTTAAGAATATTGGCCCCCAATCTCTTCTGGCTTGTAGGATTTCTGCTGAAAGGTCCACTGTTAGTCTGATGGATTTCCCTTTGTAGGTGACCTGACCTTTCTTTCTGGCTGCTCCTAACATTTTTTCCATCATTTCGATCATGGAGAATCTGATGATTATGTGTCCTGGGGTTGATCTTCTCATGGAGTATTTTAGTGGTGTTCTCTGTATTTCCTGAACTTGCATGTCAGCCTGTCTTGCTAGGTTGGGGAAGTTCTCCTGGATAATATCCTGAAGTGTTTTTTCCAGATTGTTTCCATTCTCCCAGACTCCAGATACTCCAGTCAATCATAGGTTCAATCTTTTTATGTAGTCCCATATTTCTTGGAGGCTTTGTTCATTTCTATTCATTCTTTTTTCTCTAATCTTGTCTGCATGCCTTACTTCAGCAAGGTGGTCTTCAAACTCTGATATTCTTTCTTGCACTTGGTCAGTTCAGTTATTGATACTAGTGTATGCTTCATGAAGTTCTCGTACAGTGTTTTTCAGCTCCATCAGGTCATTAATAGTCCTCTTTAAACTGGTTTTTCTAGTTAGCAGCTCCTCTAACCTTTTATCAAGGTTCTCAGCTTCTTTGCATTTGGGTTAGAACATGCTCCTTTAGCTCAGTGGGAGTTTTTATTTCCCATCTTCTGAAGCCTACTTCTGTCAATTTGTCTATCTCATTCTCCGTCCAGTTCTGCACCCTTGCTGGAGAGTCATTGGCATTGTGATCATTTGGAGCAGGAGAGGCACTTGGGCCTTTTGGGTTTTCAGTGTTTTTTGTTGTTGTTGCTGATTCTTTCTCAGCTTCATGAGTTCGCCTAGTTTCGATCTGCTGACCCTTGAATGAGGTTTTTGTGGGGACTTTGTTGTTGATGCTATTGTTGCTTTATGTTTGTTTTTCTTTCAATGTTCAGGTCTCTCTTCTGTAGGACTGCTGTGGTTTCCTGGGGGTTCAATTCAAGTCTGATTCATCTTGTTCACTCCTGTGCCTGGAGATGTCACTCAAGGGGTCTGGAGAACAGCAATGATGGCTGCCTGCTCCTTCTGGGATCTCTGGCCTCGAGGGGCACCAACCTGATGGCAGTAGGGTCGCTCCTGTATAGGGTGTCTGACAACCCCTGTTGGAGGGTCTCAAACAGTTGGGTGGCACGGGAAACAGGACCCATTTAACAAAGAACTTTGACTATTCCTTGTAGAGAGAGTGTGCTTCGTTGCAGGGAAACCCACTTGTCTGGGCTGCCTAGATTCCTCAGAACCACTAGGAGGAAAGGCTAAGTCCGCTGGTCTGCAGAGATTGTGGTCACCCCTTCCCCTGTGGGCTCAGGTCTAGGGAGATCAGAGTTCAGTCCCTGAGCCTCTGGCTGGAGTTGTAGTTCCTGCAGGGAGTCCCCACCCAGTGAGGAAGGACGAGTCGGGGTCAGGCCTGAAGAGGTGCTCTGGCCACAGTCTGACACAGTCGGTGTGTTGGGTTGTGGGGGATACCTCTTGGGAGCAAGTCTTCCAGACTCCCTGGTTCCAGCAGGAGAAATGTGTGGCCTGGAGCTATAGAGATGGATGCTGCCCTTCTCCCACCCAGGGAGCTTAGCATGTTAGGCAGTTATGAGTCCCAGTGTTGGCTGCTCCCAAGGAGCTCTACTGGCTTAGACAGCAGCAGGCAGCTGCAGCTGTGGTGCTGGTTGCCCCTCCCCGCAGAAACTCGGTAGGCTTAAGGAGATTCTAGCGGAGAGGCTGTTGATTATCTGTGTGGCTCTGGGATAGGGACCATAGGTCCTGGTGATGTGAGTTTGTGAGGGGGATCTTCCGATCTGTGGGTTGCACAGTTCCGTGGAAAAAGCATGGTTTTCCCAACTGGGTAGTACACTCACTCACTACCTCCCTTGGCTAGGGGGTGGGGGCTCCCCTGCCCTGTATGGCTCTGAAGTGGGCCACCACACCACATTGCTCTTCCTTCCTCTCTGTGGATCACGCCAGCCACCTAGTCAGTTCTGAAGTGAGAACGTGGATACCTTGGTTGCTGGTGCAGGATTCACATGCTATTTTGGTTCTTTTGGAGGGAGCCTCTGATTCCACAGCTTCTAGTCTGCCATCTTGGACCCGCCCCCTGTGTTCTTATTTTCTGAGTATTTTGTGCCTATGTTTGACTCATTAGCAATTTCAGATAAATTTTATACCTAGATTCTCAAACTCTATGAAGAACTTACAATTTTGATTTGGGTTTTAAACAAATCTTAAGATGAATTTGAGGATAATTGTATTAACTATATTGAATATTCCCATGTATAAACATGATCTATCTCTCCTTTTATTTAAGTCTCCTTACTGTAAAGGAAACATTGTTTATAGTCTTTCTAAAGGACTTGTACATCTTTTAAAGATTTCTTCCTCATAGCTTTAAACTTTTGTTGCTTTTGTAAATTTTAGTCTTATTTTCTGCCTCTGTTGCTTACTTACTGAGATGCAGTTGCTTTTATATGTTAATATTGAACATAGCAATGTTTGTCATTTAATAATTTTCAAAATTAGTTTGGAAGTTCTTTTGTATTTTCTTCATAAACAATCAAATAACCCATAAACAAGTTTGGTTTTTTTTGTTTTTTTTTTCCCAATCTCAGTCATTTATTTTTCCTGCATTCTCCATTCTAAGATCTTTTTCCCAAAATCAAATAATGTGGTGAGAGGGATACTCCCTGTCTTTTTCCAGGATCAGTGTTTTCCCATGATGTAGGATATTTGCTGTACTCATTTGATAGGTATCATTTGCCGGGTTAAGTAAATTTTCTTCTATTGCCAATTAACAAAATTTTTACATGAATAGAGAAGGAATTTATTAAGCATTGTATATTCATTGAATAAGACGATTACATGTTTTCTTTTATCTTTTAAAATAGTTAAGGATATTTTGAAACACAAATTCAACTTTAGATCATGGGATTAAATTCACCTTGCTCATCATCTTGTACATGTTTATGTAATTATATATTCAGACAGATAGTTTTGTTTAAGATTTTTGAACCTCTGTTTGTAAGTGAGAATAGCTTGGGAATTTCTTTTCACCTATAGTCCTTGTCAGGTTTTATAGTCAAGATTATATAAGCCTGATAAAATTAATTAGGAAAGGTTCCCCATTGTTCAATATTCTGGAAGGCTTGTGTAATATTAGGATTATATTTTTTTTCTGGTACTGATGACTGGATTAGGAAAATGTGTTGCTGATTTTTGCTATTGATTGATTTTCTTGTTGATTATATAATTTTGAGCAAATATGTAATGAGTGGAAGATTTCAATGTGATTTTAATCATGTCATCAGGCATGATATGGATGAATGTATTACAGTTAAGAATCACCTCCCAAATGTCACCTATTATGTCTAACTCATCTTCAATTCCCATGTATTCTACTCCAAATCATATCTACTTCTCTCCATTACAGCTGATGTTTGCATTCTAAGCACCAATCACCTCTCCCACAAATCATACAATAGGTGCCTGCTAGACTTTTTGTTTCCATGTGCCCTAATTAATTTGATTGTCTGCATAGAAGATCAAAGGATTTTAATATCATAAATTGGTACTTCTGGTTAACTATTCCAGAAAAATATAGTGTTTCTAATGTACTATTCTCCTTGAAAGTAATAGAAAAGCTAGAGAGAGAGAAATGAAAGGCATATTGAAAGCAGAAATTTAAAAGACATGACAGAAAACATTATCAGTAGTATAAATGATAAAATGAGCAAAATTAATTATTAAGTAGAAAATGATAACTATAAAAGTTATCTAGCACACATACTATTCTTCTGTCAGAATAAAAACCTGAAAAAAATGGAGTTGAATTATATCATCCACCATTATAGAAGCAGTAAACTTTTCAAAAATAAGTAATACCTGAATCTGTACATAAGAATATTATGCTATGTGCTAGGAAAATATTGATACAGGGCAATTAATACTAAGTCATGTCCTTAAAGTAACTAGACTTTAAGGCAAAGAAATATTTCCTTGGTGATCCAGCCATAAAAAAACAAGGTATCAGCAAGGAGAATCAATAAGGTTGGCCTCAGCCTTCTCCATAGGAATATTAAATGATAAAAGAGAGTGAAACAATCAATAGATACAAAGTCCTTGGAGAAAGAATGTGAGAAGCAAGATGTTTTCATACACAGTCAACTGGCTGTTGCTATATGAAGGTAAGAGAAAAATATTTTCAAATATATGAAATCTCAGAGTAGATTGTAGCCATAAGCCTGGAAGGAAGTTCAGAGGAAACTTGTTGGGGTTGCAATTTAACCAACCAACAGATTCATAAAGAAGCTGTGATAAAATAACTAGTTGCAAGCATCAAGTTAATTTAAGTATACAACTAAGGACAATTAACTGAGGAGCTTGGTTCATAAGAGAATGCAAATGTGATAAAATACTGTAAACCTTGATGCGTTAATATCATATATAAGAATGTCTCATAAAAATGAGGAGGTGGAGAGGTGAAAAAAGGTTAAAGACTTTCTTTTTTTACATATAAATATTTTATAATTTTAATTATTTTTGCCATTAACCCATGAATTATTTAGGCAGTGTTGTCGTTGGCTATCTTTTGTTTGTTGATTTTTAATTTTATTGCCACATGAATAACATCTTACTGCAATATGAACACAATTTATATCATAGTATTACAATAGGAGTGTTGTTATTGCCAAATTATTGCAATATGAATAATGCTACAAAAAATCAGAAGGCAACGGGGTTAACCATTTTCATCATTTTTAAAATTATAGGTATTTTTATTTTAATTATCATTACATCTTAAATCCAAGAATTATTTATAATTTATTGTTATTGTTGCCATCATTGTGCTTGTTGTCGTTCTGTCTGGCTATCTTCTGATTGCTGAGTTTTACTGTTTCTCGAATATCTCTCTGACCCCTTTCAATTTGGAGATCAACTTTGGAGCCTAACATGTACTCACTTTTGTAAGTATCCCATATGTGCATAAAAACAGTGCTATATATTTCTTTGCTGGATAAAAAGTATCCCAGCATATAAGAACACTAAAAAAATATTTAAAGATGTAACAGAAAACTAACTTTCAGAGGCTTCTTTCCCTTACTGATGGGCATTTACAATGTCTTAAGTTTTGATCACTGTAAGTAATGCCACCCTTGACACCCTAGTACTTAGTCGCTTATATGCTACATTTCCATAACATTGAGAGATTGTTTGATTGAAGGGACATTTGTATTTTTATTTTAATCAATGCTGTTAAATTGCTTCTTAGGAACACTCTAATGTCTAACATTTCTCCAATCTATGGCCAGGAATACTCTTTTGCCTACAACTCTAATATATACCTGTTTACCTTCTAATTGTTTCTAGTCTAATGCATATACTCTTTTGTCACTTTAATTTGTATATTTGCATTTCTCAATGATAGAAATGATAGAAAATTTTGGCATCTTTTTATGTGTTTATCTCCTCTAAAGTTTTAGTTTTGTGTGAATTATTTAGTCATGTTTTTACCAAACTTCTATTAAACTGTTCATTTTTCTATATGTAAGAACTCATTCTTTGTAAATATTGGCAGGTAGTTAATGATGTCATCAGATTAGAAATCATGTTGTAAATGAATCATTGTTTGTTAATTTCATGAAGTATTTTCCATATAAGTTTTGATTTATATGCAATAAACTACATTTTTTTGTAATATGTAATATCTTCCAGATTTTCAGAACTTACTATGATAGTCACCCAACCACTGATTTATAAGGACGTATAACCTCCTAACTTCTTAATAAAATGTCCATAGTTTCTTGTTCATTTGTTCAGTTGTTTTTCACTTAAGGCTTTATTTAGTCCATCTGGAATATATTTTTAAATATGATATTAGATCATGTTCCATTTTTATTACCTCCCAGATGGCTGGTCAGTTGTACCTGTGCCATTTGTTTAAAAAAAAAAATCTTTTCACTTTATATTCACTACTGCCTTGTCCTGTGTTGTAGATCTGCAAACTGAGATGTTCATGCTACTTCTTTTTGAGTAATCTATTTGCCTATTCCTACACCAATACAATATGCATTATTTGATATTAAGGTATGCCCGATATGTGATAAGGCTAGTATCCTTTACCCATTTTCTTTTTAATAAGCCAACACCAAACTCACCCTGTAAGTTAGAGATTATAATTGGAATATATGTATGTAATTATGTATACATTTATTTTAATTTTTTACAACATTAAATTTTCCTATCCAGGAAAATGGGATATGTTCAAATACTGATTAAATATCCCTTATCTGAAATGCTTGAAGTATTTAGGATTTCAAATTTTTTCAAAATTTGGAATATTCACATATATATAATGAGATATCTTGGATATGGGACCCAAGTCTAAACCCAGAATTCATTTATGTTTAATACACACCTTATACTTGTAGCCTGAAGGTAATCTTATATAATATTTTTAATCATTTGGTACATGAAACAAAATTTGTATACATTGAGCAATCAGAAAGCAAAGGTGTCACTATCTTAGCCACCCAGGCAGGCAATCTGTTGTTGTTTGGCATCATCATCATCATTCCTGACTCTGAATTTATATGCTACCAATAGGGAATCATTTTCTTGCACTTATTCACACAGAAGCATTTCACAGTAAAAATGACATACCATTAATACAGTGAAAACATAATATGTTCAGGGTAACTGAGCAGCACAGTATCATCACCAAAATACCTGAATCAGCTGTTAAGCAACAGCTACAACAAACAAGAGCAGGCTTTCAATCTCCACCTATGATGCTGGGTGTTTTTTTTTTCTTTTTTATGATGCTGTTTTTTATTAAAAAGTTATTGTACACTGTACTTGGGGGTGGGGGACGGCAGTGAGAAGAAACATCAGATGGAACTAAGGAACCTGGAAGTGGGTGTACTACAGAGGATGTGGCGTTCTGCTGTATGGCTTTTCTCAGCGTTTCCTCCAGAGTCACCTGACTCATTATCAACCTGCTTTTGTCTTAGAAGTCTCTCTGATGGTACACACTGACATGATTTCTTGTTCAGTTACAGATGCACAGTGCTGTAGTCCTTCAATAAGCCCATCACACATTTTCATCATGTCCTCTGTAGGCCTGTAGACAATTTTTCTGCAATGTTAAAAACATCATCTTCATTGCTATTATCATGATCATCTTGATTCAGAGAGATTTTGTCTATTTCATCATAGATCAATGAATCAACAACTGAGGCCTCATTATTGATGCTAAAAACTTCTTTAATGGCCATTGCTTTCAACTTACTGGTGGACTACACGTTTCTTTTCGCACATGTAAGGGGATCAGCTGTCAGGTTTTTTTTTTTTTTTTCTCCTGACTTGTCATATACAGTCTTTCAAAGATCCACCACCTTCCAGCATTTTGGGAGGCCAAGGCAGGAGGATCACTTGAGGCCAGGAGTTCAAGACCAGTGTGGTCAACATGACAAAACCCCATTTCTACTAAAAATACAAAAAATTAGCCAGGTTCAGTGGTACATGCCTGGAGTCCCAGCTACTCAGGAGGTTGAGGCATGAGAATCACTGGAGCCTGGGAGGCAGAGGTTGCAGTGAGCCAAGATTGTGCCACTGCACTCCACCTTGGGTGACAGAGGTAGACTTTGTCTTAAAAAACAAAACAAAAACACCACCTTGTTCATCATCATCACTAAATATACCTACAGGTCACGCAACACCACCGTGTCTTTAGTCTCTGTGTTCTAGAGTTGGCAAAAGCAAAACTCCATTTGAGAATCTTCCACACCTACACCTGTGTTCATTGCCGGTAGCATACTGTTAAAAAAAGTGTTTTTATATCTATTTTCATTGATCTAAGGATATGTAGTCACAAGCTGAACTAATGAAATCACATTTGGGAAAAAGTACATGGCATACACATTATTTTTGATGAGAATTTCAGCTGCAGAATGAGCAGAACAGTTGTCAAGGAATCACAAAGTCTTACAATTAACATCCAGTCCAGCTTGCCTGCAGTAAGCACAAACCACTGGTACAAACACAAACTGTTTGTGAAACCAATCAGAAAAGATGGCCTTGGTGATTTATGCCTTTTTGTTAGCATACTAACAGACTGGTCAGAAATCAAATCCTTGAAAACACTGAGGACACAAGCTTTTGCCTATCACAGCAAGTTTACACTAAGGTGTGCTTGTTGTATTAGCTCGTCCAAGCACAGTTATTCCGGCTTTGGCATCTTTAATTCCTGCATGAGCTGTCTCATCAACTGTAGTTGGTGTCTTTCTAGGTTAATAGTGGTAAAACGGTAATGTTTATTCAATGTAGATTTGTTCTGACATCAGATTTTCAGCAGTGTTGACTGTGACATACTCATCAATGAATGTATCTGCTGCTTTTTGATCAGTAGATGCTTTATCACTATAAATTCTTAAAACCTTAATACTGTGCCTTTATTAAAAAAATTAAAAAATTTAAAAAAAAACTTCAGCCTGTTGAATATCCATAGTTCCCTTAACTTTTCAGTTCATTGTAATAAATCTTTGCTCATTTCATGATCAGCATACCATCAAGTGGCTTGTACTTACTGCCACACTGATGGATCCACTCTTTGAATACACAACAGAGATCTTTATTTTTAGTTTTACGCAGCATTTTTATGTTTTTCATTAACTTCTGTTCATCACTTGCCATGTAGAACTTGAACAGTTTATCCTTTTGTTTCTTCTGGTCATATATGGTAGTCATTCCAACCTTCTGTAAGACCTTTCACATTCCAGTTTCTCCAACAGCTTAACTTTCTGTACTAGAGATAAACATAAATGCTGCTTCTTTTTCTTACCAGAGTTACCTGTAGGGGTATCTGCAGGTCCTTTTGACACTTTCAATGATATCTTTACACCACAAGCAGAGAATAAGCCAAAACAAAAACCTCAGTGTGTAATGCACATAGGTCTTGGCTCCATGCAGGGCATCATGGGGAACCTGCCATTGGTGCATCTTGCCTGCACACGTGCCATTTTATTACCCTTCATGGGAGTGCTTGCACGGGGGAATCTGGGCGGGCATAGAACAGATATAGTGCCACTGAAGTGAAAAGGGAAGGGTTTTTGTTTTTTCTCTTGGCAATGCTGCTTGTTGACAGTGACCCATCACGTGAGGTCAGTTGTGGAATTTTTGACTTGCAGTGTCATGTCAGCACTGAAAAAGTTTTGAATTTTTGAGCATTTTGGATTTCGTATTTTCAGATTAGAGATGTTCAACATGTATGAAGTCATGTAATGATATTTATTATTTTCTTCATTTAGCTAACATAGCATTCTTGTTAAATTTCTTTTCTCAGCATTCTTTTGTTTTTGATGCTGTTGTATATCCAATAATTCGTGGCCTTTCCATCTCTACTCGGTGCTTCTAGATTAGAAAAAACAGCCATAGATTAAAGGGTTCAGATAATCATATTAACTATTTAAAAATTTAAACAAGAATCCCTTGGGATTTCCCCACCTCCAATTATATCTTTAGCAAAAACAGCTTTATTACCAAAGGTTTATGTTTTTTTATTTTATTTTTCAATCTTAGTACTTCAGTTTAAATCTTGAAAAAATACCTGTTAAAAATAGTGTTAGTGGACAGCCTTACCTAGTCCCTTATCTTTAATGAAGTGTTTTTTATTTTTATAATTTGTAACAAGATTTGCTTATTAACATTGGTAAGTAGCCTTTGTGATGTTTCAGTATTTTTCTTTTGTCTTCAATTTATTTTTAATTCTAACTAGAACCAATTGCAGAATTTTACCAAATATTTTTTAACATTTATTGATAACAATCAAACTTTTCTCCCTTTATCAGGTTATAATAATCTTTGGTAAAATATCCTGATATAAATGATCCTTCAATTCTTAAAATAAACCCTGGTTAGTCAGTGTATTCATCCCTTGATACAAAGCTGAATACTATTGATATTATTTAGAATTTTGCCTCACCATTAAGATTTGTCCACAGTTTTCTTTTATATAGAATCTTTATCAGGTGTTGATATCAAAATAATGCCAATTTCACGAAAGCAATTATAAAATTCCATTATTTTGTATAGGCTTGCATAATTTAAATAATATTGAACTCACTTATCTGTTTTTTAAAAATTATAGAATGTGTGGCTGCAAGCCGTTGTTTTGACATTTTTTTCATTGTAGGTGCCTCACCTTTCCAAACTCTTCTCTGGTAGTTGACCTTAATCAGTTTTTCTACTCTGCCATATCTTGTGAATTGTATTATTCAAGTAGCAGGCTCTTTCTAGTCTTTCAGTCTTTTCTTGTGGTTATTTCTCCTTTCTCATAGTTTCTCTTTTATTATATATTCAGACTTCCAAGGGGTTTATATATTTTACCATTTTTCCTAGATAATTGACCTGTTTATCCTTTGAAAGTTTTGATATTTTATTTTTTATTTCAATTTAAATGTATCTGTACTAATTTCTACTTCTTGCATTTTTATAGTCTATTTTCTTAAAATAGATATTGAAATTCTTTCTTTTCTTTTTTTTTTTTTTTTGAGATGGTGTTTCGCTCTTGTTGCCCAAACTGGAGTGCAATGACGCAATCTCGGTTCACCACAACCTCCACCTCCTGGATTCAAGTGATTCTCCTGCCTCAGCCTCCTCAGTAGCTGGGATTTGTACAGGCATGTACCACCATGCCCGGCTAATTTTGTATTTTTAGTAGAGACGGAGTTTCTCCATGTTGGTCAGGCTGGTCTCTAACTCCCGACCTCAGGTGATCTGCCCACCTTGGCCTCCCAAAGTGCTGGGATTACAGGTGTGAGCCCCTGCGTCCGACCTCCTTCTTTTCTTTAATATCAAAAGCTGTTGAGGCTATTTATTTCACCCAAGAAAAGAGGAAAATTATACGTGGATATTATTTTGCTGTGTTACATATAGATAGTCTTATGCAGTGTTCCTTTTGTTATTTTCCAGTTTGTCATTTCACTTTTGGTTTTCTTGTTGACTCAAGGTTTCTTAATTACCATTCCTATTTATCTTAAAAACCAGTTAACGATTTCATTCATTGTTATTTTATCTTATGCTTCATTATACATTGTTGTTTTTCTATTTTGTTCTCATCTTTTAGTTTCCATTCATTTCATTGTTTTCTCATTGTTAATTTGAGGATTCTCCTGAAATTCTCCAGTCAAGATAGTTATTGTGATTACTAGATACTTACATATAGTCTATTTATTGAAACTAAAGGTAATTGCTGTTTTGCCACCAAGCTGCAGTTATAATCATGCAGAGAAGCCAAGGCCAGTATATTCTTTCCATTTCAAATATTCTCTTAAAACCTTTCAGGAAATTTAAATGCCACTATTTCTATTTCAAGGGAGATATTTAAAGTGTAATAATTTGTATGGCGTAGAAACCAGCCTAATCAGCTGAAACACTAAACTTTCAGAAAAGGTGTTATTCATAAACTGCAAATCTGGTTGGACAGATACTTACTGGCTAAATGTAGTTCTGCATATTCCTATATATACACACATTTCTATATCTATCTATATCTAGCTAGCAAACTATATCCCTATCTTTATAACCTGCATATCAAGTTTTTATTACATCTTGTTCTACTTATTTAAAAATTTCAGGTTTCTTTTCTAGTTTATTTATTTGTGGTGGTTGTTGGATAGTTGTGATTATTGTGATAAACAAGATCTGAGAATTCCTACATGAGCTCTACTCTCTCTCTCTTTCATTTTCACCAGTGAATAAGGTCTTGGCTGGTAGAGGATTCTTGTACAACAGCCCTTTTCACTTCCACTGCTATTCATATTGTTACTTCATTCTTTTGTAGCTCGAGCATTGAAGATGAAAAGCCTGATAATGGCCTTATGTTTTTTCCCTTGGGGGATATTTTATTCTTTTGATTGGGAAAGTATTCTGTTTTGTTTATGATCAGTTTTAAGTGCTGGAAATTTTACCAATATTTTCCTAGTTTTATCATTTTCTAATTGATTTAACCTGGAGCAAAATCAGAGCTTTTTTATTTCAAGAAAATCTCATTATTTGTTTAACTCATGCTTCTCTCCCATAATTGCTTTTTCCCCCTATCTGGAACTGCTATTGTTTATTTACATTCTATATTCACTATAATTTTTATAGCATGATATTTTCACTCCATGCTTTAAGATGATTTTCTGGGCCTCTCATAAATAATAACCAATCTCCCTTTTGAGTCATCTAATAAATTGCTGTGATTTGTTGCATTGTTGTCAGCCACTATTCACTCCACCTTTATTGTAAGAGGATAATACACCCCTGCCTCATGGAATTCAGGTTTTGCTATGTGACATATTGGCCTGATGGAATATCAGTGCATGTGACCAACGGCACATCCAAGCCTAGACTTTGAGGGGAATAGGCTCTCACCAGCACTGTTGCTTGTCCCTTCTGCCATAAGAATGGGAGTTTTCTAGATTGCTCCTTCTAAATGGAATGCAAGATGGGAAGACAGGTGGAGTGGAGCTGCAGCTCCCATGCAGGTGCCCCTATGTATTATGAGCCAGAAATAAATCTTTGTGGCTTGTGTGTCACAGAGATTTGGGGCTTTTGAAACCACATCATTTGTCACTAAAGACTTGCCTTCTGGCCGGGCGCAGTGGCTCAAGCCTGTAATCCCAGCACTTTGGGAGGCCGAGACGGGCGGATCACAAGGTCAGGAGATCGAGACCATCCTGGCTAACACGGTGAAACCCCGTCTCTACTAAAAAAAAAAAAAATACAAAAAACTAGCCAGGCGAGGTGGCAGGCACCTGTAGTCCTAGCTACTCAGGAGGCTGAGGCAGGAGAATGGCGTAAACCCAGGAGGCGGAGCTTGCAGTGAGCTGAGATCCGGCCACTGCACTCCAGCCTGGGCGACAGAGCGAGACTCCGTCTCAAACAAAAAAAAAAAAAAAAAAGACTTGCCTTCTAAATGCATTTGGTTGCAAGTATTTACAAGTCATAATTTAAGTAAATGTTTTGCTACTATATGCCTTGGCCCCTTTACCACTGGAAACAGAGCCAGCAATGCCTTTCAATATAAACAAAGCAGAGAATTCATTCCAGAAAACTAAGAACCAATTTGGAGAAACCGGCATCAAGGTTCAGTTCCTCTGGAACCATTTCAAGTACCAAATATTGTATCATGTTTCTATAATAGAAGGAGGACCATTAGGAGTGATGTCTAACTGCTATGGTTTGAATGTTTGTGCCACCTCCAAAATTCATGATGAAACTTAATCCTTAATGCAACATATTAAGAGGTAAGGCCTTTATGAGGTGATTAGACCATGAGGACTCTGCTCTCGTAGATGGGTCTAGTGCTTATAAAAAGGCTAGAGGGTACTAGCTAGGCCCTCATTGCCCTTCACCTTCCACCAGGTGAAGACACGGTGTGGTTCCTCCCCTTTGGAGGATGCAGCCAGAAGGTGCCATCTTGGAAGCAGAGAACAGCCCTTACCAGACACCAAATGTGTAGACCTTGACCTTGGACTTCCCAGCCTCCAGAACTGTCAGAAATACAGTTCTGTTACTTATGAATTACCCAGCCTGTGGTATTTTTGTAACAGCAGCACAGACTAAGACACTAACATAGGATTTACTGTGGAGCTTTGACATTATGAAACAGTGAGAACTGGTTAAAGAGTGTGTCTGAAGTATGAGATAAGAAGACCCACCTTAAGCAGGGCTACCAGTTCTGAAGGAAAGATGGATATGAAATTGTAGGGAGGAGGACTGAGCAAGGACAGATTCAGAAACTGAAGACAAGCTGGAATCCACAGAATAGTCTGGATTTCATATTTGTTTTTAAACAACCTCTATGAATCTATCTTTGATAACAGTTGGATTGGAAGGAGAAGCTGGTATCGTTTGTAAGAGAAATAAACTCACTCACAGATCAGGAACCTGGAAAGTTAAAGGAGGGGATCTAACAGCATCTAGAATCACTGTGGGTCTGGCTGTTGCCCTATTCCAACATGGTGAGTCAAAAGATTAGTGACAGGAGCACCCTGGAGAGAATATGTCTGTGCTTCACTCTGCCATTCAAATCTCATGCAAAATGCCTTGTGATCTACACTAACCTGAAACTATATAGGGAAGGGAATTCTGGAAATGTATTTCCCACCCAGCTAAAATGATTCAACAGTAGAACACATGAAAACTTCTCAATTAAAGTTTGATGAATGAATAAATGCACACATGAACAACTAAATCACCTTTAAGATATAACTGCAGTGAATTTCAGATCTCTAAATTATCAAGGTTAGCATTTTCCCTAAGAGAATTTAACACTTCTTTGTTGGAAGATGTATTTATCACTGTTTTGTTTGTTTATTGTTAGCCATTCTCTTACCTCACCCCTCCTACAAAACATCTTAGGTCTCCCAGTAAAACGTGTTTGTGTCAGTGTCAACTTGTTTATTGGTGCCGAGGAAACTGTACTACCCTGGATTAACCAAGCTTCACACTTTCTTGATGTTTTGATTATTCTAAATGTCTCTTGCAACATGCAAGAGTAATCAAGTAGTATTTATTGAAAGGCTGCAGGAGGAGATAAAAGATAATAAAATTTGCATCTTGTTTAGTGGAGCATGTGATGTTAACTTCTTTAGATAATGAAAATGGGGAGGCAAGGAGAGATACGAAAAAAAGATTAGCTGCTTTCCGTTACCCCAAACCTCAATCCTAATTCACCCAGAATAAGCCAAAATCTATCCGTGTGAAAATACGTATTAAAAAATTAAGAGATGTCTGACAGTTTTTCATTGTTATTAAATAATTTTCCAGCATTAGCTAATTTGGATATAGAAGGTTAATTCATTAAACATAATTTAGAAGTGTTTCACATCGAATTGTTCTGCACCAAAACATGGCAGCACCCCTGTGTCAGAGATTCTTTTATACCAATGGTTCTCAAACTATCATGGGGAAGAATCATCAGGAGGGCTTCTTAAAGCACAGATTGCTGAGCCCCATGCTCAGAGTCTCTAACTCAGTAGATCTGGGGTGGGGCCAACAATTTGCATGTCAAACGAGATCCTAGATGATGCTGATGTTTCTGTTCCGAGGACTGCACTTTGAGAAACACTGTTAGACTAGATCCACATAAAGAGGGTGGAGAGTCTGTATCTTATTTGTCAGGATCACTTAAAGGTATGTCTGGCAGGTACCTGCAATTAACTCCACAATTAAAGTGCTTATTATCACAAATGGCTAAACACTAAGCTGTGTGTCAAATCACTGCTTAGCACAACCTGAAGGTAAAGCATCTACTGTATGTCTTGTTATCCAGCCAATACAGAGTTGAGCCAAGCATTTAAAATCCTGTTTAAATAGACACAGTTACTATATCTAATCAACACAGCAGTAGGGCTTGCCAAAAACCTATAAAACTAATGGATTTGCAAGAAAATTACATCACCTTCAAATCAATGCTGGTAACACAGGTGGCATTTATAAAAAGTAAAGAAATTGACATTAACACAACCTGTCTCTGCTGCCTGCCAACGAGTACTCCAGCCTTGCTAAAGAAAGATCTTCTCTCTTCCAAGAAAAGAATTATATTTAAATGCCTGAACTTAAATCTTTCTAAAAAAGCATCGTAGAAAGAACCAGTGACTGTTGTAAATTTGATGCCAATCAATAGATTGAGGATATGTGGGTCTAAGTATTATACGGATATCCCTGTACTGCAGTGGGTAAATACTCTTTAGAGTCCATGATTTCTTTTCCTATTAAAATTAATTAATTAATTAATTAATTAAGGAATTCACCATTTAATTCAAACAGCACTCGCCCCTCACCAAAGAAGCCCACAGCAATTGCAGTGCACAATATAATGGAAAAGCAGCTGAAGACTTTCTAACCTGTGGCTGCTGCATGCATAACCTCTGCTCCGGGGACCTGCATGACTTAGCAGATGGAATTAAAATCCTGATAAGTGATATAAAAGGTTTGTAAGGGAGGAAATTGGTGTGTGGTCACATTGTCTGCCTTAATCCCCTTCACTTTGCACTACCCGGCTTGTTGTTAAAACCAATCCGTGAGGAATCATTTTCACCTTGAAAACTGCAGATGTGCATGTGAAACCTAGAAGAAGGCTCTCTGGAAAATGCTTTCCTGAGTAAGCCTGGAGAAAGAGGTGTGTTGAAAGCACACATACACACATGTATACACATGCTTATACCTCACCATCATAAAACAGCTATGTGAAATTAGCATGTTTCCAAGGAAGAGGTATCATGTGCCATGAATTTAATCAGCTACCAATCTACTCAAGCATAGAAATGGCTCATCTGCCACTGACTGAACGGCACAAATGTTCCACTGACACCACTAAATGTTCCTGTAGAATATTTGGATCATTTGAGTTAAGTATCTACACTGTCCACTGTAAACATTTTGTTATCTCACCTTGGATAAAAATAATAATTAAAAAGAGAAACTCAGGAGTCCGAGCTATATTCTGGGAGGACCAAATATGTAACAGTCTTTTTGGTTGTAACTTCTGGTATCTTACATAGCTTCTTCTGTGGCAGGGAATTACAAAAATGAAGGGGATAGGTGAGCAATACCCACATTAAGGACACCTAAGACTAATGTATATGAAAGCTCTCCATGAGTCATTTTTGAAAGGGAGGTTTTAACAAAGGACATCCATAAACATAATTAGCTTGTTCTGTAAAACACTGTATTAGTCTGCTCTGGGTACCATAACAAAATACCATAGACTAAGTGGCTTACACAACAGAAATTTATTTTCTCACATTTCTGGAGGCTACAAGTCACAGATCAATGTCTGACAGGGTCAGACATTTCTTTCTGGTGGGGGCTGTCTTCCTAGCTTGCCGACATCCGTCTTTTCACTAAATCCTCACATAGGCTTTCCTTGGTGTGAGCACAGGCTTGTGGGGCAAGAGAGACAGTAAGTCCTCCCATGTCTCGTCTAACAAGGACACTAATCCCATCACAGCAGGGCCCCACCCCTATGACCTCACTTACCATTAATTACTTTCTTACTTCAAACGCAGCCATACTAGTGGATGGGTCTTCAATATATACATTTGGGAGGGGATGCATACATTCATTCTGTAGCAAGTACAATTCCCATAACAATTAATTTACTCAAGTAGTCAATGCATATTTCTTCTAATGCGATTACTCAAAAAAAGACAAACTGGATTTCAAACACGTCATGTTTTCAGCATTGATATGATTTGAATTTGTGTCCCTGCCCAAATCTCAAGTTGAATTGAAGGACAGACCCAGTGGGAGGTGATTGGATCATGGGGGCAGATTTTCCCCATGCTGCTGTCATGACAGTGAGTTCTCATGATGATTTAAAAGTGTGTGGCACCTCCCCCTTCATTCTCTCTCTCTCCTGCTGCCATGAGAAGACGGTTCTTGCTTCCCCTTCACCCTTCTGCCATGATTGTAAGTTTCCTGTGGCTTCCCAGCCGTGCTTTCTGAGCAGCCTGCAGGCCTGTGAGTCAATTAAACCTTTTTTCTTCATAAGTGACCCAATCTCAGGTAGTTCTTTATAGCAGTGTATATCATTGTATACTGTGCTTCCAAGGTTTCCATTTGAA
Source organism: Mandrillus leucophaeus (assembly GCF_000951045.1). NCBI lineage: Eukaryota > Metazoa > Chordata > Mammalia > Primates > Cercopithecidae > Mandrillus > Mandrillus leucophaeus. The sequence goes on along the minus strand of NW_012106030.1, from coordinate 5,021,043 downwards.
ATCGAATGAAGAACTCTGATTTTTGAGGAAATCTTGCTTTCTTCTTGAGACTTCATTACTTAGTTCTCACACTGGCTCAGGGAGAGATAGTGGCATTATCTGTCATAGAGGAGGAAACAGTCACGATCCTATCGCATTTCCTCAGAAACTGAAAAAATAAAACTTTTCACGGGCTTATTTTTGAGTATCATCTAAGCTAGAGAAACTTTCATCTAAATTGTGTACTAATATTTATTGATACAGAAATGTAAAACAGCATTTGTTGATTTTTTTCCTAATCAAATTTTTTCGAATCATGTTAACTACAAAGAAGGTAGACAATATCAATATACAAGCAATCAAATAATTTGTACAGTTTTCATATTTAAAATACAAAGTAAACCCCCTGCAGAACAACCATTACACTTCTCGGATTTCAAGTTCACCTTTGGGTCACATTCTCTTGTGTCTGAGCATTTGATTTTCTCATTTACTCCAGTGGTTCATTTTCTTCTCCAACCTCACAATTCATAAATTTGCCTATGCATAAAATACGAATTCTAATGTCCTTTGACTTTTCCAATATGAATTTGATCTCACTTGACCTCACTCTGGTTTGAAACCAACATGGCAGTACAATCATGCGATTCCTACCCCAGGGCCACTGCTGAAACCCAAGCAGGTTGTGGATTACACAGTCGTAGGGATGCAATCCATATATATATGTCCATATATATATATGTCCATATATGTCCATATATATGTCCCTATATATGTCCATATATATGTCCCTATATATATGTCCTTTTATATATATCCATATATATATGTCCCTATAGATGTGTGTGTGTGTGTGTGTGTATATATATGTGAATGGTGAATGGTACCCTCTGGAGCAGTACTTAGCCATTATTGTAGTGCTGAAAGAATGTGTGAGAAGAACATGTAAGAATACGTAAGAGAGAAGATTCAATAAAGCACTGCATTGGAAAAATATCAAGAACTAGCATTTGCTAAATTAATGCATTCTCTTATTTTCATTTATTGATACAAAAGAGTCTCTACATTTAATATTACCCTGGATATTTAAAAGACCACAACACAACTTTCACAATTATTATCAATCCTATGGATAATATTTCCACGGTATGTACGTAGGTATTCTCTCTCCCAATAAGAATGACTAAAGCAGTTTGAAGTACAGATGGGAAATTTTAAACATGGGACATAAAGCACATATAACATCAAGTGTATGACTGAGCTAACATTTTTCTGCTCATGATCGTGTCAACACAAAGCAGATCGAAGACTAAAAGACAGAGTGATAATAGTTTTCATCAGCTATATTCACACAATTCAAGTAAAGGCACAGATGGGAAACATTCCAATTGCAAAATGTTAACAGGCAGTATTAAGAGGAGAAAGAACAATTAAGTTGAGCAATGAGCTATTTATGATTTCAGTTGCCTTGAATCTTAAATTTTCTTTACCATTGTGTGGCTATGGTTATTTTTTGAATGAGTTTTGACCTGAATATCCTAATAGTTTTTCCATTTAAGGGGAAAAAAATGACACTTTTTTGTAAAATGAATAAAGTGCTGCTATCAAGATGTGGTAAACGTCTTTTTGTTGTTCTTCCATTTTTTCCAGTGCCTCTTTCTCTATCTTTTTTTGCAAAATAGCTGTAAACCCATCATCATAGATGAATGTGAAAGTCAATGGGCCTTAGTGACATGACAAAACAAGCAAAAAGTCCCAGCTTTAATAGATTTTCAGCTTCTTGAGGGTAGAAACCAACTTATTTGTAACCCTACTGTCTAGCATACTGTCAAATACTAAAAATGAAGTGCTTTTTTGAGTGTATGGATCAATATATAATATTTATGTAATTTTTCAATATTCAAATAAGGAGAACATTATCAAATAGACTTACAAGACAATTTTTCTCAATTTAGTTTTTATTCTGTGACTCAGATGTTATTGCTGGCCCTAAATCAATGGTATGCAATGGTGTGAATAACGGTAGATATGCCAATCCGAATTGGATTAATTTAGCTCTTGGTTATCTGGGCTCTTGGTGACTACTGGAAAATTTAAGTTATCTTCTGATGGTATTTGGAGAACATTAAAAGCTTTCAAATTCTCTCCTTTTCCGTAAAATAGCTTAGAATACCTTTCTTGTTCTTTTACATGGCCCAGGCTCTGAGGAACATTTCTAGCAGTAATTAACAAAAATGAAGCATACTTTTTTCAAAAGTCGTTATAAATATATTGCCCACAACAGCTTTTTGGCTCTCAGATAAACTCTTCTCTCATCAAAAGAATTATTAATCTCATATCCACCGTAAGATCCTACCAAACACAGATTGTTATATTTTTGTCAGTTTAAGCTATATTTATAGAAAGGCAGGAACTGTAAAATGGAAGCTAGCCTATAGGGAGGATCTTCTAAATTGAAACAACCCTTGTTTTTACAACGTTTACCATGGTCTAGCTGACAGAGATAACTCAACAGTCACTACACATGTTTGGCAGATCCTTTGGCTTCTAAGACCCCTACTTAACAAGAACTGAAGAGATTCCTTTAAATTGGACTTTATAATAATCAACAAAGGATTAATATGGGGAAAAGAAAACTACTTTATGGAATCACCAATTTACAATGAATTCATTCATTGTACAAATACATATAGGGAGTTGCCCACATGCCAAGAAAGGTGCAACTAAATGCTATACCATTAGCCATTGTGCTCATATGTGAAATGAATAATAAGTAATATGCAGCTATAATTGCAGCCTATTAAATGGAATTGCCTCCTCATCATAGTATTTATAATCTTACCTGGTAGCAACAGGACAAGGGATCCAGACTGGAGCTTTCATTCACATCTTCTTTCATCATTATAATTCTATGGCTCCAGCTTCTTTGTCTGTAAAAGACTGACTGTGTTATGAGATGAAATCCTTCAAGATGATGGTGGAGCACTCTTAGTGTCTGCATCTGCAGTTCTTCAAACTCCATCTTGTACATCTCTCTTGAATGCAATTCTTCCCTTATATCATTTTGATAATTCTTCTGATTCATAATTGCTATTGCCTCAATCTAAGTAATGCTTCTAACCATTAAAGGGAGCAAAATCTTTTCAGTGTCTTGACATGTTTGCAAATACACTCTAATTCCAAGTCTGTGATGTGTAGAGATTTATAAACCTCCCCAAATTAAGATGAAATAAAAATGACTTTTGAGATGGAAGCTCAAGGTCATTTTCCCTATGTTTTTCCTTTGATCCAATAAAAAAGTCTCCTCGTTTTTCACTCTTCCCAATGCCACTGTCACCCTCCTCCACAGCAGCAGAAGTTGAAAGGTCAGACATTTTTGGCATTCAGTGCTTCTGTACTTCTGTATAAGGCAAACCCCCTTTTTGGGTGAACTCTGATTCACACATAAAGGCACAGATTACTCTCTCTGAAGCTGTCACCTAAACCCTAAGAATGTATGTGTTCTATTTTTGTCTTCCATAAATCTATACATATTACCACAAAATCACTTATTATATCCCACTTATTTTTATGCATCTCCCCCAAAAATTGTAACTTACTTGAAAACAGAGAAGATATGTTTATATTTGCATTCCTTTTTCCTACCTCAGTGACAGATACATCGTAGCTGTCAATAATAAATGCTTAAAAAAGAATAAATGACTTAAAAACATTATTCTACAAAAGACCTGTTTTTATTGGGTTTTGCTAGTTAATTATTTTATGCTTTACTTATGGAGTGCATTAGAAACTAAAAGGAAAAAGACAAAGGATTATTTTTATTCAAACAGTCAGGATGGGATGAGAGTTAAGAGGAAAATTGTCATTTGACTTTGAATATTATTCTAGAGTACAGGACACAGTCAGAGTCCAGACAAGGAAATGTCTATAGTTTTCACTTGGCAGTCAAGTGAATGTGAAGTCTAGGTAACTGAGTGCCCCACTTCTCTCAGCTTCTTTTGAGAAATTTGGTCAGACCACACTGTCACGGGTCTACATTGGCCACTGGATGTCACCCAGTGGGCTAATGCCAGTGACTATCTGGTTGGCCAAAAGTTGTCATTCAATACACATTGTGTTACCATCTCCATGTATATGGATACCCATCACAGATTGATGAAACCAAATGCAGTCCTTTTAAGAGTACGTGATACTTCCCACCACACTCCTCCTTCTCATTTTGTTTGAAAAGATACCTGACTTGGCTTAAGCAGACTACTAAATATGGTGATTTAGTAGTCTGAAAGAGCCGGTATAACATTGCTTGCAGCTTGGGATAAATATTTTCTGCAAATGTGAAATCTTGCTTTGTGAGGGAGAAGGATATTTTAGAATAGTGTCAACCGAATTAAGTTGGCTGATATTCACTTTATTTTCAACTGGTAGGCAGAAACAAATGAACAGATTTATTCCTTCTGTCACCATTACCTTGACACAAGTCATAATAATCTAGAAAACACTTAGCACTAGGAGGAATGTGTATTAGAATAGGACCATTCAATCTTATTTGTGAAGATGTGACAATCATTGGAAGTTTGGGGATCCTGTGATTCTAAAGGTATAAGAACATGTGGAGAGCTCATCATGTCACGGGCACTGACTGGGATATATCTTCACTCACAATTCTGTCAAAAATACCCAAAAAATGCAAAATAATTCTCTACTATCTTTGGATATCTTTTGTGGAACTGTTTGGATAGAAGCTCTAAATATATTTTAAATAACTTTTTACTGCCTCTGGATTCTGAAGGGCATGTTCCATCATTTTTAGATCTAGACAGCTTTTGCCCCTTGTGAACTCATTCATGGCCATTTCTCTTAATCATCTCTTTACACTTCATATTGAAACAATTCTCCATCCTGTGTACATATTAGAGACTGTTAGAGACAAGAACAGGCTAGTCATGAGAAGAAGCATAATCTTCAAGTTGAATGATTTATTGCTGTTGATGCTTAAAATGATTTAAAAAATTAACATTCTAAGCAGTGTTCACAAAAAGAATCGATGAAAGAGAAAACCAGCATGCTGTACAACCCCAAGGCAGTGTAAATACTGATATTTGGCAGAAATTCCGCAGTTAAGACAGGGATCTCGGCCCATATCATCTGGCTCTCCAGTTCCATTCTGCTTCTCTCTGTGCATCAGTTTTCTCACATGTGAAATAATAATAACTACCTATGTATCTACACATTCACTTATACATTAAGTAAGTGAATAACTGCAGAGTAATCAATATATGCTTGAGAAAATAGCAAGTCTTCAATTAATATGTTATTAGCATAAGGAGCTAAGTGAGAATTGAAAAAGAAATGCCATGTTCAATTTGATGGTTTGTAAATGAATATAATTGAACCAAAATATTAAAAATACATAAAAACAGATACATGGGAATATATGTTCACAGTTATAATATGTACTTACTTTAGATAGGTGGCCATCTATTCACTTAGGAATTATGTACTGAATCCTTACTAAGGGTCTGGCATTGTGAGATATTAAAATATATGGTCCCTGCCTTCCACCAAATAGCTTATGGAAAATGGAAGAGATAAACACCGAGAAAAATACTATGTGTACATTCTATGGTAGAGCTGAGCGCATGGGGCTGTGGGATCTTGGAATATGGGTCCATAACCCAATCTGAGTGGGTAAAAGGAGGTCAGGCTAAATTTTAAAAGGTGAATAGGACATAACCAAGTGAAGAGAGTGGGAGAGGCATTTAGGTACAAAGTACTGTATTTAGGGGCCTCTAGAGGCAAGAGAGAGGAAGGGACTTTCCAGACGATGTGTTTTAAACTACAGAGGAAGAAATGAGAAAGAGCTTTCTATGCTGTGTTAAGTAGTTTGGCTTTTTACCTTAAAAATGGGAAGAATTTGCCAAATGTTTTTTATCTCACTGCATGCTGGGGGAAAGGAATGAAGGAAGGCATGGATGAAGGCAGGGAAACCGTGCACTTTGTTACACTATTCATACGTAATCTGGAGGTAGGTGATGGTCTGAACTAACAATGAAGTTGGTAAAGTGAAGAGGCAGAAAATCTGAGAAACGTTCACATAAAAAAATAGAGAGAGAATTGCCACCAACTGAGGTGAAAAGCTAAGGGTGAGGGAGAAGTAAAGAATACGTTCCTGAGTTACCTGATTTAGTTGACTGGGTAGATGGAAATGTCATTCATCATGATGGGCACAGAGGGATTGGACAGATGTAGAGAAGAAGGTGCTGTCTTCATATTTTCATCTATTTAGACAGATTTATATGTAAACTCCTGCAAAGGAAGTTTAGTTGACAGCAAAACATATTTATCTGTTACACAGAAGACAGGTGTGGATTAGAAATGCAGATTTGGGAATTATAAAAATAGTTGCAGCCATAAGAGACATAGTTTCACTTAAGAAAGTAGATGGAATAGTACAAAAATAAAGGCTGGTGATAGAATCATGAGGAACACAAACACTTAACAGATAGAGATGGGAACCTGCTGAGAACTGTCAAGAACAGTTACAAGAATATCAGAACAAAATGGTGTCCCTGACACCAAAGGAGGAGGGAGTTACAAGGAGGAAGAGGAGTTCTCCAAACAATGTTAGCAGAGAAGTGAGTGGGTTGAAGAATTAAACATGTTATTTGATAGAAGCATCTGGAAAGTAATTGATAATTTTGGTAAAGAAGTGTCAGGGTGGGATGTGCAGAATTACATGTTCCTAGTAAAGGTGCTGAAGTGTGGAGGCAGAGACAGGGAACTGGGAGTAAAGGTCGCTTTTGATAGAAGTTTGGCAGAGTAATGGTTCAAGGGAGATGTGTAGCCAAGTGAGTTTCTTAGTTTTTGTCTCTGTTTTTCTTTTGGTTCTTAGATTTAGAAGATTTGAACATATTTGCTGGCTCAAATGAAAAGGCTATGTCAGAAAAGTGAACAACTTTTGGAGCAGACAAGGAGTGAAGTAGGAGCTTTGAAAGGAGGGTTAACTGTCTGAAATAGGTGATGTAATTAAGGAGGAAAGGAACCGATGAGGGAAGGATCACTGGTTGGCATTCCCAATCCAGGTAAGATGGTTTTATAATGGTGACATCAATTTTTAGGTTAGGCTAGAACTCAGATCTCATTTGTTTACTTGGGGGTCTCATAGAGAAAGTGCAATAAAGCAACGTTATTTGCAAGCTATGAGACCCTTGAGATGCTTAAGGAAGGTTGTTTAGCTGCAACAGCTTTGAGGAACAGAAGCCACATCAGGTAGCAGAGTAAACACCCTGGGATAAGAGGCTAAGAATTTAGGCATTGCTTTCATGGAGGAAATCAGATTTCCTCCGCAGTGTAAACTCCCATGAGTGATCCCAGAAGTGCTATGGCTGGGCATACTCAGGATATAACTTCCTAACCCGTAAGGCACACGAGCCTTTTTTTTGGGGGGAAATGCCAATTGTTCCTACCTCAGAGGGATTTCTTCACTTGGCAAAGTCATCAGGTCTCATCTCCAATGAGCTGTTTAGAGGCATGACATTTATTCTTCAGTGACATTCAACCTAGTAGTAACTTTAAATTTGAGCGATTATAAAACTATCCCAATCACTTGTACTCTTATCTCATCGTGTGCCTGTTTCTCAGTTCAAAAAGTCTGGATGTTCAGCTATACTAGATGCATACTTTGCTTTCTATTATTTTTATATTTCAGATTCAAATTCTCGCCAAGTTTTTCTAAATATATTTATGAAATGTATGGAATCCCCTTTTTTTGTTTCCTGCAAAGGCAGCATCCTTTATAAGAACACTAAACGTGTAGGGAAGGCCTAGTTTAGAGTCCCAGTTCGACCACATGTTAACGTGTATCATCTAGCCAGCCACTTTAGCCCTCCAGCCTTGGATTTCTTTCTTATGTAAAAAAGAAGATGTGACTAGACCTCATTATATCAGCCAGCTCTGAAATCCTTTATAAGACAGAAATTTTACTTTGTCATGGTCAATTTAAAGTAAAGTATTGAAAGTCAAACAGCTAAGAACACCTGCAGCCAGGGTAGGTGGCAGGCCATGCCCATGTATTCTGGGAGCCTAATAGTGACACCAGAGTTTTACACTGCAGCAGCGTAATCGTTCCTACCAGCATGTTCCATTAAAGCTTGACTTACTGCCAGGGAATTCACCTGCTGACACAGTAAAACTCCTAACTGGAAGCATTAACATTGCGATGTCAGATGGTGGAGGTGGGGAAACATGTTCATAAATTCCACAGACGTGCACTGCTTTATTTGGGGTCCTGGTCGCAAACTCATTATTTATGCTGTGTACAGTAGGCCATCAACATATCCCACTGGGAAATTAGTTTGCAATTTAGATTCGTTTCAAAGTACAAGTGATTCTCAAGTCATTTTCCGAGGTTAAATGAGAACTCTTATTGCTTTCCGTGGGCTCAGAGGGAATTTTTACTCCATGTGTTCACTCCTCCCCCAGCTTCTGCTAGACTGTCTTGATTTTTCTTTCTTAAATGCACTTTGTGCTAAATCTCTTTTTTTCAGTTTTCGAAAGCTGGTAAATGGAATGGTATTTGTTGCATTTTCTTGCTTGCTGGGACTGCTTAAGTACCTCACTTTTTATTATTGCTGTTATTCTTACAAGAGTCCTGAGAGGTTTCCATGTTCCTTACAAACAGGATTGCTTGGCTAACTAACACAGGAACGATTTTCAAAGATGGGGTGACATCCACTTTAGGGTGCAGTGAATCACAGGCATCATTTCACTCTTATTCCAACCTTCCCACTCCAGGGGCCATGCCGTTGGGCAAGGATTCAGGTGGACTAGCTGAAAGCAGGAGTGAGCTTGGCAACTCCAGGCAATGTAAATTAGGGGTTGAACATTTATTACAGAATTCCAAGTCCTTAAGCACAAAACAAATTAAGAAAAAACAGGGTTCCATTAATTCTGTCAGATTTCCCAAACCCCTTGGTTGCTTGATTCTCTCCTTTACAACATCATTAAGGCTTTTTTTTTAGACTTTATTTTACTGATAAAATGTGGACATGTCACCTCATCTTTTTCCAACCTGGGAAAATTGCCTCAAACCACCTGGCAGATAATTTATAACCTGATATTATTCTTGCAGAATAGATGCCATTATTTTATATGCATTATTTTACCCCATATCATTTCTAAGTAGTAGAAAATAATCCATGGTATAAAGATCTTGAAGGATTTCCTTTCTTTTCCTCTTTTCTCATTAAATGTTTCAAATGCCAAGGTCTGATATGATTAGATATAATAAGCCAAAGATCAGATAGAAAACACACCAAATTTGTTAAGCCACATTGAGTCTCCCTTCTCCCTCAACAAGAAGAAGCTCTAAAGTTTTTCTGGAACCAAGATTTCAACATCTCCCTAATGCATTAGGAGAGTGCTTCCACAGGCACAGACCAGAAAGTATACATACCAAGGAGATTAAGTGTTTAGTTTCAAAATGTTTGAAATTGCTAGCTTAAATACAGAAGCTACGCACAAAGAGTACAGAGAAACAATGAAAGGAAGATATAAACAGAGTAAATACCACCTGAAAATACTAACAGTCTTAAAGGTCAGAAATCCTTAGTTAAACAAAAAAACTCATCCATCAGAAACAATCAATTACAAGATAACCTGAGAATATCATCACACTATGAGTTTCCTTTCAAAGCAGAAATTATTCAGCTAAAAGTTATTAGCTTTGTGCTCTATAGGTTACTAACCAGAGCAGGTTACAAACAGAAACTGAAACCAAAAGGAAAAGAAACAGAAAAATAAGTACATTTAGAACTGCTTAATATTGAACTTCTAAGGTGTAGTAGGAAGGCTTTTATCCTGTGGATATTTCAATCCACATCTCTATGTGTTCTTTGATACTGTGTGAATGGAAAACAAAACTATTCCCTAGATTTGATATTCTCAGTTCGTCATTTTGGTTGAAATTGGATTAAAGTGTTTTCCTTGATTGCAGATTATTCAAGCATTTTTTTTTTTTACTACTATTTGAATATGAACACACTTCAAACATAATCCTCCGCCCCTTCAAGGTTTGAAAGAAACAGGTATTGATTTGGTTTGCTAGTGTTTCTGGTATCTTTTTATTTATTTATTTATTTATTTGTATCTCTGTTTGCTTCATCTTCACCTTTACTGGGTAAAATAATAGGTTAGACAGGTATGATACTTCAGAGAATCTTAACATCTTTGAATCTTTAAGAACACTCAAGCAGATGGTATTTATAAGGCGAGCCAAATTGTTTCAATGTTTCTCGTGTCTCCAACAATTATTTTTCCTAGACTTTCATGTTATAAATTTTAATTCTAGATAGCATACTAATTATTTATTATGAAAACCCCAAATCATCTCCTAGATCTGGAGAGTGGCTGAATGTGTTAAAACTTCCCCGCTCTCGGGGACATATTATTATATTATTAAGGCAACTTAAAAGATTCTTGGGTTTTTAATGTTTCATGAGATAATAAGTATTTCATTAATAACACTTTCCCACAGTGTGATTAAAACGAAGCAGGAGGATATGCTCTTGTGACTTTACCTGGCATGAACCTGGCCTAATAGACAGTGGCTTCATGTTAAATAAGGGTCACATAACATGTACAACTTTTAGATACCTGTTTTCTCTTTATTATCTTGCCAAGCATTATTCTAAAACAGAAAACACAATGCTCACACCCAAGAGGTTTTCTGAAGGTTCCTCACCTGTTGACTCTGTCCCAGCACACACTCCAACATATTTCTCACAGGCAGCCTTCCATTCTCATATATGTTATTTGAACGAGGGAAGAATTAATCCCCCAGAAATCAGATTCTACTTCTAGCTTCTCAAAGTTGTAATCTACTTTGGCTCTGTAATGAAAACTTCCTTGGAAGATCTATGATACTTGAAAAAAAAATTGAGATAATTTTTTTTCCCATTTCCCTCTCCCCAAAATGTAGAGCTTTGCTCTAAAAATTACTCTCAACACTGTGTAAAAGGATGCTTCATCTACCTAAACTAGGATCTACACGATCGTATAATCAAATCCATGAAAATAATTTTGTGAATGCAAAACCAGAACAGACCCGTGTTTTCTAGATCCCTAAAACCTAGTGCAATGCTATTGCTGCAGGTGAATTTTTACAGAATACAACATATTGAAATCAATAAAACCCAATGGCTGTCAGGATAGAAAAGGCGCTCTAGATTAGAATTATTCTCATATCAGTGGGTTGAGTGAGGGATTGGAAGATACCAGTGAAAGTCAGGAATCTTCTTTTTTTAATTTTTTATTTTTATGTTAAGTTCTACATGTGCAGGAAGTGCAGGTTTGTTACATAGGTAAACGTGTACCATGGTGGTTTGCTGCACCTATCAACCCATCACTGAGGTATGAAGCCCAGCATGCATTAAGGAATCTTCTTTACATGGATATCTAAGTCCAATCATACTTATAAACCAGGAACTGACCTTTTTATATTCATTAGAATTAACATAGTACCCTTCTAACCGCACTATTTTGTTCTCAATCAATGCATGTCCAGCTTCAGGGAATTACTCATTTTCACATTAGATGTAATCACACACTTTGAAAGTTTGCCTAATTGTCCTGAACTCTTCCACCAATGGGAAAGGAAGAGAACAAGACACACACATCCTTCGTCTAATCATAAAGTTCCAATCGGCTGTGCATTTCTTTTCTTTTCAACCCTGTGGTCAGGCCTCTGGAGCACAGATATTGTACAGAAACTGCCTAATTATGAGGTTCTCAGTAATCAAAGTGAGTTTTTAAGAGAGACAGCATAATCAGCCCCAAAGCCTGCTGTTCTAGACATATAAACACACACCCTTCGGTCTGGAGGGAACGATGAAATTGTTAAATCTTCAGTGGCAAATTGTTGAGGCGAGGAGCCGAAAGAACACAGAGCGTCTCTTTCTTCATCTGGTGTTCACAAGTTCGTCCATGTCAGCAACTCAGTCTCAAGACAGTCAAAACAAAACCCTTCAGTTGACCGCATTCCCTCCAAAGCTTGCTGCTGTGCCATACGGAGGCCTACATTTTTGTGAGATTTTTAGTGCTATTTCTGAGAAAGCAGAGGAGAGAGACATGCATGGACAACTAACCAGTTTGGCTTGATTTCTTCCTTAAATTTCTGTTTTAAAAATGGTAGCCCTCAAAGTATAGATTTGTAAAGAAATTCTGTCTGTACTTACTTGGAAAATTAAAAAAAGAAAGAAAGAAAGAAAGAAAGTCTATCTGGCACATGGCCAGATTTGGGTTTTTTTGTTTTTTGTTTTTTTTTAAAAAGTTGCTAATTTTGGACTCACTTCTCTCCATTAGGGCAGTGTAAGAATTATGCACACAAGTTGGAGGCTTTGCTCTGCTTAGGAAACATCTGTATTCAATTAGAAATAAGCCTGAATGTCGTGTTAATTCTGCAGAACCAAACAAAGTCATTTTTGTTTAAACTCTTTCAGTACTGTGAGGATGAGAGGTTATAGCAGGAAAAACAAAACCAAAAAAACAATGGAACAAAACTGCCATTGGTCATGGAAAGGAGCTGAGCAGCAAATAAGAGGTTCTTTTGCTTTGAGAATACATACCTGGAAATTGTTTCCAGGAGAATTCTCTTCTCCAGCATTTATCTCATGGGAATTGAGTAGGGTATGGTGGGCAGCAAGCCTTCTCTTTTAAGCAATGGAACCTTCTCCAGATTCCCCCAAAATGAATTTGACCAAATAATTCATGTGTTTGGCAAATGAGCCATGGCATTTTATTTTTAATTCTGTGGAAAGCCAACCAAATAAAAACTAAATTTACAGCTCATTGTATGCATTTCACATGATTTTTATAGTTACCAAGTGTGATTAGTGTTTTGACCTTAAATAAACCAAAAACAAATTTTTCTATTGAAACACACATCTTCCATAAATATCAGTATCCACGTCTGCCTTTTTAAACATCAGTAGCACTAATTCTACTGGAATTTGAGTTTCTCTTTCTCAAAGAAATCTGTAGCTACCTATAGATATCATTTCCATACAAGTACCTCAGACCTGCATGTTGTTAAGGCCGATGGTTCCTAGACAGAACAGGTGATTTCAGCTATTCCTCTGAGCTGACATATTGTTTCTTCTCCACACTGTTTCTTAAGATTAGGTTCCCATGAGTTTCAGATAAAGAAGAAGGTTGAAGACCCTATTTTTGTTGGAGTGTTGGGGGATATGATTTCACTCCTAATTGGCAGCACCAAATAGCTGTACTCCAGGTTCTTTCAGGCAGATAAAAATGTTCCCGTTTTTGCTATTTAATCCTTATCAAAAAGTGGGTTGTAGGAGCTGTGGGTATAGAATTGATGGGCATGCTAAAAATTCATTCTTTCATATATTTTTACTGTATTTTTGACTCCAACCAAAGCATAAAAGAGCTGGGAATTGAACCATAATTTTTGGCACCATTTTGACTGGCTTTCCCTAAATTGCAGTTCATGCCAGTTGTCTGTACTGAGAAGCACCGTAAGAAACAGTCCAATAAAATGTACCACTGTACCTACTGTAGGGAGCTTTCTCTTACATTATCTAATACCTTTTTATGAGAAGCTATGAGAGAAATTTCTCCGATTTTTAGTTTGGGGTATATATATATTTTTTCCTGAATTACAGTTTTCTATTCCATTCTCATTTTCAAGTCTTAGGAACCCTGGTTCTTGTAACTGATACTGGTTTCCTTTTTGCTTTAACTGCTAAAAGCTTTGAGGCCAAATATGTGACCTACCCTTAATAACTACAGTGTGTACATAACGTATGTTTATACTTCTGTACATCAAGGGCTTTATTATAGTATGACCCTTCTATTCCCTTTACTCTGTTTCTGTCACTTATTTGTTTTATCTGTTTTATGTTTATTTTTGTAAGCGCTCACAATTTCTTTGTGAAAGAACTCAGGGTGTTTATAAGTAAATAAGTAAATCTAAGTTAAGCCCTGCTATTGAGATTTAAGCCAATGTTACCTTCCTCATAAGTACTGACTAAATCATAGGTTTTCTAAAATATGTAATTTCAGTATTATTTTTATATCATGCAACTTTCAATTTTGTGTTCAAAATTTTTAAAAGAGTGAATAAGATGGAAAGAGTGGTTTTGAATAGGTGTAAAGAAATTCAAGTAAAACATCTGAAATGATTACATAATTGGCAAAGAGGACATAAAAGAATGTAAAAGAAATTGAGGTTATTGGACCTAAATGGAGGAAATGATTGTCATGTTAATTAAATAATAATAATCAAGATGCCAACCATTATCAGAATATATGCAGCTGTTTTCTATTGTTTTAGAAAACAATGCTTAAGTAAAAATAAGAGGGGTTAAATGTTAAAAATTGAACATAAACATTGGAAGGATGGTACTGTGTGAGTAAAGTTTTACTCAAGAACTTTCAGATTTAAAAAGATAGGCTTGTCTCTTAACTACAGGTTCAACCTGATTTTTCTTTGGTTTTTAAGGACGACTAAGATAGGGACATAAACTTTAGCCCAAATAAAACAAAGAAAAATTAAAAAGATTAAATGTGAAGCTCCAGTTTCTGTGTGTGCTCCGTTGTTTATAGTGCTGGAAAAGACACGAAAAGTGGTTCCCCAGTGAAGCTCACTGTCTTCAGTGTCATTCTAAAGACAGTGAGCTTCACCACCATCTCCCTCACTGAAAATCGGATCACATGCATGTCTTTAAAATGCTAGAATCATATATAACATGTTTTGACTTCATTTTGGGCACTAGTCAGAGCTAATGAAAAATATTCATTTCCAATAAATGTAAATATATTTCTTTCTCTTTTACTAAGAAGATTATTTTGCATAAATGTTCATTTTCTTTCTTGTTCATTTTCACTGAGATTTGAGTTCTGGCAGTATCTTTGGGATCCCAGCAAGGCCTAAACCTTAAACACAGGTCAGTGGATCTATTGAACTGATGTGCCCAGCAGCTTCACCCACTCTCACCAATCCAGGGACGCATTTGCAAGAAAGAGTTTGGCATTAAGGTTGAAATTTTTTGTAGGGAGGGGAGGTGACGAGCTGGTATGGGAGCTGGTCAGGTGGTACCTGTGTAGTGACTTGGCCATGGTATACTCAATGGAGATGAGGCAACTTCTCTAAGTGATTTCATGTGCAGTGTCCATCCATAGGAATCCACAGCAGAATTTGAGAGGGGACGTCATGAACCAACATGAGGCATTCCTGGGTACTCTCAGACACAAGAGGAGGCAAGTTTGAAGGGTGGCGCTTCAGAATGTGGGTGAAGACAATGGACCAGTGAAAGTTCAGATTTTATTGACACTGTGAGTTATTAATGCCCCAGGTTTACAGAATCAGGGGAGATTTGGGTTATGTAAAGATTTAACTTATTCATCAATGGATATATGGATAAACAAATTGTGGTACATGTATTCAAGACAGTATTATTCAGTCATATAAAAGAAGGAATATCTGCTAAACAGTAGATAATTATCAGAAACATGATTCTAAGTGAAAGAACCCAGACACAAAGGCTATATATTATACAATTCCATTTATATAAAATATCCAGAATAGGCAAATCTATATAGAGAGAAAGCAGATTACAGTTGCCAGGAATTACAGAAAGGGTTATATGGAGACTAACTGCTCAATGGGTATGGGGTTTCCTTTTGGGTGATGAACATGTTTCGCCACTAGATAGGTGGCAGTGGCACAACATTGTGAATGGACTAACTGCTACCAAATTGTACACTTTAAAATGGTTAATGTTATGTTGTGTAGGTTTCACCTCAGTTAAACACAAAGAAATGTGGTCACCGTTGCCCCTCACAAAGCATGTTTGTGGGAAACATGTTGCTAAACCATTCCTAAATGACCTGCTTCTGGGTCAGGTTTCATATGCCCCCTTGGTGTGATCTGTTGAAAATCAACCCTCCACACAGAGGTTTGTTTAAAAAATAATAATAATAATAAAGTTGTAACAAACAATTGCTACTTTTAAAGGGTTAAATATAAAATCTTCCTGCCAAGAAAATATCAAATGCTTACATTTTTTCCTATACTTTATCTTTCTTCTTTCTCTTGCTGATTTTCATCTCCATAGTTTATCTTATAGAGTTACAAATAAATTTAAGGAAAATATTAGGAAATTCTGTTGTTTGTGCTTGAACTTGCTACATTAAGCAAATGAAGGTATTTTTATGTCCAGTTTAAGTATTTTTACTTTGTTTTATTCCGGGGAAAAAAAGGATCACAAAGAAGGTTTTAATTTGATTTGATTAAGAAAGTTTGACACATTTTTCGAACAATCTTTATTGAGCTTAGTGATGATCATGATGTGTCACTTTGTCAGTTAAGAAGTCCAGCTTTCTCCAGGAAACTGAACAAGTTATGTGCAGGAGTGGAATAGACAAAAGGAAGTACTGATAATGATTACTGTTATTCAAGAATGCTTAGTTATCACCAAGTAATGGTCATAAAAATATTAGAAATTATTCTCTAACTCATTGCTCCTTCTCTATAAGTATCACTCAGAAATATATACAGCATTTGATGGGTGGAAATGGCAGCGTCTTTTAAAAATATCATTAAATCACTTGTTGCTCTCTTATTTAAAAAATTAAATAATATATTCATTTCCATGCCTATAACAACACCATGGAGTACCTATTATATTTTTATATTAATATAAAATATGTTTTTATTTTAATGTAATTTTTATATTAAAATATAAAAAGTCATTCTTTTATATATTTTTACTGTATCTTTGAATCCAACCAAAGCATAAAAAACAGGGCATTGAACCATAATTTTTGGCACTCCATTCTATATATAAAGAAACTGTGGCCCACAGCGATAGAGTGACTTACCCCAAACCCCTATAGCTTTGGAGACAGGATTCAGCCTTCTCTTTCTCTCTAAAGCTCATGACCTTAGAACCCTACCTTATATACAGGAGGGATGTTACACAATTTGGAACTTTAGAGTCCGTTTCATGATGAACTTAGATTTTAGAATGGAGAAGTAGCTCTATGTGATAGAAAAAGTGAATATGGGTAGAGATTAATCTAACACTCAGGTCCATATCACAGAACTCCGTCTATACTTCTCTTTAACTGCTATATTTGTATCTAGTGTCACAAGATGGAGGCACCTGGCCAAAGCCTACATAGAGAAAATGCCCATGGCCAAAAAATTCCCACTATTTTGTCAGATCACAAAGTCCTATTCTATTTTTCTTCAACAATTCCTTCTGTCACCCAGCTGTCTTTTAATATCTCATTAAATGCTGAGGTGAAGAGTCAAAAAAAAATTATCAGTCATTGAATTCCTTCCAAAATCCAGAAGTGCTGGTCCTATGCCACCCCAACTCCATTTCTATATGACGCCAAAGAGGTTTTCTGATAGTGAAATAATTGGTGTAGAAGAGTCACTGTGTATCTTAACATGAAAAATTATTCCTAGTAGAGAATTAAATTCAGTTTTTCCTGGAACCTGAGATACCCACAATAAACTGTCATGTAAATTTATCCCACTTTATCTCCATCCACAGTTTGGGAAATACTGAGAATGTAAATTTATCCGTCATGTAAATTTATCCCACTTTATCAACAGTTTGGGAAATTACCAATGCCTGGTCGTTATGTGTGTCTATGTATTTTTAAGTAAATACTTATATTTTATCACAAATCCATTTTAACACAAAAGGTTTTTCAGTTATAAAGAAAGATAAGAATAATAAGGAAAAAACGTTGAGATCCAAGAGGATATAAAATCTCTCATGTTATTCCTGTGTGGATTTCTTTGTCATGAGTTGCCCTAAATTTGTCATTATTTCCCACATGAGTACTACCTGGGTAAATTATGGCTTACATTGGCCCTCCACTTGAAATGAAAAGCAGATTGCATTGCAGACTTGAATTATCCTCCAATATTGTGTGATATATGATCCAGCTTGATGGGATACTATTGTTATATATTTCATAGTTATGATTTCCAAAGTATCAAACTCCTCGTTATCTTCCTGTGCTAGCCAGCTATAAATGCCAAAACACTCCAGCTTCCAGTATGTACTTTCTTAAACTTATAGTCCTGTGTTCTGTGTATGTTTAGCATTTTATGGTGCTGCATAATATAGAAATGTCATAATACTTTATCAAAAGTCCCTGCTAGGCTACTGACACTATAGGTTTCATTTAATTCCTGGGTGCAGCAGACGTTCTTTGATATTTCCTGTATAATATAATAAACAGCAAATGCATTGCTTAAAATGAATATTTAAAAAATCAATCAGGCTTGAAATTTAATTTTATCTAATTGGCTTGCTATATCCTAACAAAATTGAATGACATAAAAATTTCACCTACCCTATATAATTTCAGATTTTCTCCAGTCATAAAAATAGATTTTTTTCTTTCTCTTTTAAGTTCCTCTGATATAATCTTTTAATTTACTAAGTTAATTTAACCCTCTCTCAAATAGGCTAAAGACGTGTGTATCACCATCCCAGGATAGTAATCACATGTGCATAATGATTTTATTCTAGCCATTCTATCCATGCTTTGCTCTGAATGTGAATCTCTAAAACAAAGTGCCTAAAAGACATTTGGTTTGATTTTTTATTTTTTGTACACGAATTTCTAGAATGAACCAAGCTGGAGAAAAAAACAGATACAGGCCACTTTTTCTGATTCCTAGGAGCCTCCTGGAATTAGGCATCTCACATTAATTCATCTTCTGACAGAAACAGGCCATCAGTACAACTTACACCATAGTGAATATTATCAGTGCCTCTGGGAAAGAACAAATAAGTCTTAATGGAAAATATCAAAGCAACAATAGCAGCTGGCTTATAAGCAGATGACAGTGGGGAAATATATATATTACATATGTCAGTCTGTCTGCTTGAAAAATAAATATATATGCATAGAAGAATGTCTATATAGAAACCCCAAAGGAGTATGAAGCACATGTATGTTTCTGAATATCTAATATCACTGTTTGGTTGTGTTTCCATACTCAGTTAGTTTGTTGAATTTTTTCTTAAAATTAAAAAGAAAACTATATTTACTAAAATAATTGTATTCTTGCTATGTTCCCATAAAACCAAGTAATGACTTGGGGTCGTAGATGGCATTTTCCCTCTTCCATCTTCTCTGATGACCATATTACCATAGATAGACGTCTGGAAAACACAACGTATACAAACTCAAACATGTGGATTCTGACCTGTGATCAAATGTTGCAAACTAAGATGAACATATTCATGACAGTTAGGAAAGGCATCTATTGCCAACCCCAAATGCAGCGAACTCTTATAATACCCCTTCTACATGTGAAAGAAAAGTTTAAAAGTGTCATGACATAAGGCTCTTTAAAAAATACTGATTAAGCCCATGTGTGCTAATATGGTTTGGCTCTGTATTCCCATTCAAATCTCATGTTGAACTGTAATTTTCAGTGTTAGCAGAGGGGCCTGGTGGGAAGTGATTGAATTATGGGAGTGGACTTTCCCCTTGTTGTTCTCATGATAGAGTTCTTACAAGATCTGCTTGTTTAAAAGTGTGCAGCACCTGCCTACCCCTTTCTCTTTCTCCTGCTCCAGCCACATAAGACCTGCCTGCTTCCCCTTCAACTTCTGCCATGATTGTAAGTTTCCAGAGGCTTCTCCAGCAGTGCTTCCTGTACAGCTTGCAGAACTGTGTCAATGAAACCTCTTTTCTTTATAAGTTATCCAGTCTCAGGTAGTTCTTTATAGCAATGCAAGAATGGGCTAATAAGTGTGTATATTAGAGATTAATCAAAACGGGGCTCAAAAATTTATGGAATCTATTTTCTATCATTGTCTAATATGGTCGAGCCAATTAATTGTCTGGCACAGCAAAGCATGAGTCATGGCATTTTTGTGATGATGAAAATATCTAGTGAGCCAGGTAAACTAAACCAAATGAGTTTGTGGGGCTAAAACTATGCCCTAAGCCATGCTGACTCCCCAGGCATCCAATGATATGACTCGACAAAACGTTTTAAGAAGCAAAATACGCGTATATCCCCTGCAAAGATTTTCACCCTGGCCTGAATCAGAAGCAGTCTTAGGTGCTCATGGTTCTGAGCTATTTAATTAAGGAAAATTCTCAATTAAATAGAAGGACTGTTTCTTTAATTTGAAATTCTAGATAAAATGAAAAGGATTGTTCATAGACCTGGGTATGAAAATTATTATTTCCTCTTCACTGGCCTCATGTCTTTGTTTTTAAACTAACTGGGAATGTCTCAGTTTTACCCATATGCCTGATTCATATTCAGATTAATCCTACTGTTGTGATTTATGATGCCCTTGGCTTTATATTTACTGCTAGCTAAAACTAATAAGCTCTCCCTGGACCAGTGCCATGATACAAGGTCAGCGCCTAGTTAATCATGCCATTGTTTTTCCATACATGTTGCCCTCTGAATTATCGGCAATGATAATTGATTAAAAACACATCTTGGATGATGTCATTTTTAAAAAGGGAACAAGTTTAATTTTTCAAAGAAAGCAGGTTTTAAGCTTGTATAAGACTCCTTTTGAACATTTTAAATCATCTTATTACATAGATTTTGCATTCATCAAGAATATATATATATATTTAGAATTAGCATTAGTCACCATTAAAGTCTCTTTTGAGTGTTCACTTGTAAAGTCACAGTGCTTTGAGTCCCATATATGGGCAAGTACTATATAATATCATACTATGAAGAGGGATTGAGGTATATTGGCAGCTTTATTTTTGACATATTATTTTATACTACAGAAATCTTTTCTTCATTTTCTACACTTTATTGAGAGTAACAGTTTTCTGTAAATCACACTAAAATGTTCAATGTATAAGTATTAAAAGCATGAGACATTAAATGCACTACTGATTTTTCAGTACTGGGACTAATTTCTATTAAATCTCTCCATATGTAGGCTTCCACCTCCTTAAGAGAACACTTTATTTTACAGTTTCTACTATCCACATAGGACCATATTCAGCAGACTTTAAAAGAAGACAGTCACTTCTAGACTCATCTTTTCCAAGTAATCTAGATCATAGCAAATGCTGCAGATGTATAAAAAGTTAAAGGAAAAATAGTGCCAAAATATTAAACCAAGAAACAAAAGGTTTTATATCTATTTCTGATTTTATGCATTCTGAACTTATGAGGTCAGAATTCATTTACTTTGCATTTCTGTCTTATGTTCCTTGGAGTAAATATAACCTCTGCCTACTGACAATCACAAATATATTATGAAGATGTAGCCACTGGCTTCCAGAAGCAATCAGGTCCATGAATATGGTGTGGTTTGTATACTTCATTTATATTGGTTACATGGCACATAATTAAAAGAGCAAAAAGAGCAAATCCATACTCTGTTGGCTCAGAGATCTTCACGAGTGCCTTGAGCACATGGTTTTTAAATCAAAGTAAAGAAATTCTTTTTGGAAAGGAGTAGTAAATATGGGACAAATTAGAGAGTTCAAATAGAGAAGCAGGTTTATACAGGCAGTACTAGAAATTTCCATTAGTAATGCAACATTGGCTTCACTATTGGCCCTCATTCTTCTGTTTTTCTATATTATGTTGTATTTCTATTCACCACTGTTTGCTTTCCTAGGAGCTGAAGGTAGTAACTGTTAGCACTCAGCATTCCTGTAATCATGGGCAAATTTTGATGGCCAATATCAAAAGCTACTTTTCCCTGCTTGACTTTGTATTGTCGTACAAAGAATATTATCGCGCAAAGTTTGATGAGCAAAACTATTATGTATGAGTGGTTTTGTGAACTATACGTTGTCATTTCTATAGAAAATTGATATAAAATTATATAATTTGAGGTTCAGAATATCTAATCACAGATGCCACCAGCTAGTATCAATTCTCTTTCCACTTTCTACTAAGTTCTTGATTAGTTCTTCATACTCACTGATAATGAGGCAAACAAACCTCCAGCCTGCCACCCTTTTCTTTAGTCCTTCGGTTATTTTGTGAATCTTAATTTGCTGTTTGGATCATCCAGTCATGACCCCAGTAATTTCACTTCTGAAAAGTACTATCTTGGAACTTGAGGTTTAGTAAGTCTGGGTTCTAAGATTGGCTTTTCTGCTAATTCCGTGGATTACTTGAGATTTGGAGGCTTCAATTATTTCTTGATAATGAAGAACAAGTTGGGTTAAATGATTGCTAAGATACAGTCAGTCTGAAATTGCACTGATGACCTTTTCTTGCTAAAACTTTCCTCCTCCTTTTGTCTCCATTTTGGAACACGACCCTGCCATGTCCGCCCACCACTATTAAAAACATAGCGTCTTCCTCATTGTGTACAACCAATCCATCACTAACTTGGATGCATTTAATTTCTAAATGTACCTAAAGTAATTATGATTCACTCTCTTGTACTAGGTAAATTAGGTGGCGTAATCCCTATGGTGTGTCCCTGGCTTGCTCTAAGGAATATTTTAATCAGTATTAACAAACTGACCTAATCTCTGTCCAACAGCACCTGACTCACTCAGGAGTCCCACTGTGGCACCTGGCAGTCACCTACCTAACTTCTAACTCTAAAGTCAGCCTCAGCAAATCACAATGAAATGTCCTTACGCAATACAACTTCCAGGGGACAGTTGAAATGACCACTTTTCCCCCCTAAGCCCTCGTGAATT
Organism: Mandrillus leucophaeus; assembly: GCF_000951045.1. Taxonomy (NCBI): domain Eukaryota; kingdom Metazoa; phylum Chordata; class Mammalia; order Primates; family Cercopithecidae; genus Mandrillus; species Mandrillus leucophaeus. The sequence goes on along the minus strand of NW_012106030.1, from coordinate 4,998,345 downwards.
CAGCTAACAGTGGATATTCAAGTTATCCCTTGGGTTCTGTTATGAAATTCAAGAACGTTTAGTCAATATGGCCCAAAGATCATTCTTTCATGAGTGTTGCCCAGCTCTCTAAGAATCTTTGAGTTCGACTTCACTGGTCCATGGCAAATCACTTCAGTGGAACCTGTAATCTAATGTAAACATGGAAAATATTTGTCTTCTTTATTGAAGAATGATCTTAAATTCAACAAGTGATTGGTCCTCATACTTCTCTAAAGCTTAAGAGAGCCCAGCACAGAAGGAGCCATAAAGATGACTGATAAAGCCTTAGTTCAGTCTCTGCAGAATAAGTGAGTCAATAAAACATTCCAACCCTTGAGGCTTTTCATTCTTTGTCATTAAAAATCTTACTATATCAAATATTTTCACCAATCATTGGCATGGTTGTTTCTGCCAGTTTCTGAAGTTTCTGTTAGCAATTAGCTTTTATCAGTGCTTCCAAACCCTGTTTATTTGAAAATCCTACAGCAATTTCCAAGTCCCTAGGGATCCAATTTCACTTGCAGAACCAGGAACTTTGAATTAACCCAACATTGGCTACCATCAATCTTCTCTACATGTCCAGGAGAGACTGTAACTCCTTAAAAAACAGAGGCTCCATGGAGATTGAGTTAAATGCTCTCAGGCAGCAAATGCAGGAAGGAGAATTTTAAGACTTCTTCTGTCTGGTGAAAACATACACAGCTTCGTAGTATCTGTTCCTTCTCTGGAACATACAATCCCAAACACCACATTCTCCCTTGTACAGTATTTTGACCTCAGTGTAAACTCCATTATATCATTTTGTTTTTCTTTCTTTTAAATGTATGAATGTATGCACATGTGTGTGTATGTGCAATCATGTACTTTTAGTTTTTTTTTTTTTAGTACTATCACAGTGCATGAAGTTTGTCGACTCCACTTCCTCCTGTTTCTTTATTTTGTCAAAAATCTGAAAGTCTGATAAAAATATTTTTGGCTCAAGTCTAGTGTAACAATTTGAATTAGAAGTAAAACTGAAAACTTTAAGTTCACTATCCCAGTAGTAGACCTCATTATCTATCCAAATATGACTGGAGGTACATGGAGTACTGTTGGCTTGCTTTTGAAGGAATGCATGCTGCAAATAAAAGTTAACAATAAAAGCATCAAATCTTTAGTTAGGATCTCGAGAAAATAATACAGGATAAATGCAGTTCTAGTATATGAGTACAAGCCGTACTAATGCACAGAACAACCTCTCTCTCCATTAATATCTCCCCAAAAGGTGTTTCCCTAAAATTCTGAAATTCTTTTATTTATTTACCATCAAATCCCAATGTAGTTTGCATATGCCATCTTTCTTTCTCCTTCTTTTTTTCTCTTCTTGTTCAGCCTGTTCTAATGTACATCAACTAGGCCCCTATGACTTAAAATTTTTTTCTCACCTTTCTTTAACTAGAATATTACAAATAAGGAGAATTTAGGGATGATACAACCACCAAGATTCCTTCTTCCTACAGTCAGGGAAAGAAAGAATATTGGTGTCATAAATTTAGTCAATGAAGTTGTTGCCTCGGCAACCATATTTTGGGCCTGACATAAGTTGTTGAAAATACAGTTGTACCCTGTCACCTCTGGCTTAAAGCCTCCCTCCTCACACAGTTGTTTGAGATACACTCTCTTGTTTCTCCATCTTACTGACCCACAACACAACACTCCACAGTTGTTGACTATAATGAAACCTAATGGTCAACACCAATACCATGTAAATACATTTTCCTTTCTCTCTCAGCAAGTTTTTTTGTTTTCTTTTCTTTTATTTATTTATTTATTTATTTATTGAGACGGAGTTTCACTCTTGTCACCCAGGCTGGAGTGCTATGGCGAGATCTCGGCTCACCACAACCTCCGCCTCCCGGGTTTAAGCAATCCTCCTGTCTCAGCCTCCCGAGAAGCTGGGATTACAGTCATGAACCACCACGCCCAGCTAATTTTTATATTTTTAGTCGAGACAGGGTTTCAACATGCTGACCATTCTAGTTGTGGCAATCAACATAAAAAATAAATGTATTCTGTTTCGATTATTAAGGAAAATAAAGCAAAGTAAAGGATGAGAATCATATAGTGAAGGAAGTGCTATTTTAAATAGGTTAATTGGCCAGGCGTGGTGGCTCATGCCTGTAATCCCAGCACTTTGAGAGGCCGAGGCGGGCAGATCACCTGAGGTCAGGAGTTTGAGACCAGCCTGATCAACATGGTGAAACCCCATCTCTACTAAAAATACAAAAATTAGCCAGGTATGGTGGCGCATGCCCGTAATCCCAGCTACTCAGGAGGCTGAAGTGGGAGAATCACTTGAACCTGGGAGGAGGAAATTGCAGTGAGCCACGATCATGCCACTGCACACCAGCCTGGGCAACGGAGTAAGACTCCATCTCAAAAATAAATAAGTGAATAAATAAATAGGTTGATTGGAGAAATCCTGTAAACTTAAAAAAAATTAGAATCTTGGAATCTGAGGTAGAAGAAACTATGCATGGAAGAAGAAACTATGAATTGTATTTCAAAAAAGCAGTTAGTCACCATTTTATTGTAAATATTACTTCATTTATTCACCAAGCCGATATCAAGCATGCATCATGAGCCGGGGATATCCTAACTGATTGTTGGAACTAAAGCCAGAACTAAAGCCAATCAGATGTAGCCCTGTACTCTTGGAGCTTATAGGGTAAAAAAGGCAACACATAAGTGGTCTCCCCTGACTAAAATGGTGATGAGAGGACTGAGGGAAAGATAAGAGTACCATGGGAACGTATGAGAAATCTGTTCCAGGGGGAAGAAGTAATCTTGAGGACCATTCTGCTGAAAAGTGAGGGCAAAAGCAATCTAGAAATATGTATATGAAAACCCTGAGATGGTAGGGATTTGCTGCATCAAAGGAATGAGAAGACAAAGTAGCAGAAGCGATGCAAATAAGCAAATACGTCTAATTCAATAAGGGCATTGAACAAAAAGGCATTGCAACAATGCACTTAATGGTGAAACGTTAGAAATGTTTGCCTTAAAGTCAGGATTGAGACAATAATGCTAACTGTACTATGCCCTCTATTATTTAATATTGTTTTAGAAGTACTGGCTAATGCACTGTAATAAGAAAATGATAGTCTTAAGATTACAAAGAAAAATTCTTTTTAAATTGGTTCTGGCATTCATTCATGTCTTTGGATTTTTTCTAATTTTTATATTTTACTTGCTACTATGGTATTTTTAGAAAGGGTTTGGTTTCTTGTTTGGTTTTCTATTGTTTTTCTATTTTTGCTTTTTTGGAGTTTTTTGAGCTTTTCATTTGTTTGTTTTTTACACGAGGATCTGAAAGCTTAAATTTAAAATGCTATTCTGATCAAAAATCTGCTTTTAAAATTCTTCGTTTCCTTTCTCCTGCTTGCCTTGAGCTTGTTCCTCTTTTTCCAACCTTTTGAGTTAGATATGTGTTATTTTTATGTGGTTTGTGTTTGTTTTTTTACACGAAGGTCTGAAAGCTTAAATTTAAAATGCTATTCTGATCAAAAATTTACTTTTAAATCCTTAGTTTCCTTTCTCCTCTTGCCTTGAAGTTGTTCCTCTTTTTCCATCCTTTTGAATTAGATATGTGTTATTTTTATGTGGTTTGTTTATTCACTTTCGTGACTTTTTCTTAAATAATGAATGGATTTAAGATAATGAATTTACTTTCCATACACAGTTGACTCTTCAGAGATACTCATTTTTCCAATCTTCAGAGTCTACATCCGGGAAATAGAGGAAATATTCTATTTAGAGAGTTTAGCACAAATGAGGCATATTATAACAATTCAGTGCACCCAACTTTGTGGCTTATTAAAATGGACACCTTGAATAATAACATGTAGTAATTTCAATGTTGGTTTCCCTAAATGGTCAATACTGGTATTTTATTTCCTATCTTCCTTAATAACTATATAGTGGGAATAATATATTTAACTTACAGTTAATTAGTTTTAAAATTATTCTCTGTTAATTAATAAGTATGTCTTATTGTAACCAGAGATGATACACAAAAATACCTGCTATGAGAAATTTATTGAGGTTGTAGCATCAGTCAATCAATGCTTTAAATGTTCAGTGGTTACTTGAAAAGGAGATATAATTCTCTATTTTTAGGTTATAAATCTTAAAACCTTTGTAATAACTCAACAATTTAAATTATGTTTTCGGCCGGGCGCGGTGGCTCACGCCTGTAATCCCAGCACTTTGGAAGGCCGAGGCGGGCGGATCACAAGGTCAGGAGATCGAGACCATGGTGAAACC